>NC_135169.1:38233930-38562680 GCF_041146795.1 Maylandia zebra | reverse complement strand
AACAGACAATTTGAATAACCTAGTAATTCAAATAGCCTCGTCTAACCTGCTCCTCAGAATAACTTTCGGTTTCAGTTCTGCAAACTCTCTGCAACTTCCTGTCAACTGCAACTTAGTCTTTCTGAAAGACACACACTGTTTAAACCTCTGAATACAATATCAATGCTGCAGATTATATTATTAATGCAATGGTAATAATGATGATTATTTAACAATAGCAGTAAAATAATTTCCCTGCTCCACACTCCTGGAACACCAGAGGTCGCAATACATTGTGTCCTCGCTCTGACCCTCTCTAGCCGTCCTCTGGCTCAGCAAATGAGACAACCTCATGTCATCTAATTGGTCCAGTAATAAACACCAGCTCCCACTCGAGAACACTCCATGCGTAAGCTTAGGTTTTTTCTGCGTCCCTCTCTTGTCTCGGGCCTCCAGGATCCTCACCCCCTGTGGTCGCCGAGATCTTCTGCAAAGGAAACAAAACACCTTTTCCTGCACCTCCCTAACTTATCATATTTGGGACTCTGTAATCAAAAGCCTTATCCTAATTGTCTTCTTAACTTATTGACTTCAATTCAATTCATCCATCCATCCATCCATTCCATCCATCCATTCGCTTCCGCTTATCCTTTTCAGGGTCGCGGGGGGCGCTGGAGCCTATCCCAGCTGTCATAGGGCGAGAGGCAGGGTACACCCTGGACAGGTTGCCAGTCTGTCGCAGGGCTAACACATAGGGACAGACAACCATTCACACTCACATTCACTCGCACATTCACACCTAGTGGCAATTTGGATTATCCAATTAACCTATCCCCACAAGTTGCATGTCTTTGGACATTCAATTCAATTCAGGGTCAGTAATTAGTTACTGATTACTTTTTTCAAGTAACTTGACCAACACTGGTCGACAGTATCGAATGCTGCACTGAGGTCTAGCAGGACAAGCACAGAGATGAGTCCACTGTCAGAGGCCATAAGAAGATCATTTGTAACCTTCACTAAAGCTGTTTCTGTGCTGTGATGAGCTCTGAAACCTGACTGAAACTCTTCAAATAAGCCATTCCTCTGCAGATGATCTGTTAGCTGTTTGACAACTACTCTTTCAAGGATTTTTGATATGAAAGGAAGGTTGGAGATTGACCTATAATTAACTAAGACTGCTGGGTCTAGAGATGGCTTTTTGAGTAAAGGTTTAACTACAGCCAGCTTGAAGGCCTGTGGTACATAGCTGATTATTAGAGATAGGTTGATCGTATCAAAGAATTAATTAATGGCAGGACTTCTTTGAGCAGTTTTGTAGGAATGGGGTCTAAAAGACACGTTGATGGTTTGGAGGAAGTAAATATTGAAGTTAACTCAGAAAGATCAATTAGAGAAAAAGAGTCTAACTTAACATCAATGGTACTAAGAGTAGCTGTAGATAATATTACATCTGTGGGATGATTACTGGTAATTTTTTCTCTAATGATAAAAATTTTATTTGTGAAGAAGTTCATGAAGTCATTACTAGTTAACGTTAAAGGGATGGTTGGCTCAAAAGAGCTCTGACTTTTTGTCAGCCTGGCTACAGTGCTGAAGAGAAACCTGGGGTTGTTCTTATTTTCTTCAATCAGTGATGAATAGTAAGATGTTCTGGCTTTGCGGAGGGCTTTCTTATAAAGCAGCAAACTTTTTCTCCAGGCTAAATGATGATCCTCTAAATTTGTGACACGCCATTTCCTCTCCAGATTACGAGTCATCTGCTTTAGGGTACGTGTTTGAGAATTATACCACGGAGTCAGGTACTTCTGATTAGAGACCTTAGTTTTCACAGGAGCTACAGTATCCAGAGTCGTACGTAGTGAGGAGGTGAAATTATTAACAAGATAATCGACCTCTGTTGGGGTAGCGTTCAGATAGCTGCTCTGCTCTATGTTGGTACAGGGCATTGAAGATGATAACAGTGGGTGGATTATATTCTTAAACTTAGTTACAGCGCTTTCAGAAAGACATCTACTTTGATAAAGTCTACTCTCCACCGCTGTGTAATCAATTATTGTAAATGTAAATGTTATCAGGAAATGATCAGACAGGAGAGGGTTTTCAGGAAACACTGTTAAATGTTCAGTTTCTATGCCATATGTTAAAACAAGATCTAGAGTGTGATTAAAGTGGTGGGTGGGTTCTTTTACAGTTTGAGAGAAGCGAATTGAGTCTAATAACAGATTAAATGCCATGTAGAGGCTGTCATTTTTAGCATCTACATGGATGTTAAAATCACCCACAATAATTATTTTATCTGAGCTCAGAACTAAATTAGATAAAAAGTCTGAGAAATCAGACAGAAACTCTGTGTAAGGCCCAGGTGGACGATAAATGATAACAAGTAAGACTGGTTTCTGAGTTTTACAGCTGGGGTGGACGAGGCTAAGCATCAGGCTTTCAAATGAATTAAAAGTCTGTCTTGGTCTTTCATTAATTAATAGGCTGGTGTGAAAAATTGCTGCCACGCCGCCCCCTCGGCCTGTGCTTCGAGATTTCTGGTAGTTAGAATGACTCGGGGGTGTTGATTCATTTAAACTAACATAATCATCCTGCTGCAACCAGGTTTCTGTAAGGCAGAGTAAATTGATTTGTTGATCAATTATTAAGTCATGTACTAACAGAGACTTGGAGGAGAGAGACCTAATAGTTAATAATCCACATTTCACTGTTTTACTCTTTGGTTCAGATGTGGATACTTTATTGTTCTTTCTTTGTAATTGTTTATGTTTAAGTTGTATGTTGCTGGTTTTTAGTTTGTTTTTTGTCTGTTTGGGAGCTGACACAGTCTCTATGGAGATGGGGGGGGGTTTTTGGGGGGGGGGGGGGGTAGCAGGAGGAGAGAAGCTGCAGAGACTGCAACTCTGCTTCCTGGTCCCAACTCTGGATAGTCATATTTTGGGGGGTTTAATAAATTTGTCCATATTTCTAGAAATGAGAGCTGCTCCATTCAAAGTGGGATGGATGCCGTCTCTCCTAACAAGACCAGGTTTCCTCCAGAAGGTTTGCCAATTATCTATGAAGCCCACATTGTTTCTGGGCCACCACTCAGACAGCCAGCAATTTAAGGAGAACATGCGGCTAAACATGTCACTCCTGGTCTGATTGGGGAGGGGACCAGAGAAAACTACAGAGTCCGACATTGTTTTGGCAAAGTTGCACACCGATTCAATATTGATTTTAGTGACCTCCGATTGGCGTAACCGGGTGTCATTACTGCCGACGTGAATTATGATCTTACTGAATTTACGTTTACCCTTAGCCAGCAGTTTTAAATTTCCTTCAGTGTCGCCTGCTCTGGCCCCTGGAAGACAATTGACTATGGTTGACGGTGTCTCTAGCTTCACATGTCTGAGAACAGAATCACCAATTACCAGAGTTTGACCCCCGGCGGGTGTGTCGCCGAGTGGGGAAAAACGGTTAGACACATGAACGGGTTGGTGGTGTACCTGGGACTTCTGTTTAGGACTATGCTTCCTCCTCACCGTGACCCAGCCGCCCTCTTTCCCCAGCTGCTTGGGGTCTGCCGGGGAACAGCTAGCGGGGCCTACGCTATCTTCGGCTGCACCAGCTACAGGGGCCTGGCTAGCTATGGGTGAATGAAGGGTGCGAAGCCGAGTCTCCAATTCAGTAATCCTGGCCTCCAGAGCTGCAAATATGCTACATTTGTTAGAGATATCATTACTGCTAAAGGAGGCCGAGGAGTAACTAAACATCTGACACAATGAGCAAGAAAGTGCAGGAGGGACAGGTGAAGTAGCCATGGTGCTAACGAGTCGGCTACGAGCTAAGCTAAGCTAGCGAAACAGTACAGAGACAGTGAGTGAATACTTTGGCTATAAATTAGGTAGTGAGTACACAGAAAGTGTGCTTCGGATGAAGCACGTGAAGATTATACTATGAAAAAGAATGTATTTAAAAGTTGTTAATTAAATTGCTAAGCAAATAAGCTACTCAGAAACACCACTGTGTTTGAGCATTTATATTTGAAAAATATATTTATATATTCTTCAACGTTACTCATCATTTTAAAACTCTTTAAGCGCTGCTTTCACGTCTGGTTGCTCGCTCTATTTTCCCTTATCTGATCATCAACATCCTGTACACAAACTGTTGCTGCTGCAAGTTCCTCCACTCTAATCTAAAGTCACCTTTTTAACAAGAAAATCATTATAAACGCCTATTCTACTAAAAGCTCCAAAAGAAAACAACCACTTTAATCAATTAAGTTTAAGCATATAAGCAATTACTCCTGCATAAATTTCATCATAGCTAAACGCTGCCTTGAAACAACTCCTGTGTGTTAACACTAACTTCATTTTAACCTCACATTTCCTATGTTATAACCTGTTTTTGATATAGCCCTTTTTATTTCATTTTGCTCCTTTTAATGTAAAAATACCTTCTAATTCTAGTTTATCAGACTTAACCAAAATATATGCTTTCCTTCCTTTGGTCCTTCTTTAAGTTCAGTTAAAAGCTAAATGAATTTGAGGCCTTTTGCCTGGAATCAATACTGTCATGTGTGTTTCTGGACTCTGTGTCTGTAAGCGTGTGCAATCCTTTAATAACTCATATCATCCTCACAGTAGATTGGCCAATCATAGCGCTAGCCAAAGGCTCATGACCCTCAAGAGACGAATTGAGCCACAACTCCTTTAAAGGCACAAAATGCAATATGTATAAAATCATTTCTATTTATAAGCTCTCCCCTTTAACCTAAAAATAAATCTATGTAATATCTGTATGTAAGCCTACATTATAACCACTACTTCTAGAAATCAAAAAAGAAATCAAACCTGTTCTACTCCTACAACCTTCACCAATTTTCCCCAAAGCATATATTTTTGTCAACATGTCCCCCAATTTCCCTCTAAGATTTGTACACAGCTTTAAAACACTGGCATCGTATCTACTAAACAGGATTCAGTTCACTTTAATCCTTTAACCTTAACATAAAAATAACAGTTTCAGTTTTACCGTAGTTTCCGTTTTACCATATCCAAATGACCAAAAACCCCAAAAAGTCCTAAAATGATCCTAAATTATTAAACAATTAAATTATTAAACCCTAAATTCCCCCTTTATTTTGACACATTTCATATGTCAAAATACTATACAAAACTTAAAATGCTCAGTTTTCCCCACTCATCATCCAATCTATGTCATAAAAATAAACTTAAAACAGAACCGTTATCAGTCATGTGTTTCTTCAATTAATGGTAACATGAGTTATATCAAAAAATGTTTCCCCTTTAGCATTTGGCATTCTCCCAACAATATACTATAATCCCATAATCTAACCCCACTCAATAAAACAGAAATTTTCTCTGGTAAAAGCAAATTGTTTGTCCACATTTATTCATCCCCACCTTCATCCAATCACACATTCACTCACATGCAGTCACACCATATATTTGCTAATAGTAGAGCCTCCTGCGCAAGTGATCAGATTTTCCACCCTCAGCAAAATGAGCTCATTCATTTTTTATTTTCCATAGGAAAATAGTTCCTTATGTTTTTGGACTGGATTGACTGGCTACAATCCTTTTAGACAGGGACTTACGACCGCATCAGGTCCCCACAGGGAGCTTTCTCCTCAGCCAGTTGTAATCTGGAAAGCCCACCTTATATTTGCTCTTGCCGAGAATTTGTCAGCGCTGTTATTCACTGTTGCAGGCCTGCTTAGAACAAAAATGAGAAAAAATAGAGCTGATTATTAGCTCATGAAAACACAAACAAAATCACCTGACAGGTTTTCTCTAAGTGCACTGTTACAAAAATAATGGGCCCCCTCTTAGACATGTCCATGTTTACTAAAACTCCCTCTATTAAAAACAAAAACAACAACAACCCGAACCTAACTGACAGAATCAACCCATCACCACAACAACCTCAACAACCTTAAACACACAAGTATTGCCACCACATAATTTCACCTCCTCAATACACCGAAAGTCTCGTTAAAACCACACAATTTGCACACAACAATCACCCCCTTTATGCACTTTAACATACTTAGATTCAACATAAGACATAACCCCCTTACGACAACATATCATCACTAAACTATAAATTTCCTATCCAAATCTGCACTCCTCTTCTCTGCCATGCTTCCTCTCCTGAAAGCCTCAGTCACACACACAGGAAGCTCCTTCGTCACCACTCACTCCAGCTAATTTGCATACTGAGTCATATATCAAGAAGTTGCCGTAACAAAAGAAACATATGTTTAAACATTACCAACTTATTGAATTATTTTATTTCTTTCCACAGTGATCACTGGTTTTGATCACTCAGTACCAGGGCACTCCTAAGTCACTCTTTTAAAAACTACTTTAATCACTTTTTCTTTTTTCATAACTCACTCCCTTTGTCATATAGCTTCTTTGAGTTATTCCTCACCTTCAAACTCAAATGTATTTTATTAAACATTCACACCATTCTATCACTCATACAAATAGCAAGCTGTTCTTCATTGCGTATGTTTGTGTTCTTAGCCAGGTTTAATCAATGTCTATGCATTAATCTGCACGAGCTTGTCCTTGTAAGGTTAATGCATTTTCTGCTTGTGTATGTGAATTTGCATATGTTGCTTTTGCAGTGATTCAGACTCCAGCACAATTCTCCGCTTAAGCAGTCAGTTTTCTTTCCCAAATTTGCTAACCCAAATTTTAAGTTCCCACCTTATTAACAGCATTCCTGGTCCTCAGCCACAAGTTAGGGCCCACTTGTCAGGTTTATGGAGACATGGCGCTGTGAACAATTCAACCAGAAACTTGCCTTAACATATCCAGTCATGTTGACCTATAACTTTCTTCTGACCGCTGCACGTGGAGAATTGATCCAGGTCTGTCAAGCTATAAAATTTTAAGCCAAAATCTGGCCTGTTTTCTCCCAATTATGCTACTCTACTGGTTTTGGCGCCGTACTCAAAATTCCAGGTTGAGAGAAGTCCACCTTTATTTATCTGTAACCTGTATTGACACACTAAAACATACAATTAATATCCTTTTCATTTCTTTTCTCAAAACCTCCATTCGCTTTATCTGCCTAGAGTTTAACTCATCTCTCTCCTTCTATGGGCATGCAAACTTCCTGTCACACACACCATTTCCTGTTACACACACACAGCACTCAGAGCAATATTTTCGGTTTCTCTTTCCTATTTTACAACCTAATCAAACTGTTTAGTTTTACTAAGTCTTGATCTAAAAACAATGGACCCTTATTTCACGCACACACACTTTTAAATATACTAAATTCTTTGCATTTGTCAGCATTCATCACAGCCTTCAACGTGCTCACTTTCAATCCTGCAAGACGCGGAGATGGACATCTCCTTCACCTAACATAAAACTAAATTACCATATCAACATACAATTACTGAAATTCAAATTGAAATACACCGTTTGTTTTAATAAAGTCAAAGAGTAAGCGGGTGTACCAAGTGTATGTACTTATGTGTTTTTGAACTGAAAGAAAAAGAAACTCAAACTCTTATAACATCACTCATGCATCTCTTAAATTAAAAACACTTTCAAACTTTAAAACATCCTACTTTGCATCACCAAAAAATACCTCTCACACCTTTATTTATCATTCAAAACCTTCTACTCACCGCATTCACACACTTAAACTGTGACCAGAGTTGAGGAATATACTCAAAACACGCTTTCCTAAGAGTATTTTAGACATGCTTGTCATAATCAGAAAGAGCAAGTCAACAAAAACAAAGAAGAAAAAGATTGAAACCTCTATTAATTCTCACAGCACACACAAGAAATTGAAAAAATAAAACACACCAGCAACTATTGCTGGAGAGAAGTTACTACTGAAAGTAATATGTTAATCTTAAATATATACAGTGCACTCAATATATTTATATATCTACATTCAAACTCAGTCAATTACTATACATCCACTACGGCAACTCAAAACTTTATTTATAGCATTCTAATGAACATAAATGGCATCTTAAACACACACTCAACAATGTATGCAGCAGTATTTGTAAAACCAACTGTGGTTTAAACAGTTCACTACTTACTCATTTGCATTTTCACACTCACACACACACCGTCTAAAAATAGCAGCAAGCAGTCAGTGCATTGCTGACTCGACACACAGCCTCCTCTCACACCAAAGTCTCTTATTTTATATTACAAAGACGTCTTATAATTACAACTGCACAGATTTTAGGCCTTTTAACACCTACCGAATTTCGATAAATTTAACATAACAGTCCAACCGATAAACTCCCTGAGTTTTTTGCGACCAATTAACCAGTCTCGGTCCCGGACCGTGGCCCGATTTCTATTTCCTAAATAAATTTATAAGCGTTAACCAACCCAAACTTTGCCTGAAGCTCTATTTTTGGCATTACACAGCCAAGGCTTTCCCCGAAGTTTTAAGTTAAGGTTTCTACTGTCCAAACACTGCACCCCGTCGTCCCGGACGACAAACTGGGAGATACCAGTGGCTATTTTGAACCAAGGTCCCAAGTCATTGGCAGGTTCCACCTGGGATAACCTCACGCCGGAGGACCCTTTCCCACGTCTGGAAAAGGGAGGGGGTTCCCACCCCTGAACTTGGTGCAGTCCTAGGAGCCCCGCTCCCGTCCTAAAAACTTTAATTACTTTGAAAACACCCCATAAAATCACACCAGCAATTCTATTGATGTCCAAGCCCGGCTTTATATTCAATTGAGACTTTACTGTCACAAACACTTCACCAATTACCTATTAAACTAAATCCACTCAGCAGTCCAGCTGCATTAAATCCTTCCGCGGTCCAACCGAATTCAATCATTTTCAGCAGTCCAACTGCTTTAAGTCCTCAGTACTGTCATGAGATTCTCATCAAAATCAAAGCAGACATTTACCGGCAACTTTTACTGAATAGACATTTAATTTTGTCATCCAATTCAGCACACTTTGGATAAAATCAACAGGCCTGTGCCTACCTCTTTTTTAAAGGCGCCTGTCCCCTCAGTTTGGTTGCCGGGTCACACCTGCCTGTCTGACCACAACGGACCACCGAATTTCACCGTATACGCCTCCAATTCTCTCCCTCCTCATCCACCAGATGAAGCCCCCAAATGTTAAGGTTCACATAATTGAGGAAGAAGAGTACAAACAACCATTGGTCAAGAAGATCTTGGTCAAACAATTGATTTTAATGAATACACGCGTGGGAAGACCACTCTGTACGCAGACAGGGATTAATCTTCGACTTAATCAAAGCATACACAGATTTTTATAGCATCAGGGTTTGAATTAATGACGCCCCTTCATACGTCACAGACAGAATATATACATACGTCAAATCAAAACCACAATGACTTTTAACACAGTTTAAAAGAACGTTGTCTTCGTCTTCATGGCAGGTACATCCTGTCACTGCCGGATGCTCGCTTGTCATCTTGACACCTCAGCAGCAGTTCTGCGACAAACTGCTCTTTTGCAACCCCAAGCAAAACATGATTAAACTTCCACCTATAAATGATTCGCTCTAACTGAGTGTGTGTGTGTGTCTATGTCGTCCTCAAATGCTCTCTCAATTCACCCGTTGCACTTCTGACCTTTTACCAGACCAGAGGCTCATCCTTATGTGTAATAACCTAACTGCAACTATGTTGAATAAATGTTTTAATCAAGAACCTCTACTAAGAGCTTACTAAAAGAATATAAAAGTGTAACAGACAATTTGAATAAACTAGTAATTCAAATAGCCTCGTCTAACCTGCTCCTCAGAATAACTTTCGGTTTCAGTTCTGCAAACTCTCTGCAACTTCCTGTCAACTGCAACTTAGTCTTTCTGAAAGACACACACTGTTTAAACCTCTGAATACAATATCAATGCTGCAGATTATATTATTAATGCAATGGTAATAATGATGATTATTTAACAATAGCAGTAAAATAATTTACCTGCTCCACACTTGAAAAGAACTCATAAATATACGGGCAGAAAAAGAATGACCATACAATTTTTTTTAATGGTATGCTACAAACAGTGTTGGATAAGTTACTTTAAAAAAGTAATTAATTACTAATTACTTAATCAATATTGTATTTAAAATACTTATCTAATTACTGTGTTTGAAAAATAACTTAATTACTCAATAAGTAATTTAACTAAATACTTCCCTATAAACCTTGAGTGGACAAACAATAGAAATTAAACTCTTTAAATAATAAATAATTTTTTTTTAAAAACATACGAGTCAACATAAAATAGTTTAGACTTTTAGCTTTCTGAATCATCTTTATTACATTCTATAAAAAAACATCCATCTATCCATCCATCCATCCATCCATCTTCATCCGCTTTATCCGAGGCCGGGTCGCGGGGGCAGCAGCCTAAGCAGAGAAGCCCAGACCTCCCTCTCCCCAGCCACCTCCTCCAGCTTATCTGGGGAAACACCAAGGCGTTCCCAGGCCAACCGAGAGATATAATCTCTCCAGCGTGTCCTGGGTCTGCCCCGGGGCCTCCTCCCGGTGGGACATGCCCAGAACACCTCACCCAGGAGACGTCCAGGAGGCATCTTTGTCAGATGCCCGAACCACCTCAGCTGGCTCCTTTTGATGTGGAGCAGCAGAGGCTCTACTCTGAGCCCCTCCCGGATGGCCGAACTTCTCACTCTATCTCTAAGGGAGAGGCCAGCCACCCTTCGGAGGAAGCTAATTTCCACCGCTTGTATCCACAATCTCGTTCTTTCGGTCACTACCCACAGCTCGTGGCCATAGGTGAGGGTAGGGACGTAGATCGACTGGTAAATTGAGAGCTTCGCTTTTACACTCAGCTCCCTCTTCACCACGACGGACCGGTGCAGTGTCCGCATCACTGCAGCCGCAGCAACAATCTCCCATTCTCCCATCACTCGCGAACAAGACCCCGAGATACTTGAACTCCTCCACTTGGGGCAGGAACTCATCCCCGACCCGGAGTGGGCACTCCACCCTTTCCTGGCTGAGAACCATGGCCTCAGATTTGGAGGTGCTGATCCTCATTCCCGCTGCTTCACACTCGGCTGCGAACCATTCCAGTGCGAGCTGGAGGCCTTCACCCGATGAAGCCAACAGAACCACATCATCCACGAAAAGCAGAGATGAGATTCTGAGGCCACCAAAGCGAAAGCCCCCCGCTACTTGGCTGCGCCTAGAAATCCTGTCCATAAAAATTATGAACAGAACCGGTGACAAAGGGCAGCCCTGGCGGAGCCCATCACCCACCGGGAATGAGTCCGACTTATTGCCGGCAATGCGAACCAAGCTCTTGTAACGGTTGTATAGGGATCGAATGGCCTGTAGCAATGGGCCAGACACTCCATACTCCCGCAGCACCTCCTACAGGACACCCCGAGGGACACAGTTGAATGCCTTCTCCAAGTCCACAAAACACATGTAGACTGGTTGGGCAAACTCCCACGCACCCTCAAGTTTCCTTGAGAGGATAAAAAGCTGGTCCAGTGTTCCGCGACCAGCATTGTTCCTCCTGTATCCGAGGTTCAACTAGCAGATGAACTCTCCTTTCCAGCACCCTGGCATAGACTTTCCCAGGGAGGCTGATGAGTGTGATCCTCCTGTAGTTGGAACACACCCTCCGGTCTCCTTTCTTAAAGATGGGGACCACCACACCGGTCTGCCAGTCCAGGGGTACTGACCCTGATCTCCACGCAACATTGTAGAGGCGTGTCAACCAGGACAGCCCTACAACATCCAGAGCCTTCAGGAACTCGGGGTGGACCTCATCAACACCAGGGGCTCTGCCACCAAGGAGTTGTTTAACTGCCTCAGTGACCTTGCCCCCTGAAATTGGCGGGTCATTCCCCATCATCCCCAGACTCTGCTTCCTCCTCGGAAGACGTGTCAGTGGGATTAAGGAGGTCCTCGAAGTATTCCTTCCACCGCCTGACAATTTTCTCAGTCGACGTCAGCAGCGCTCCGCCAGCACTATACACAGTGCAGGTAGAGCACCGCTTTCCCCTCCTGAGACGCCTGACGATTTGCCAGAATCTCTTCGAGGCAGTCCGAAAGTCTTGTCCCTTTTGCCAGTCTTGGCAGCCGGGGATCAGTCCGCCAGGGCCTCCGCTCCTGGCCGCCACCCGGCACACAATGCACCCGACCCCTATGGCGCCTCCTGCAGGTGGTGGGCCTGTGGGAGGATGGGCCCATGTCTCCTCTTCGGGCAGTCCCCATGGACTAAGGCCCGGCCACCAGACGCTCGCCCTCGGGTACTCTCCCCAGGCCTGGCTACAGGGCGAGGCCGCGGTAACCCTATCCCGGGCAGGGTAAACTGTTCCCTCGATGTTCTCTTCATAAGGGTCTTCTGAATCGCTCTTTGCCTGGTCCCTCACCCTGGTCCTGGGTGAGGGATCTAAATTGTATACCTTTAGGTTATTTCAACCTTATCTTTACCTACTCAAACAGCAAAACATCACAGGAGACAGTGTAAATTTCTTATACATTCTATATTCTGGTTATTGTGACTTTCTTACAGAAAATGTAAAAATTAAAATACACTTCACAGAATAAAAATATAAATATATATCTTTTTATAAACATACAATTCATATAAATAAGAAAAGTGCCAGTGCTTTTTATTTGGGGGGGGACCACACGTAGACCCACTCTTTACACTTTATTATAAATTTTTTGTGATATATATACTGTGTATGCTCTATATGAAGGGAAACCTGAGACCTTTAATTTACAAGCATTTAAAAAGTATAAGAAGAGCTGTTGCAGATAATTTTGTTACAAAGTCAAGAAGTTGTTTCTATATATATTTAATGTTTAGTCTTTTTCTATATAAAAGAGGAACAGTTAACAGACATGTAGGCAGAGACACACTTAAAAGCAAGAGGGTCTTTGTAGGGTCTTTACCCTAACTTAACAATTTAAAGCACCTCGAGGTGACTTTTAGTGTGGTTTGGTGCCATATAAATAAACTTGAATTTAATTAAACTGAGCAGCATAAACTTCTAAGCCTCTAAGATAAAGCACCCATTTTGTTTTATCTTTTGCCTTTGTGTTGTTAGTTCAATTTTTCTATTCATGATTCAATTAACCGCATGCATAAAAGAAGTCTGTGTCATTCTTTTCACTACAGCGCTATTCCCACCAAGAAATATTTTCATATTGAAAAAAATAGCAATTCTACTCGTTCCGATGTGTCCAATAAATAAAGAGCTGCAGTGAAAGAGATCATCTGCTGCTTGTCTTTCAAATGAAAACCAGCACAGATGCTATTGCTGGCTTAATAGAAGCCATAACAGCAGCACCAGGGGGAAAACAGTGCTGGAATTAATCTTGTGGCATACTCCACTTGAAGCTGTAGTTGCAGTAGATGTAGTAGTTGTTGCAGTAGTTGTAGATGTTGTTACAATAGTTTTAGTAGTTGATGTAGTAGTTGTTGCACTAGGTGTAGTTGTTGGAACAACAGTTGTAGTAGTTGATGCAGCAGCTGTGGTAGAAAAAATGTACAAAACATTTTTAACCAAGTCACTCTAAAACATTTGAGACTTTTTGATCAAACATAACGACTATGATTACTCACCTGTGTCATTGACAAGGATGGAATCCCTTTCAATGTCAAAGCCTGTAACGTTTGAGGCTGTACTGTTCAAAACATTTCTAATCTCAGCTTTGTTTGGAACAGATGTGTTTACAAACCGAAGTTCCATCGTGTTGATGACTGATCCTTGCCTGTAAATGCAGAGACAAAAATTATAGATTGGAATATTTAGGGCTTTAGGTGAGTGCTCTTAACATTATATGTCAAAATACTGAAATCACCTGAAGCTCACAACATTCAAGAAGACAAAAGAAGAAGGGAACGCCAATCTGTAAGGAGGTTCAATCTGCAGACACAAAGGAGAATTTTCTTAAAATTCAAGCTCAAAACCATCCTGCTCCAGGGATAACTCACTAACTAAAAAAACTGGGTAAAACTGGGAAAACTTTCACAGATTTTAAATTGATGCAGTTTAATTACTTTATGCAATTTTATCATAAGTATATTATCCATCTTCTAGTGAGAGAAATGTAGTGCTTTTTGTCTTGAATATGTCCTGTAAAGTCAGGTTCAATGTATGAGTTGGAGATGAGAAAGACAGTAGACAAGTGAAAGAAAGAGAGTCTTTATCTGTATTTGTTAAAGTGAAAAGGTTTGTTCAAATATGAAGTGAGAACCAACATCTTAAGAGCTTTTCTCCTTTGAGAGAAAAATAAACATCCAGCAATAATACTGACGTAAAGTGCTTTGCCACAAGTACAAAAGACTGCAGATCAATAGCTCAAAAGCACATGTGTAAATCTTGGGACAAAGTGTTCCAAAGTTTTTAACAGTGAAAGTAAATCTCCATAAGTTGATTCTGTTCATCTGGACGTAGAGTTTTGGATGACTGATGAAACGTTTCTGCCACAAAACGCTTCATCCAGATGAAGAGAATCAACCTTTGGCGATTTACTTACCTGGATGATTGAGCATGCATCAAAGTGCAAGCAAAGATTCTATAGTTGACTTATTCCTGCTGTAATTCAGTGAAATTCTGAGCATTTAGTACTTTAATAGCTGTTCTTTAGACACACCGTTCATGCTACTTTCCACAAAGTAAAACACTTACCTGTGCCTTTATGGATGCAGCTCGCGTTTTAAAAGCTTCAGATAATGAATTCAACAAGTCTGTTGTAAAATTGCTTTGAATGGATCTGAATTCAACAAATATGGGGGTGGTGAAGGTCGGGGCTGAGGTGGAGGTCGGGGCTGAGGTGGTGGTGGAAGCCGTAGTTGTGGCTGGGGCTGTGGTGGTGGTGGTGGTTGAAGCCGTCGTTTTTGTGGTGGTGGCACCTGTGATTGTGGTGGGGGATGTGGTAGTGGTGGTTGAAGCTGTCGTTGTTGTGGTGGTGGCACCTGTGATTGTGGTGGGGGCTGTGGTGGTGGTGGTGGTGGTTGAAGCCGTCGTTCTTGTGGTGGTGGCAGCCGTTGCTATTGTGGTCGCTGGGGCTGTGTTGGTAGTGGCTGTCGTCATTGTAGTGGCTGGGGACGTGGTGGTGGTGGCAGCCGTCGTTGTTGTAGTGACTGGGGATGTGGTGGTGGTGGCTGATGTGGTGGTGGTGGCAACCGTCGTTGTTGTTGTGGCTGCTGTGGTGGTCGTGGTGGCAGCTGTCGTTGTTGTAGTGGCTGTGGATGTGGAGGTGGTGGCTGCCGTCAGTTTTGTTGTGGTTGGGGATGTGGTGGTGGTGGCTGCTGTGGTGGTGGTGGCAGCCGTTGTTGTAGTGGCTGGGCAGCCACCAACACAGATGATTGTGGTGGCTGCTGTGGTGGTGGCAACCGTCGTCGTTGTTGCGGCTGCTGTTGTTGTTGTAGTTGCTGGGGCTGTGATGGTGGTGGCAGCCGTTGTTGTTGTAGTGGTTGGAGCTGTGGTGGTGGTGGCGGCCGTCGTTGTTGTAGTGGCTGGGACGGCTGTGGTGGTGGCAGCCGTCGTTGTTGTAGTTGCTGGGGTGGTGGTGGTGGTGACAGCCGTCGTTGTTGTAGTGTCTGGGGATGTGGTGGTTGTTGCTGCCGTCGTTGTTGTAGTGGCTGGGGCTGTGGTGGTTGTGGCTGCCATTGTTGTTGAAGTGGCCTGGGTTTTGGTGGTAGTTGCTTCCGTCGTTGTTGTAGTGTCTGGGGCTGTGGTGGCTGTGGCTGCTGTGGTGGTGGCTGCAGCCGTCGTTGTTGTAGTGTCTGGGGCTGTGGTGGTTGTGGCTGCAGTGGTGGTGGTGGCAGCCGTTGTTGTTGTAGTGGCTGGGGCTTCTTTGGTGGTGGTTGTGGCATCCGTCGCTGTTGTAGTGGGTGGGGCTGTGGTGGTTGTGTCATCCGTCGTTGTTGTAGTTTCTGGGGCTGTGGTGGTAGTGGCTGCAGTGGTGGTTGTGGCAGCCATTGTTGTTGTAGTGTCTGGGGCTGTGGTGGTTGTGGCTGCCGTCTTTGTTGTAGTGGCTGGGGCTGTGGTGGTTGTGGCTGCAGTGGTGGTGGTTGCAGCCATCGTTGTTGTAGTGTCTGGGGCTGTGGTGGTATTGGCTGCAGTGGTGGTGGTGGCAGCCATCGTTGTTGTAGTCGCTGGGGCTGTGGTGGTTGTGGCTGCAGTGGTGGTTGTGGCAGCTATTGTTGTTGTAGTGTCTGGGGCTGTGGTGGTTGTGGCTGCCGTCTTTGTTGTAGTTTCTGGGGCTGTGGTGATAGTGGCTGCAGTGGTGGTGGTGGCAGCCGTCGTTGTTGTAGTGTCTGGGGCTGTGGTGGTTGTGGCTGCAGTGGTGGTTGTGGCATCCGTCGCTGTTGTAGTGGGTGGGGCTGTGGTGGTGGTGGCTGTTATTGTTGTTGTTTTTTCTGGGGCTGTGGTGGTAGTGGCTGCAGTGGTGGTGGTGGCAGCCATCGTTGTTGTAGTGTCTGGGGCTGTGGTGGTTGTGGCTACCGTCTTTGTTGTAGTGTCTGGGGCTGTGGTGGTAGTGGCTGCAGTGGTGGTGGTGGCTGCAGTGGTGGCAGCCGTTGTTGTTGTAGTGTCTGGGGCTGTGGTGGTTGTGGCTGCCGTCGTTGTAGTGGCTGGGGCTGTGGTAGTAGTTGCTTCTGTCGTTGTTGTAGTGTCTGGGGCTGTGGTGGTTGTGGCTGCTATGGTGGTGGTGGCAGCCGTCGTTGTTGTAGTGTCTGGGGCTGTGGTGGTAGTGGTTGCAGTGGTGGTGGTGGCAGCCATCAGTGTTGTTGTGTCTGGGGCTGTGGTGGTTGTGGCTGCAGTGGTGGCAGCCATTGTTGTTGTAGTGTCTGGGGCTGTGGTGGTTGTGGCAGCCATTGTTGTTTTAGTGTCTGGGGCTGTGGTGGTAGTTGCTTCCGTCGTTGTTGTAGTGTCTGTGGCTGTGGTGGTTGTGGCTGCTGTGGTGGTTGTGGCAGCCGTCGTTGTTGTCGTGTCTGGCTCTGTGGTGGTAGTGGCTGCTGTGGTGGTGGTGGCAGCCATCGTTGTTATAGTGTCTGCGGCTGTGGTGGTTGTGGCTACTGTGGTGGTAGTGGCTGGGGCTGAGGTGGTAGTTGCTTCCGTCGTTGTTGTAGTGTCTGGGGCTGTGGTGGTTGTGGCTGCTGTGGTGGTGGTGGCAGCCGTCGTTGTTGTAGTGTCTGGGGCTGTGGTGGTTGTGGCTGCAGTGGTGCTGGTGGCAGCCATCGTTGTTGTAGTGGCTGGGGCTTCTTTGGTGGTGGTTGTGGCATCCGTCGCTGCTGTAGTGGGTGGGGCTGTGGTGGTTGTGGCTGTTATTGTTGTTGTAGTTTCTGGGGCTGTGGTGGTTGTGGCTGTAGTTGTGGTGGTGGCAGCCATCATTGTTGTTAGGTCTGGGGCTGTGGTGGTAGTGGCTGGGGCTGTGGTGGTAGTTGCTTCCGTCGTTGTTGTAGTGTCTGGGGCTGTGGTGGTTGTGGCTGCTGTGGTGGTGGTGGCAGCCGTCGTTGTTGTAGTGTCTGGGGCTGTGGTGGTTGTGGCTGCAGTGGTACTGGTGGCAGCCGTCGCTGCTGTAGTGGGTGGGGCTGTGGTGGTTGTGGCTGTTATTGTTGTTGTAGTTTCTGGGGCTGTGGTGGTTGTGGCTGTAGTTGTGGTGGTGGCAGCCATCATTGTTGTTAGGTCTGGGGCTGTGGTGGTTGTGGCATCCGTCGCTGTTGTAGTGGCTGGGGCTGTGGTGGTTGTGGCTGCAGTGGTGGTGGTTGCAGCCATCGTTGTTGTAGTGTCTGGGGCTGTGGTGGTGGTGGCATCTGTCGCTGTTGTAGTGGCTGGGGCTGTGGTGGTTGTGCCTGCAGTGGTTGTGGTGGCAGCCATCGTTGTTGTAGTGTCTGCGGCTGTGGTGGTAGTGGCTGCAGTGGTCGTGGTGGCAGCCATCGTTGTTGTAGTGTCTGGGCCTGTGGTGGTTGTGGATGCAGTGGTGGCAGCCATTGTTGTTGTAGTGTCTGGGGCTGTGGTGGTTGTGGCTGCCATCGTTGTAGTGGCTGGGGCTGTGGTGGTAGTTGCTTCCGTCGTTGTTGTAGTGTCTGGGCCTGTGGTGGTTGTGGATGCAGTGGTGGCAGCCATTGTTGTTGTAGTGTCTGGGGCTGTGGTGGTTGTGGCTGCCATCGTTGTAGTGGCTGGGGCTGTGGTGGTAGTTGCTTCCGTCGTTGTTGTAGTGTCTGGGGCTGTGGTGGTTGTGGCCGCTGTGGTGGTGGTGGCAGCCGTCGTTGTTGTAGTGTCTGGGGCTGTGGTGGTTGTGGCTGCCGTCGTTGTTGTAGTGGCTAAGGTTGTGGTGGTTGAGGCTGCTGTGGTGGTGGTGGCAGCCGTTGTTGTTGTAGTGTCTGGGGCTGTGGTGGTTGTGGCTGCAGTGGTGGTGGTGGCAGCTGTCGTTGTTGTAGTGGCTGGGGCTTCTTTGGTGGTGGTTGTGGCATCCGTCGCTGTTGTAGTGGGTGGGGCTGCGGTGGTTGTGGCATCCGTCGTTGTTGTAGTGTCTGGGGCTGTGGTGGTAGTGGTTGCTGTGGTGGTGGTGGCAGCCATCGTTGTTGTAGTGCCTGGGGCTGTGGTGGTTGTGGCTGCAGTGGTGGTTGTGGCATCCGTCGCTGTTGTAGTGGGTGAGCCTGTGGTGGTTGTGGCTGCAGTGGTGGTGGTGGCAGCCATTGTTGTTGTAGTGTCTGGGGCTGTGGTGGTTGTGGCTGCCGTTGTTGTAGTGGGTGGGGCTGTGGTGGTTGTGGCATCCGTCGCTGTTGTAGTGGGTGGGGCTGTGGTGGTTGTGGCTGCAGTTGTGGTGGTGGCAGCCATAGTTGTTGTAGTGGCTGGGGCTGTGGTGGTTGTGGCATCCGTCGCTGTTGTAGTGGGTGGGGCTGTGGTGGTTGTGGCTGCCACCGTTGTTGTAGTTTCTGGGGCTGTGGTGGTAGTGGTGGCAGTGGTGGTGGTGGCTGCCATCATTGTTGTAGTTTCTTGGCCTGTGGTGGTTGTGGCTGCAGTGGTGGTGGTGGCAGCTGTCGTTGTTGTAGTGGCTGGGGCTTCTTTGGTGGTGGTTGTGGCATCCGTCGCTGTTGTAGTGGGTGGGGCTGCGGTGGTTGTGGCATCCGTCGTTGTTGTAGTGGCTGGGGCTGTGGTGGTTGTGGCATCCGTCGCTGTTGTAGTGGGTGGGGCTGTGGTGGTTGTGGCTGCCACCGTTGTTGTAGTTTCTGGGGCTGTGGTGGTAGTGGTGGCAGTGGTGGTGGTGGCTGCAGTGGTGGTCGTGTCAGCCGTTGTTGTTGTAATGTCTGGGGCTGTGGTGGTTGTGGCTGCAGTGATGGTTGTGGCATCTGTCGCTGTTGTAGTGGGTGGGGCTGTGGTGGTTGTGGCTGCCATAGTTGTTGTAGTTTCAGGGGCTGTGGTGGTAGTGGTTGCAGTGGTGGTGGTGGCAGCCATCGTTGTTGTAGTGTCTGGGGCTGTGGTAGTTGTGGCTGCAGTGGTGGTGGTGGCAGCCATCGTTGTTGTAGTGGCTGGGGCTGTAGTGGTTGTAGCATCCGTCGTTGTTGTAGTGGGTGGGGCTGTGGTGGTTGTGGCTGCCATTGTTGTTGTAGTTTCTCGGGCTTTGGTGGTAGTGGCTGCAGTGGTGGTGGTGGCAGCCATCGTTGTTGTAGTTTCTGGGGCTGTGGTGGTTGTGGCTGCAGTGGTGGTTGTGGCATCCGTTGCTGTTGTAGTGGGTGGGGCTGTGGTGGTAGTGGCTGCAGTGGTGGTGGTGGCAACCATCGTTGTTGTAGTGTCTGGGGCTGTGGTGGTTGTGGCTGCAGTGGTGATGGTGGCAGCCATCGTTGTTGTAGTGTCTGGGGCTGTGGTGGTTGTGGCATCCGTCGTTGTTGTAGTGGCTGGGGCTGTGTTGGTTGTGGCTGCAGTGGTGGTGGTGGTACCCATCGTTGTTGTAGTGGCTGGGGCTGTGGTGGTTGTGGCGTCCGTCGCTGTTGTAGTGGGTGGGGCTGTGGTGGTTGTTGCTGCCATTGTTGTTGTAGTTTCTGGGGCTTTGGTGGTAGTGGCTGCAGTGGTGGTGGTGGCAGCCATCGTTGTTGTAGTGGGTGGGGCTGTGGTGGTTGTGGCTGCAGTGGTGGTTGTGGCATCCGTCGCTGTTGTAGTGTCTGGGGCTTTGGTGGTTGTGGCTGCCATCGTTGTTGTAGTTTCTGGGGCTGTGGTGGTGGTGGCTGCAGTGGTGGTGGTGGCAGCCATCGTTGTTGTAGTGTCTGGGGCTGTGGTGGTTGTGGCTGCAGTGGTGGTGGTGGCAGCCATCGTTGTTGTAGTGTCTGGGGCTGTGGTGGTTGTGGCATCCATCGCTGTGTTAGTGGTTGGGGCTGTGGTGGTTGTGGCATCCGTCTCTGTGGCTCGGCCTGTGGTTGTAGTGACGGCATTTACATGTAGTCATACAAATGTAAATTAACCTATTCTGAGTCACCATTCCCAAATCAGTGCGTAATATGTTTATGTCTTCCCAATTCAAATATCATGTCATGAATTCATTGCAACAGTTTACACAAGAAGTTTTAGTAATTCTTGTGTTTCATATAAACTGCCCACTCAAGTAATCTATGATACCCCGTAGAGCTAAATAATTTTTACAGTAGAACCAAGACTGCTGCTAAAGATGAGTGAATGCTGACCCAAAGCCAGCAGCCACACCCTGTCCTTCAACACGTAACAACAGCAGCCATGCGCACTCATGCTACAGCCTTCATATTTTCCTCCCATGTTTTTTCAGTAGAATTACTGTGGTAATTGTTTTGAAGTCTCTTTGTGTTGCTTTTTATTTTGTTTTATCATATTGGTTTTGTGTTTATACATAAATGATAAGAGAGTATACGTGTTCTCATTAGGATAAGGATTTGGTTGTTGTGTGGGAACATCGCCTATAGTTTTATATTTTATATTTTATAAATGTTATATTACAACGTGTTTTAAGTCAGTTTACTGAGAAGCGCAAAAGTAATGTCATGAGTAGTTCAATAAATACTTCCTCCTTGGAGTAATTAAGTTACATACTGCATTAAATACATTACATAATACCTTTTAGTACTTAATATATCAAGTATGCTTTTAAGTAAAATGTTCTGTGTAATATATGTAATGCATTACTCTTTTTTTTCAGTCATTACGCAACACCAATACGGGCGGGAATTGATAAGAATTTTGCAATTATGATTCTATTATTATTATCACTTATCGATTCCTTATTCATTCCCTTTGGCTCCACTTCACGATCTGCAGACCATGTGGAGTGGAGAATAGTGTACCCAAACGCAGACAAAACGAAGCGTGGAAACAAACTTCATTTAACCTAGCCTAACCCAAACTGAAAAAGAGCTGTTTTATTTGATGCTGAGCAAACCAATAACAAACAGTAAATGTCAACTCTACTGAGGCAGCATGGAGTGGAGAGAATGTGGACCCAAATGCAGTTGATATCATATGGTTTCTCATCTACTAAAGAATCAAGAGGCGGTTTTTGCTGCTTTAGACAAACTAAGGCACAAGCTACTCATTTTAACTCCATTAGAGCTGGTAAAACTCCAAAAGCTGGTGGCTGTCCTTGACCCATGCAGATATTTTTTAACTTATTGGTACTGTTTCTTCAAAAAGCTCTGTAGTTGACAATTATTGCGCAGATTAATAATTACTTTCTTGAACTGTCTACTACAGGTTTGTGACTGAGCTTCTTGGAGGTGAGACATGTGTCTCATGTTCAGTGGTTCTACCTGCTTTCTGCCACCTGCATCACACCATCGAGGTCTCCTTTGATGACTTAAACTACATGGTGAAATTTAAGACTGCCCTCACAAAGGACCTGTCCCAATGTGTAGCTACACTCAACCATCAGTGGCTCAAGATAGCTACTGTCCTTGACCCATGCTTTAAAGATTTAAAGTGACTTGCAAGGGGAAGAGGTTTAGACCAGCCTTGAGGCCCTACTGCAGGAAACGTGTAAAGATGCCACCACAAAGGAGCCAGCAAAGGCAAAGAGCCTCCTCCTCTCTTCATTGTCTTCAGACTCTTATTCAGATGAGGAAGCCCTGTGTAACAGGGCCCTGAGTTTGTACAGAACAGAATCCACCATTAGCAAGAAAGACTGCCCGCTGCAGTGGTGGTCCAGTCGAGCATGGACCCACCCACAGCTGTCTGTCCTGGCCCACAAGTATTTGATTAGTCCTGCCTCTTCTGTCCCATGTGAGAGACTGTTCTCACTTGCAGGTCACATAGTAACAAAAAAGAGAGCTGCCTTGAGAAAATGTGAACACTCTAGTTTGTCTAAGTAACTGGCTGAAATAGATGGACAGTAAATAAGCATGGACGTACTGTGAGTCCAATGGGTTTGCTATGTTTTGCACTAAAATGTTCGATGATCACACTGTTTTAGCCTAATGTACAAAATAATTTTGGCTAAGGTTATTCAGAGTTTAAAGGTGAAGCTGTTCAAATACCCTTTTATGTTTCTGGCTTATTTTGTTTAAAAAGAAAAACTGCACTTTATGTTGACAGTTTTCATTATTATTTAAAGACAATACCATTTTGAAAACGTACTTAAACTACTTAAAATAGCACTTTATTTTTAAGTCTGCCCAATTTTGGCCAGGGATATTATTTTTGTTTCTCTGTTTTGCAGTTTAAATATTTTTCCCCCAAAATTAAAAGAGCTTGAGTTTACAATATTCATGTCCATGTCTTGATTCTTTCGCCCACTAAATCCCTTTTAAATAAAAAAAAAAAACATTTGCGCTTTGGGGCAAATTTTCTTGTGCGATTAAATGCGATTAATCATGGTTAATTAATTACAATAACTTCTATAAAGTAGAGTAAGATAAATATGGTACCCTAAATATTATTATTTACTCTCTGACAACATCATAATGTGAAGTCTGGTTAAACTTTCAAGGGTCATATCACATTGTGGCATAGATAGCTGGCCAAAATTCATTACTGCATGAAAGGTCTCACTTCTATCCACATTTTCATGGAAAGCAACCTTTACCTATTATTCCTTCTGTAACACTCTAAAATAATCTCTTAATATAATTATTTTTACACTGAATTATATTGTTTGTAAAATAATAATAATAAGAAATTAGTTAATTGATTACAGTAATTAACAGAGCTGAAATGGATTTTCTCGGCCTTGAAAATGTTACAAGGTTTTATTTTATAGCTTAATGTTATGAGGGCTCAAAAACATTGGACAAAAATAGGAAATTTCAGCTTAGTAATTACATTTTAAGTTGTGGTAACTCCAAATACTTTAAAAGTATGAAGGCAATATTTTGTACTGCTTCATTGAATATGATAAGGCTGTATCAAAGCTGATTATGAGGGGGCTTAGTGGGAACCTTTTAACCTTTTTCAGAAATTAGTGATTTTAAATGGAATGATCCATGTGTGCTGTGTTACTGCATACTGCATACTGAGCATGAGGAAAACCACTCAAGAGAGAGAAGCTTTCTCTCTTGACTCTCACATACAAGAGCGACAGAGAAACTACACTGTTTTTTTTTCAAAGCAAAACTTTCAACAAGTATGCAAAATGTCCTCATCTCATCTATACCACACTCAAAGTTGTTACTAAACCCACTTTTTGTAGAAATTTAAAAAATTACACATTGAACTCAAGGTAATAAGTGCCTAACCATTAAAGTATTATAACAATCAGTGTTCTTACAGTCTACATATTGTCTGTAGCAATTATTTATGAGGGTATATATAGCTATGCTAAAGCAGTTCATTTATTTTGTATCAACAGTAAGTTTAGCATCACTTAACTTACCTATAAGAAGCAACAAAATTGATATCATCAGTCCAACGGCCATTGTTTAATCAGTTAAATCTGTAAAAGAAACATATGTCAAGGTTATGCGCACAGATTAATAAACCAAAAAAAAAAAAAAACGAGTTAAAAACGCAGGATAACAGAATTTTACAAAAATACAAAAGGTTTTGATCATTAACTGTACTCATCATAACACTTCTCAATAAAAAAAATCTATGTATGACAATTTTAAAATAACATATGTAAAATAATTCATTAGAATTAGTTTAACAAGTTAGTGAAAAAATGAAAAGTCATATTCACAGTACATGAAATCTATTTTATTTTATATATTTTACTTACCAAAACTGAGATCAGATGAAAATGTATTAATTCTCTTTTTTAATCTCCTGTAGATTTTTAAAATTATTACGTTTTAACCAGTGCAGTTCACCTCTTTGCTCTGTTAAACCTTATGTTCACACCTCTTGTGGCCTTATATATTTCAGAAGAGTGAGGGCTAATGACGTATGTGAGAGATGATAGAAGAGTCTGTGACATATTGAGGAACAGCGTCACATCAAAGGATTCACAAGTTTGTCAAGTGATCAACCTGAAAGTATCTTGTCTTAGGATCACAGCCTCTCCCTTCTTTTTGTTAGTGACCTCACTGATAGTTACTCATAGACGTCAAGGCAGACAAACAAAAAATGAAATCCAGTAGAGCGAAAAGCAGTTGGAAGAAATGTAACATAATCAAAGTAAGCAGACACCTTTGTTTATTATAGAGTATGAGTTTTCAAAATGTTTTCACTGTACCTTGTAATACGAAACTTTTTTTTTAAAATTAGAGATATTTGTCTTTGTCTCTACATATATACCACACTCATTTGCCCAAAAATTCTAATTTAACTCCTT
The DNA here is from genome assembly GCF_041146795.1 of Maylandia zebra. Lineage (NCBI taxonomy): Eukaryota > Metazoa > Chordata > Actinopteri > Cichliformes > Cichlidae > Maylandia > Maylandia zebra. The sequence goes on along the minus strand of NC_135169.1, from coordinate 38,537,982 downwards.
TCTCATATTTTCAAACGACAGTTTTCTGGAAGAGTTTAAAAAAAAAAGGATAAAGAAACAAAGAAACACGAACAAGACATTAAGAATATTGGTCCAGCTTAACAATTGTTTGTTATTTTTATGTATTTTATGCATTGCTACATCAACTCAATAAGCAGTTTACTTATTAAATCATTAAGTAGGCTAAAGGTTTAGTGCTATTGTCATCTAAAAAAAATCTACACATTCCACACTCAAAGAAACAAAAAGGCAGTATTTTGTACAATAAAATAAATACCAAATTATTAGGTCTACCTTGTACCTTGACTGCCTTTTTTTTAATGCATTGGCACATGGCTCACAATATCTCAAACTCTAACATGCACTATAAAAATTATATATATCTTCTAAAAGACTGCAAGTACTCCAGAACATCATTTGTCAGAGATAGGTTTTCGTATTCATGAATAAGCCATTGCTACTACAATGACACATTCATTCAAACTGGGGTGGAAGTGAAACCGTTTCTTACATACTCAGATAAAACCTACATGAGCCTACAGGAGCAGCTTGGTCATGGAAATCTTTGCCATGAAGCTCCTGGTGCATTTTTTGTGTTAATGTTTATGCAAAAGAAAGCTTGGAAATGTGGTTATTGAGTCAGCAGAGCATTTGTGACCTTCATGCATATGTCTCAGCAGTAAACAACCACTCTTAAATGATCTGTCACTGTCAATGTTCCTAAACACTTTAATTTTGCCATAACACCACTTACACTTGATCATGTAATATCTAGGAAAGAAGAAATTTGACAAATTGACTTGAGATCAGTTGATCTGCAAAGATTGCAGCTGAGTCTGTTTGCATGACCTGCCGGAAATTACTTTGTTCTTGATTGGTGGCTTCAGTATTTAATGGAATCTGTTCCACTTTTGAGTTACTGAACCTCATTATGTGGGTTTGAATCAGCCAAGGAATATACAAATTATGGTGTCGCCAATCAAAGCTTGCATAAACTGCCTAACAATAAGGTTCAGGACTGATTTAATACCATAAACACTTGAGCAAACATAAAGAAAGGCCTTTTGTCTGGATAAAAGTAATCATCATCATTGAGATCTAGTATGTTATGTAACCAGATCTTTTCACATTTATTTTTAGAATCGAGCAGGTACATGTGCGTCACTTTCAATATTGTTTATAACAAGGTGGGGTTATTTCTTGTGAAACAGCTTCATGCCAGTGAACAATCACGTAGACAAATGGTATCTATCACATTGTTTTTACATTTCTAATCCACTCAGGTAAATTCTGACCCTTTAGTTTGTGATTTTAGTACATCTAACTTACACTGGTAGATGTGATGACATTTTGTACAAAGAAAAATGCAACTTAATTAGAAATATGGATACCTGTAATATAGCTACATGTAGCACTTGGTGCACTTTAATTAAATCCTCTCAAGTGCTGGAATGGAGAATATTTTAAGTCAAAGTGCAGCAAATCACAGAATATGAAAGAAAAAGAAATCTGCAGACAAGGATGCGTTTTACCATAAATGAAAAGTGTAAGTTTAAATCAGTTTAAATTAGTAATTAAACAGGTTATTTTTCAAATCAGGTGAACAAAACAAAGGCAACAAAGAGAACAAAATAATTATTGTAAAATCTTAAAAATATGAGGGAAATGTTATTGAGAAGTAACTATAAACATAAACATTCATTTACCCAACATTTGGGTAAATGAACAAATATTAATATGAATATTAATATTTTTTGTAGTAACAGAAACATAAATGCTTTAAAGGTCACGGTCTACGTCAGCTACATGCCATTGGCGCCACATTCGCAGACTATTTTTCAGAGCAGCTTCAGTAAAAGCTAAACTAATAGTGAAACAGGAAGCCTCCATCAGTACATATTTTTCTCAAATGAAAAATGCATGGGGAGTGTCCAGCACACCCACACATTTTCACCAAGTATATTTTGAAGGGGAACAAAGGGGAAAATGTCGTCACACCAAACTGTGATTGTTGGTGTGATTAGTATTTCAACAGACTGAAAGTCTGTTGACAGTCAGACAGTCATAGTCATACTCAGTAATCCTCATGCACTACTGAGTTTATTAATCTTAATACATATTGATGGACATTGTTTAATCTGTGACATTAAAGGTAATAAAGTTATTGCTGTATTATCTGCATGTATGAGAAAATGTATAAAAACTAAACTTTTTCACTTTTTAATGGGCATGCTGCAGAATTTCTCCAATCAAATATTAACATGTTAATAACTTTTCAACAAGGTAGCTTGAAATTGCTGACATGAAACAAAATGTTTGACATATACAAAACCAAACCTAATAAATTATTCTCAGAAGCTTACAGCTGCAATTTGTTTGAAGTTTGTTTGAAGTTTTTCCTTCTATCATTTAACAGAATCTTTTGAACCATTAGATGTAAAAATAGAATTGACACAAAAGAAACTGAACTGCCCAGACTACCAAGATTACTGAAGAGGAAGAAGACTAGGGGAATGTTTTGCTGCAACCATGGTGAAAAAACAAAAGCAAAAACATTTAACATACTTAGCCTTTCTCATTTAGACATAGTGAAACCCACACTTACACACAAACACTTGATCTGTGGTGCTTCAGCCATTAATCTTGTACAAACACAGACAGAACACTAACAAAAACATAAATGCTATAAAGTTCATTGTCTTTGTCACTGCACATTTGATTGATGTCTCATTGTCAGACTGTGTTCCAACGCTACAGATTATACAATAGGTTTATTAATCTGAGCTGTTTAATGTTGATGGACATCTATGACTTTCAACTTGTGACTAGGGCTGGGCCATATCATGCCGTTCACGGTAATACCGGTATAATGTTGGGCAATGATAAGAAAGTGAAATATCACGATAAAATATGGGTAAAACGCACATGCGCAGTGCCTTTGTTTTCATACGCACATGGCTTTCAACTTGTGACTATTGTATTTTCTACAGAATGTATGATAAAAAGCATAAAGATAAATTACATTTTTGCTGCACACTTTTCAAAATCAAATAAGTATAGGTATATAGCACCTTGTTGCTTTGTCATCTTGAAGTGGTCATGTTAACCACGGCTACTTTATTCTTCCTCAGCCAAACAGCAGCACCCATGCGATTGTTTTGCCCCTTTAACCCCAGGTGTTGTGCCAAAAAGTGATCGTCTGCCAGAAAGTGATTGCCGACCGTGGGAGCGCAGCTGCACAAAGCTGTAGCGCCCAGATTACTTACGTAGACAGCTACTTCGGTGCAACTAATATAAGGTGTGGTAAGCTGAAGACAGCTTCACCTGTCTGTTTGTTGAAAATAGTAACGTGACTGCCCCGCATTTTCTTGTTAGTAACAGCGTTGTAACGATAGAAAGAGTAATTAATCAGAAGATTACTCGTTAATGAAAAAAGTAAAGCCGTTACTTATAACGCTGTTATTCCCATCACTTTACATAAATAGCACAATAACAGATAGTTAATAGCTAGAGTTTATTCCTGGTGCTTCAGCTCACCCTGCTGGATAATACATCACTTGTCCAATGCACATTTACAATCACAGTGACTGTATTCATCCATCAGTATTTTATTCAGTGTTTTTTGGATATGTGTGGTACACTTCAAATCAAATCAAATCAAATCACTTTTATTGTCACATCACATGTGCAGGTACATTGGTACAGCACATGTGAGTGAAATTCTTGTGTGCGAGCTTCACAAGCAACAGAGTTGTGCAAAATACAATAATGTAAACAAGCAAAATACAAGAATGGCTACATCTGAAACTAATAAATATATGTACAATATATAATAGTATATGCATTTCTGGATGTGTATACTAAATATTTTTCTACGTGTGTGTGTGTGTGTGTGTGTGTGTGTGTGTGTGTGTGTGTGTGTGTGTGTGTGTGTACACATATTTTACAAATTAAATAGAGTAAACAATAAATAAAATATATAAAATAAAATATACAGAGTGAGACATGTGCAAAACAGTGGCGTTACTGGTCGAGGATCAAATAAATATGGGGACAAATGCCCATCCCCATGTGTTTGAAGGCATTTTTGAGGCTCAAAATGTGGTTTTAATGTCAGGGTTACAATTAGGTTATGGTTAGATATAGTCTAAGGGTTAGGGAAAGCCATTGAATTTTGATGGTTAGGGTTAGGGTAAACAGCTAGGGTAAGCATTATGTCAATTATATGTCCTGACTAAGATATGAAAACGTGTGTGTGTGTGTGTGTGTGTGTGTGTGTGTGTGTGTGTGTGTGTGTGTGTGACCTACTATACTCACACCTGCAGAATTAGAACAGATATTTCTCGTGCGGTCAAAGTCAAAGTCAAAGTCAACTTTATTTGTCAATTCTGCCACATGTACAGGACATACAGAGAATAGAAATTTCGTTACTCTCAAACCCTAGATGACGGTGGCGGGTAGGTAGGATTTTCTCACAAGGATATTAACAGCTTATGCAAGATAAGGGAGGAGCAAACTTATAAAAGCTTCCATGACCCCCTTCTATTTAAATCATTAGTCTTGGTGCACGGTGTACTGTGCAATCTCTATGTTCCCTAAAAAAAATTCCTCTGGGAACAGATTTACTGTCAATGAAATTTTGGCACAAGTCTTTGACAGTGAAAGTGACATAAAGTGAATGTGTTTGAGACAGAGGATTGTGTTGAGGAGGACGCCGATTTTGAGGAATTCTCATCTGATGAGAATCCCCCCCCCCACACACACACACCCTCTCACATCATCCATAAGTCCATAAGTGACTGAGACAGGACTCTCTTCCAGACACTCTAAACCCACTGGCACAATGTAAATTTCAAATTCCTTTAAATTTAAATATGTTTACATTGTCTATTCTGTAAAACAGTCAGATTGTCAATTCTTATTCAATTCACTTAATGTACAGAGTTTACCTGCTTGCTGCATACATGCTACTACTGCACATTCACCTAATGTAAATGGCCACCATGGTCACCACCCATCTTGAGGAGTTTGCCCCCTCACATATACTAATGTGCCACCGACAGGACTTTAATATCACCAACCATTCCCATTTTATTACGGTGTATCCATATAAATGGCCCACCGTGTATAATATAATGTTCTTCCTCTACCCCCCCCCCCCCCCCCCCCCCCCCTTGCACAAGTCGAGGAGCGTGTCAGGTTACATTTCACTGTGTGTTATACTTGTATAACTATGCATGTGACAAATAAAGAACCTTGAATGATAGTGTTAACCCTCCTGTTGTCTCTCAACCACGGCAGGGACAATCCCTTCCAAAAATGGAAAGATAATATGGTCCCTTTCCCAACTCCAACAACAGGGTAGACTTATTGCTGCCAATTATTATCAAAATGGTTCCAGTCACCACCAGATACATAGTCAGCCATCTCTTTAACTCTGCCACTGCCAGTCTCAAGCCCGGATAAGAAAAGAGGAGAGATGAGTGAAAGCGATGTTGTGGAGCGAGAGCAAAGCGTCTAGGGCATGGTTCAGCAACCTTAAACACCCAAAGAGCCTTTTGGAACTGGTTTCCACAGAAAAGAAAACACTGGGAGCCGCAAATACTTTTTGACATCTAAAATGAAGATAACACTGTACAGGGAGTGCAGACCGTTCAGGCGACTGTGGCTCAGGGGGTTGGGAAGTGTATCTGTAACCGGAAGGTCGCCGGTTCGGTCCCCGGGCTCTCTGTCCTAGTCGTTGTGTCCTTGGGTAAGACACTTTACCCTACCGCCTACTGGTGTTGGCCAGAGGGGCCGATGGCGCGATATGGCAGCCTCGCTTCTGTCAGCCTGCCCCAGGGCAGCTGTGGCTACAACCGTAGCTGCCTCCACCAGTGTGTGAATGTGAGAGTGAATGAATAGTGGCATTGTAAAGCGCTTTGGGTGCCTTGAAATGAAATATATATAAATCCAATCTATTATTATTAGGCAAGTTGTATTTTTGAGGAATAATTTTATTATTGAACAACAACCATGTTCTCAATGAACCCAAAAAACTTATTAATATCAAAGCTGAATTCAAAGGAGCTTGCAAAGAAAAGCGTCTGGACTTCTTTAAGTTACTTGAAGACGTTTCACCTCTCATCCGAGAAGCTTCTTCAGTTCTAAGGTCAAATGGTGAGGAGTCCCAGATATAAACCTAGTGGGAGTATCCCCCCACAGAGGGACAAAAGGACCCCCTGATGATCCTCTAATCCACTGAGCCAAGGTGTGAAACTGGGTGTGGGTCCCAATCAGCCAGAGTTTCGGGTGAGTTCATTGTGAAACCTGGCCCCACCTTATCATGCGAATTCCTGAGATCAGATGGCCCAGGATGTGAGTGGTGGTGCTTGGCTCAGCCCTGATCATCTGACCTGTGCTGCTTCTCTTTGTGGATTTAGCCAGCTGAATTCACCAAGCTATAAGAACATGCTATCATGGCTAGTTTTCAACACCTAGACTGTATAAAGGTGGACTTCTGTGATTGAATCTAATGTGAAGAGTCAACGTGTTCTTTTGTTCTTTTTTCAGTTTATAATGAATAAATTGATTATCGATTATACAGCACTGGTGATAGTTTTGCATCTTTTTCTGTCTGGCGGACACATTTGTTGTGTTTGCCGACAGGTAATAACAGCAATTATTCCATAAGCCATAGTTGCTGGGGGGGAGGCTTTCTTTTTTTCCAAGGCTGTTTGTTTCTTATGTGTTGTCTATGGTGTATTTTGCTTGGGGACTCTGCCTGCTCACCTGCTTCACTTGTATTGAAGAAAGTATGGTGAACACAGCTTCTGAAGCTTCTGTTATGATCAATTATTATTTTTGACAAATGATGAGAAAATAGCGCCCAGAATGGAAGCAAAAGGAGAATTTTAGGTGTACATGTAATAGATCTCCAGGGGTCCTGTGAGTCTACTCATTGCAGCAAGATGTTCTGGTGAAATGACTGGAAAGTTTGATCCTACTAAAATCAGTCACTGCTGTATCAGTAACAGACATTGAGAAGACGAATGTCCATTAATTAAGCTTCCCTGACCTTTTGTCTCATATGATTTTGTATCTTTGGATGGAAAGGAAAATATACATGCTAAAATTCAGCCTTGCTACAGTGCGAAGAAAAATCTAGGATTGTTTTTATTTTCTTCAGTCTGTGATGAATAGTGAGATGTTTTAGTTTCACAGATGGCTTTTTTTGAATAAAGCAGCCAACTTTTCCAAGCCAAGTGAGGATTGTCTAAATTAGTGAGATGCCATTTCCTGTCCAGCTTACCAGTGTTCTGCTTCAAGGGGCGCATTTCAGAGTTATACCAGGAAGTTCTTCTGCTTCGATCCTTTCTAAAAAAGCAAAGTCCGTGTCCTATGTCATTGTATTCTATTTTGCTTCCTCCCTGTCTCGTCATGTCTATTAGGTTCAGCCATGTCTTCCTCCTGTTGTGCATTCACCTCATTACTTTGTGTGTATATTTGGTTTGTGTAAACACAAACCAAATATACACACTGTTCTTCATCAGAGCATCTGTGTATCATCCCTGGTGTTTCATCATTCTATTCTTCTTACCCAGGGTCTCACCAGCTATGTTTCCAGGTTTCAGGATGTTTAGTTCTATGTTTCCAGTTTCTTGTTTAGCTGTCCCCAGTTTAAGTTTTAACTAGTTGTTTTGTAGTGTTTTATTTCAGCCACAAATAAAGGCTTGTGTTCAGTTAAACATCCACCTTCATCTCCTTTGTCTGTATTTGGGTCCTCTTCTCTCATCTTCATGTGGTTGCCTTGCTAGCTGTGAGAAGGAAGTCATGAACTCAGATGACAAAACATGTTCAGGATGGATAATGATGTTTTTTGCCTTCTTTATCACCTGATTTTCTGTCATTCATTATCTGTCTGCCTGACCCCTGTGATTTTGGACCAGGTGTTAACAATACTGTTGAGGGAGTTTGTATCCTTACTACCTTACCAGACAAAACACTGCAAATAAAAGAAAATGTTAAAAGACTTTTAACAAATGAACGATAAAAATTTTTCTTATTACACGAGTTCAGCCTCCTATACAAATACATTCTTTATAGACTCCATTTTACAATGAAATCTGTCTTCACATCGAACTTGAGTTGATGGTCAAAGATAGTGCAGTCTTATAAATCTGGACATCAGTGTTTTGAGCAACTCTGACTTTATACTCAGTTTTTCAGTGTCTGAAGTCAATAATCACTTCCTTATAAAAATAATAAAAAGAAGGGGTGAAAGAACACAGTCCTGAGGAGAACCAAAGCTTGACACAGCCCTACTGGATTATTTGTTAATTAAGAAGGACATCTTAAATTCTTTCGGTGAGAAAGTTTGAAATCGGCACGTTGGCTAGGGAGATCCATAACAACAATTTCCAGTTGGACTGGGCATTGTTGGGGAGATTATTTTCTGATAAACTGCTATTATGTTGTATGTCCAAGATGAATGGTAAGTATAGGTTATTCATTATACAGTTTTTTGTGGTGTGCATCTTGCCCAGAATGTCAGCTGATGAACCAAACAACCAGTCTGTCAGTAACTTTACTGCTTTTATCTTTAACCCCCCCTATTCTTCTCAAATATTACTAACACATTTTACCCTTGGTAATATTTTCCACAAGAAAAAGGTTTACATACATAGTGTTGAACAACAATTGTTGTGTCAGGCACTTTGTTTATTTATTGAATACATAAATAGCCCCTTAATAAGGCTAGTCAGGCAAAACTTTTAATTTAGAATAAATTTATCTTGAAAAGTTTGCATTCAAATCCTTTTAAAATTACTGACAACATTAAGGATAACAAGGATGAACCCTATTTTTGGGTAATGTTTTGGTGATGACATGACCTTTTCTCTAGCACCACCATCAGGTCAAATTTTCAATTTTAGATTTATTGTATCTTCAAAGTCTTTCATCCAACTTTCTTTCTAATTTTGGGTGCACATCCATGCCCTTTAGAATGAATCCTTATGATTATTGTAACCCTGAACCAGAGGTTGGCAACCCGGGGCTCCGGAGCCACATGTGGCTCTTTCATCCTGTGGCTCCACCTGGCTTGGGAAAATAAATTGGTATTTAATTGAAGTGTATTTTATTTGTGTTAGTTCTTTTTTTAAATTGTAGTTCTAATTTGGAAGATTATTGTGATCTTGAAATATTAAAATAAAATTATATTTTATTTATTTCATTGCTCAAAATATGCATCACACTCACGGAAGCCAGTATACCCGCCAAAATGCCATGCATTTATAGAGTCTTTCAACACCAGGTAGGCCAAGTATGGAGAAATGTAAGAAAAGAGTAATATCTGAAGAAAATAGAACATTTAATGATGTCTGGGCAGATTCATTTGCATTTACTTCTGACGAGAGTAGCCTACCAGTATGCCTAATTTGTGGAGAGGCACTGGCTAACAATAAAAGGTCAAATATTGCAAGACATTTCCAAAATAAACACACAGCCTTTGCTGAAAAAATATCAGGAGGGAGAAGAGAGGGGAAATAAAGGCATTTTGGGACTAATGAGGAAGGCTGATCTGAGGAAAAATCAATTCAAGAAGTGGATGAAGTCTGCAAATTCAACTACATATGCAAGTTTTGTTGCCACTCAGGAAATAGTCAGGCATGGGAATCCATTCACGGACAGAGAATATATGAAGGAATCATTCATTAAGATTTTAGAACACCTATTCACGGACTTTAAAAACAAGAGTGAAATTTTGCAGAAAATCAGAGAGACGCCTCTCTCTGTGAAGACTGTCAAACACAGAACCATAAAAATGGCAGTTTCACTGTATCCTGCGCCAAAAGGCATTGTGCGCACAAACCTTTCTTCCAGAATGCACAGAGGCCATAAATGTTGTCATTCAGATTATCTATAAAATAATGGCAAAAGGTTTAAATCACCGTAAGTTCCATTCCTTGCTGGATGAGGTAGAGAGCACGTACTATGATCTCCTCCTGTATAACAGAGTCCTGTGGCTGTTCAGAGGAGAGGTGCTGAAATGCTTTGCTTCATGCCCTTTGCTGCTCATGAAAACTTTCATGAGCACCAAAAGGCTCACCTTTTCTGAGCTGGAACAGCCAGAGTGGCTGGAAAGGCTGCACTTCATGGTGGACATGACAGCGAACCTGAACAAGCTGAATACAACTCTTCAGGGGAGAGGAGGCACAGCGCTACACATGCTGGAGGAGGTGTTAGTGTCTGAGCGCAAACTCACAGTTTTAGCCATTTACAGGGAGGCACACTGTCTCACTTCCCCTCTTTTAAGGGAGATCAGAGGTGATACATTTGGAGAATTTGCAGTCTGCAGTCATCACAATGCAAGCATCATTTGTGATCAGAGAGGAAAAAAAACATACATCAACCTTCCCCAGTCACTCCCCTGACCTGACTACCATTCAGAATCACAAATGGAGTGATATTAAGAACCTTCAAAGACCGGACAAACTCGTATTTGAAACATGGAATGCCATCCCCAACACCTACATAAACATGAAGAAATATGCATTTGGAGTCCTGTCAATCTTCGGATCCACATATGTATGTGAGCAGCTATTTTTCACCATGAACTATGTTAAAAACAAACACCGCTCACGCCTCACAGACGGCAGTTTACAGTCCTGCGTAAAGATGAAAGTGACTTCGTACAGCCCCGATTTGCAAACGCTGTGCACAGAGGTTCAGGAGCAGAAGTCCCATTTACCAGGTAAAATAAATATTTATATTTATTTATTTTTCATTATTTAGTGACATAGTGCTTTTTCCAATTTATTTTTTAAGTTCAGGTCAAGGCTCCGCTATATGCTCCAAAAGCCCACAGGCAATATAAGGATGACGGCTCACTACATTTTTTGTTTGCTACATGGATAATTCATGTTCAGCTTTTCAATTCATTAGAAACAGACCATCAACTCGGCGTGTTTCTTTTTTGTTATTATTTATTTAAGAGTTCAAAATGTTCAAACATTACATAGAGGAAGAACGTTGTATATACCAGGTGGGCTATTTATATGGATACACCTTAATAACATGGGAATGGTTGGTGATATTAAAGTCCTGTTTGTGGCACATTAGTATATGTGAGGGGGCAAACTCCTCAATATGGGTGGTGACCATGGTGGCCATTTAGAAGTCGGCCATCTTGGATAAAACTTTTGTTTTTTCAATAGGAAGAGGACCATGTGACACATCAAACTTATTTGTAATGTCACAAGAAAAACAATGGTGTGCTTGGTTTCAACGTAACATCTCGTATCTTCACACCATAGACCAGACCTTCCCAAAGTGTGGGGCCCGCCCCCTAGGGGGGGCGCAGAGCCATTGCAGGGGGTGCGCAGTATGAAAAGGGGGGGGGGGGGACAAAACGCTTGGACACTGCTAGCACAGGGGCGCCCACAGAAACGCAAACCAGGAGATGAAGCATAGCTGAATATGTTTCCAAACTAACTTCATTCTAAGCCAGGGGTGTCAAACTCAAATACACAGTGGGCCAAAATTCAAAACTGGAACAAAGTCGCGGGCAAACGTTAATATTTATTGAAATATATTTATTCCTCCAGATATAAGAATGAATCTTTTCTTATGGACTCAAACAAGTTTTGCTGAAAAACTGAATATGGAACAAGCAAAGCTTAATACTAAACAATATATATAGTAGCTGTATAATACCAGTAGGCCAGCTCTAATAGTAATTTGGTATGGCTTCACGGGCCAAATGTAATTAGGCTGTGAGCCCACGGGCCAGAGTTTGATACTTATGTTCTAAACCAAAAACTAGAAAATATGGTGAAGCATATCTTCCCTTTGGTTTCACCTGCATAAGTGCCGAGGTAGGTCTCCCCTGCAGAATTGGTTTTCCCTTCGTCGGGAGCACCGCTGGGCTCTTCAAATCACGACAAACAGTATCCCGCAGTTGTTTATGTTTTTAAACCCATTTTGCACAGAGAGGCATTTTTTGAAAAATGTGTTGATAGCAATGTTGAATATTATTACACATGAAAAAAAAAACAACTACAGTAAAATAATCACACCGTGACGCCTCTGCCTTTGTAAATGGAGGGACAGTAACTGCGTGTGTATATGTAAGCGTGTAAAACTTGAAGATAGTAAGATTAACAGTAACAGTATTTTGTCTCTATCTCCCATTCTGCAATTCATCTCATGTAAACGTGGCGCACAGCGTGACGTGTAAAAAGGCACATACCTTTGACGTTGCGCGACAAACTCTGTATTCCTCGTCCAAACATAAATGCAAAAAAGGAGTTTAAAAAATCTCCGTTTTCGGTGATAGGAAACGCCGTTTACGTGTGGACGAAACAGCTGCGTTTTCAAAAATACCCATGTAGGTGCGGACGTAGCCTAAACGAGTTAGTAGTTTATTTTATTACTACCTGTCATTTATTGCAGATTACTTGTATTTTCTTAATTGTTTACTAAATGTTTGAGGTGTGAAAGAAACCGCAATGGAGCAAAATATGGGTGTGTGTGGTTGGAGGATGTGTTTGTGCATGTGAGTGAGCGAACATTTTTCTTGTAAAACAAAGGGGGGCCTAGCAAAAAAAGTTTGGGAACCACTGCCATAGACAATTGCCTTCAGATGACCCCAAAGATAAAAGTCTAAGGGGGTCAGATCGGGAGACCCTGGAGGCCATGTAACTGACCCATGACGACCAATCCACTTCCCAGGAAACTGTTCATCTAGGAATGCTCGGACCTGGCACCCATAATGTGGTGGTGCACCATCTTGCTGGAAAAACTCAGGGAACGTGCCAGCTTCAGTGCATAAAGAGGAAAACACATCATCATGTAGCAATTTCAAATATCCAGTGACCTTGAGGTTTCCATTGATGAAGAATGGACCCACTATCGTTGTACCCCATATACCACACCAAACCATCACTTTTGTTGTTCCAACAGAATAGGAGTGATCCATCCAATGTGGGTTAGTGTCAGACCAATAGCGGTGGTTGTGTTAGTTAACTTCACCATTCACATAAAAGTTTGCCTCATCACTGAACAAAATCTTCTGTGTGAACTGAGGGTCCTGTTCAAATTTTTGTTTTGGCCATTCTGCAAATTCTGTGCGCCGATCTGGGTCATCCTCATTGAGATGCTACAGTAGCTGGAGTTTGTAAGGGTGCCATTTGGGAGTAGCTAATATCCGCTGAAGGGATGTTCGACTAATGCCACTCTCCAGTGACATGCGGCGAGTGCTACGCTGTGGGCTCTTGCTGAATGAAGCTAGGACAGCCACTGATCTTTCTTCATTACTGACAGTTTTCTTGCGTCCACATTTTGGCAAATCCAACACTGAACCAGTTTCACGAAACTTGTAAATAACTCATGAAAGAATAAAGTTACGTTGAAACCAAACACAGCATTGTTTTTCTTGTGACATTATCAATAAGTTTGATGTGTCACATGGCCCTCTTCCTATTGAAAAAACAAAAGTTGTATCCAAGATGGCCAACTTCTAAATGGCCACCATGGTCACCACCCATCTTGCACTGAAAAAAAGGGACTGGCCATCTCTTGGATTTATATTAGCATCTTGCGTGTATTTAACACAAGTGCCTCGTGTTTTAAGGTTAGGTGTAACTATTTAGTGTAGAAACTACATGATATGCAGAGAAGGTACATTAATTTGTTCATATCACGTTCAAGTGAAGTAAGACAATAATGAAGCAATGTCAAATCTCGCGATATCGCACGTGATTTCATCTTGCGTTCTTTTGATCGTGGGTGAGGACTGCCGCCATCTCAGTAACGTCGTGCTGCCCGCCACTACTTTTTTGGTAAGTTGCTGCCTGCCACTACTTTTTTGGTAAGTTGCTGCCTGCCACTACTTTTTTTTGGTATACTGTATATGTTGATTTTCTGAATGAATATTTTCAAAATTACACCCAAATGTGGTTTAATGTATATTGTGTCACCATGTAACGTTAACGTTAAATAAAGAATTGGCGTGTTTTCATTTGAATTCTTTTTTTTTGACAAGGAGCCGTTAAGTTGCAATTAACTTAACTCTAACATTGTTTGGTCTTGAATTTCAATTAGTTTGCAAAATGACTGTTCAGTTACATTATTCAACAGTGTGTATTGCACCGTGGTGAGATTTTGGCTACGTCCACGCGTACACGGGTATTTTTGAAAACGGACATTTTCCGTTTTCGTTTTAAAAAATAATCCTGTCCACACATAAAGGTAGAAATGAAGGAAAACGCTGCTATGAACATGCCAAAGCAACAGGTGGCAATATATTCCTAACCGTGCAGAAATGTTGGCCAATCAGAAGTCTAGAAGCCTCGGTGGGAAAAAGTAAACAAAGCTGGGGCATAGAAGCAGAACCGAGTCGTATGTGTGGAGGGACAGTAACTGATGTGAGTGAAGTTGGCCCCCCCACCTTCTTCAATTCCAACAAAAGTGGTATCAAACGTTTGTGCTACGTTTGTGCTGGTTTGTGCTGCAAAAGGTTTCGTTTGTGCTGCTATCATTTTAAAGATATTAATAAAAATTTCTAGAGGTCATCAGAGGTCAACCAGCCCCCCCACATTACCCAAATCCAACAAAAGTGGTATCAAACGTTTGTGCTACGTTTGTGCTGGTTTGTGCTGCAAAAAGTTTCGTTTGTGCTGCTATCATTTTAAAGATATTAATAGAAATTTCTAGAGGTCATCAAAGGTCAACCAGCCCCCCCACATTAATGGAATCAAACAAAATTGGTGTCAATCAACTGTGCTATGTTTGTGCTGGTTTGTGCTGCTAAATTTGTCATTTGTGCTGCTTCTGTTTTAAAGATATTAATGAAAAGGTAAAGGTCAAAAGGTCAACCAGCCCCCCCACATTACCCAAATCAAAGAAAATTGATGTTAAACGTTTGTGCTACGTTTGTGCTGGTTTGTGCTGCAAACATTTTTGTTTGTGCTGCTAACATTTTAAACATTTTAATAAAATAACATCTTGATGCGTGCTTAATCATCCAGGTAAGTACTGTAAATCCCAAAAGGTTGATTCTGTCCATCTGGACATTTTCAGTTGGAGAAACGTTTCGTCACTTATCCAAGTGACTTCTTCGGTCTCAGCTGACTGCAGGTTTCCCCAACCTTATAAACACATGTGAGTGAAGTTGCCCCCCCTACCGTCTTCAAATCGAACAAAATTGATGTCAAACATTTGTCCTGCAAATTATTTTGTTTGTGCAGGTTATGTTTCCCTAATTTTATAAACAGTACATGTACAGTGAGGGAGAGATGTTACATCTGTCTTCACTTGCATCCCAGTCATAGAAGCGTTGGAGGTAGTTCATAAGAGATTACAGGATCACCCCAACCTCAACAACAGGACCACTCTCAGCACTGATCAGTTGTGTTTGCTTTTGGAACTGTGTCTTAATTCCACTTATTTTGCATAAGGGTCAGTACAGGCAGAAACCTAGGTGTGCCATGGGTTCCCCCAGGCCCCTGGTCAAAGTCACCAAACCAGTTCGTAAGCAGGTACAGGTGTGGCCAGAAGGGTCCTCAGAGGCACTGCAAGACTGCTTTTCCACCACAGGCTGCCACACACGACAACACCACAGACTTTAAGGAATATACAGAAACTGTTACTGCCTACATCCCAAAATGCATCGATGATGTCACAGAGACCAGGTGTCACGGGTTGCTTAGAGGATCCACTAGCAGGACTCCTGAGTAGCATTTAAACAGAGACTGTTTATTTACAGATCTTGACCAAGTGTATGTACAGACAGTGTGGGGTTAGTGCTATATACAAGACGTGAGGGGCAGGGCTCCAGGGAAAACGGGGAAATCACACACGCGCTCAGTTCAGCCTCTCTCTTCTCCGCTAGCGACCAGTCACTCCTTCCACACTCCACACGGGGAACCACGGGGAATCTAGGAACAAAGAAACACTCGTTAAGTCTCTGAGATGGAGGCACAGGAAACTTGAGCTAGACGTGTACTGACAAGAGCCTTCACAACAATCCAGCGTTGAACAGCTCATCTCCTCCTTCTAATATACCAGCTGGTCTGATGAGGCCCAAGTGTTCCCAATCCAGGAAGGCGTGGACCGAGGGCGTGAAGCCGCCATGAGTTCTGCCCCCTGCAAAACAGGGCAGAGAAGTAGAGAGGGGGAGAGAGAGGGAAAAAGAGAAGAGAAGGAGGGCTAGGAGTGGAGAGATTCTGATCAGCACCTTGCCGATCCTGCAGGTCGTGACACCAGGCCTATCACTGTCCGGGCCAATCAGAAACCAAGGCTCACAGGTCAGGTTTAAATGCTCCTAAGGTTGAAAAATGCAAGCCTTCAGAGCCGGGAATTAGGTGAGCCAAAGAACAGCAAGGGCAAACCTGTCACGTGGCATCAGCTACAGCAAAGCTTCAGCGACAGCAGAGACACTTGGAGGCAGTGGCAAGGAATACAAACCATCACAGACTACAAGCCCACTCTGCAGACCGTGGTGACACAATCCCCAGACAGTGTGTGGAGATCCCTTGCCAAAATCAGTACCGCCGTTCCCATGTGCCTCAAAGCCTCCAACATCATTACTGTACCCAAGAAGTCATCTACCTCCTGCTTTAAGGACCACCGTCCTGTCAAACTCACCTCCATCATTATGAAGTGCTTTGAACGGTTAGTCATGCATCAAATCAAATTATCGCTTTCGTCAAAACGCTCAAGTGATGATGGAATTTCAACTGCCCCTTACTCAGCCCTCACGCATCTCAACACTAGAGACTCATATGTCAGAGTGCTGTTCATAGACTTCAGTTCAGCCTTCAGCATCATCATTCCCTCTCATTCACAAACTGGATCTGCTGGAGATCAGCACCTTGCTGTATAACTGGCTGCTAGATTTCTTGACAGGAAGACAGCAGATTGTACGGGTCGACAGCAACACCTCCAGCCCAAGAACACTGAATATGGGGGCTCCCCAAGGATGTGTGTTGGGCCCCCTTCTCTTCACTCTGCTGACCCACGATGAGCTCTACTACAGGGGTGAAGTTAACCATCTGGCAGAGTGGTGCAGCAACAACAACCTGTCCCTGAATGTGGAGAAGACCAGCAGCGACTCTACTTCCTCTGCAAACTGAGAAGCACAAGAGATTCAACCCCCATTATGAGCACCTTCTACAGAGGCACAGTTGAGAGTATCCTCACCAGCACTGTGTGGTATGACTCCTGCACTGGGTTCTGCAGGAAAAAATGACAATGCACCTGCCTCATTTGGAAGGTCGTCTCCATTACAGGTGACTACACTCATCCCTTCAGCAGCGTCTTCAGTTTGCTGCCATCAGGAAGGATACTGAAGAGCCTCCGGGCCAGAACACACAGACTGAGAGACAGCTTTGTCCATCGGGCTGTCAGGATGCTGACCATCTCTGAATCGAGAAGGGGGGCCCAAGGGTAAATCTTTCGCCATCCTACAATGCTGTGATTGTAGCCATTCCCCACTTTCTGTGAATGGTACTTATGGCCATTGATCAGTAGGCTTTGATTAGTTGTCGTTGATCAATGGTCATAAGAATTTGCATACTAACAATCATGGAACTAACCCCCCAGCACTTTGTTCATTCAGTGGTGCTAGTTTCCTTCACTATGCAAATGTACTGTTTATAAGGTTGGGGAAACCTGCAGTTAGCTGAGACCGAAGAAGTCACTTGGATAAGTGACGAAACGTTTCTCCAACTGAAAATGTCCAGATGGACAGAATCAACCTTTTGGGATTTACTTACCTGGATGATCAAGCACGCATCAAGACGTTATTTTATTAAAATGTTTAAAATGTTAGCAGCACAAACAAAAATGTTTGCAGCACAAACCAGCACAAACGTAGCACAAACGTTTAACATCAATTTTCTTTGATTTGGGTAATGTGGGGGGGCTGGTTGACCTTTTGACCTTTACCTTTTCATTAATATCTTTAAAACAGAAGCAGCACAAACGCATAGAAAAATCTGCGTTTTCAAAAATACTCGGGTACGTGTGGACGTAGCTATCAAACCACCTCTGCTAATGTAATCGGCGGCATTAAGTTAGCTTACGCCCCTCAACGCCTTTTTTTTTTTTTTGCTGCAGATTGAGAGACAAAGTCTATTTGCATTTCACTTGAAGTAAGCTGCTGGATCGGGGGTTTGAGTTGTTGTGGTAAGAACGTGACATTGTATTTTGTCAAAGTTTTCGTAATTAATTATGATACAGATAATATGCAAATATATGCAGTACAGTACACTCAAGCATTATTAAATATATGAATTCTAAGTACAGCTATCATTTATGCAATCTCTTTGCAATCAGTAGTTTGTTTAACTCTGTCCAAAAATTGGGTTATTAATATTACACTTTGTGAATTGCTTGTCATACGTAATTTAGAGAATCATCATTAGATTTAAAGGTTCATCCTCACTACACCTCACTCCTTCTTTATTTTCTCTTTTACAGTGAATGGTGCTAGAAGTGTTGCAGTGACATAGTAAATGTGGCAATGTAAGACCTGCCCTTCCGTTTTTCCAAGTAGGTCACATATTCTGAAACATTATCGAGTGAGACATAGGCACTTTGGAAATAATAATCGTATTCCATGTGTTCATGCAAGCTGTCCATGCAGTTTTAAAACATGGAATGCACTATTAATTCATTTGAATAGATGCCACGTTGTTAAAAATAGTCATCAGTCACAGGGATGTACATAGCTGTCATTTGTGTTCTTGTAAGGATCTTGTGTCTGAGAGAGATTACTGGACTCACATGCACACTTGAAGAAAAATGAGGTTGTAACTTGTATGTTTTTGGACTGCAAATTCAAAACAAATGTCTTCGGATCTTTTAGATCCCACAAGAGGAAACACAGGTGTTATTCAGTAAAAAATCTTAAACCAGGAATAGTAAGTAGTATCAGACACAGTTGCTTATCCAGAATCTGCCTCCAGTACCTTTGATGAACACATTGGTGAGGGTGCTCAGTCTGGTAGCAGTGCTGATGCTTCACATGACCTCCCCAATGTAATTGAGCACAGTTTGGCAGCATCTTTATTAAAATTGGAACATTTTTCTAATGTACCAAGCAGAGCAATTAATGATTTTTTGGTAGAACTTCATCACTTAAGCGACTGTCTCTCAAAATCTCATGCTGAAGGTGTTCTAGTGGACATTTTTAAGAAGAACAACCTTCAAGTTGACAGAGCTGTCATAGAGGAAATCACTACTTCTCTGTGGTTAGCAAATCCTCTAAATAAGGCCATAGAAAAGGGTGGGCCATTGAGTTCTTCATATCAACGTAATCAATATTACAAGGAAAATTTTAATGTTGTTGAACCAGTTGAATATATTTTAGATGTGAAAGAAAACAAAACATTGCAGTATATTCCCATCCTAGAATCCCTGCGAGTGCTGCTGAGTAGGAAAGATATTGTGGACAAGATAGTTAGAATTCATGAAACACGAAGGGAGACTTTGATAGGAAAAGAAATATTGTACAGGTCTTATAAGGATGGTCTGCATTGTAAGGTAAATACTTTGTTTTCAGGGGAAGAGCTAAGTTTATCCATAACTTTGTACGCTGATGACTTTGAGGTCTGTAACCCTTTGGGCACCTCCCGCAAAACTCACAAACTTTGTGCTGTGTACTGGGTACTGAATAATCTACCCCCAGATTCTCATTCTAATTTATCCTCAATTTTCCTGTGCATTTTGTGCAAAACTGACAACGTAAAATCATTTGGGTATGACAAGGTATTAGAGCCCCTATTACACGACCTAAGGTCTTTGGAAGTTGATGGAATTTTTGTCCCTCAACTGGACAAATCTCTGAAGAGGACAGTGCAGATTATTGCTGCTGACAATTTAGGAGCACATGGAATAGCAGGCTTTGTTGAGAACTTTACAGGCCCCTTCATTTGTTGTTTTTGTACAGCAACTGCTTCAGACATTCAATCACATGAGGTCAGGTCAGGAACTTTCATTCTCAGAACAAAAGAAACACATGAAACCCATGTCAGAGCAGCCATAGATAGTGGCACTAGCTATTTTGGAGTTAAAAGAGGCTGTCCTTTTACTGGAGCACTTTCTCAGTTTCATGTTGTCAGTGGCTACCCTCCTGACATTGCCCATGATCTCTTTGAAGGCATTGTGCCTGTTGAAATAGCACATTGCCTCAAGTTACTGATATCAAAGAAATATATCTCCTTGGATGATATAAACAATTCCATATTGCATTCCCATACAAGTGGACAGACAAAACCAATAAGCCTCATGCTTTGCCACAAAATCTTTCAAGCAGGAAAACCATAGGGGGCAATGCCCATGAAAACTGGTGCTTGTTAAGACTACTCCCATTTCTGATAGGCCCCAAAGTCCCTGAACATGAGCCAGTATGGCAGGTCTTGTTGGATCTAAAACAGATTGTTGAGCTAGTGGTTTCTCCACTTCACAGTGAAGAGTCTATTACTTACCTTGAGAGCAAAATTTCAGATCATCGACAAAGGTATCAAGAGGTGTTTCCTAACAACAAATTGCTGCCTAAACACCACTACATAGAGCATTACCCACAACTAATTCAGCTTTTTGGGCCTCTCGTGGGACTTTGGACCATTAGATTTTAGGCTAAGCACAGTTTCTTTAAAAAGATTATGAAACACACCAGTTGTTTTAAAAACGTCCCTCTGTCTTTGGCTGTGAAGCATCAGTTTATGATTGGTTATCACCTGTCCTCTCCAAGTATTGATAAATCACTGCTGGATGTGTCAGAAGCATCCACTGTCCCATTAGATGTTTTAAAGGAAGAGCTAGCTCAAGCTTTCAAACAGAGAAATCCTTTTGTATCTGAAATACACATTGCAAAAAATGTTTGTAGTAAGGGAATACAATACAGGCCTGGTATGATAGCGGCATAAGGTTCTTGTGGTGGCTTGCCTGAATTTGGGGAAATCCATCAAATATGCATTTTGCAGCAGTGACTATTTTTTGTGTTAAAACTGCTGTGTGGATGGTATTGTGAGCATTATGGAGCCTTTCAGCTGACTCCATCACCTGCACGAGAACTTGCTCTTGTGGAAGTCTCGGAACTGGCTGATGAATACCCACTGGCTGCCTATGCAGTTGGAGGTATGCAGATGGTGACCTTGAAGAGATCAATCTGTGTCTTTGGGTAAGATCATTTAAAAAAAATTGTGCTGGGTGATAAGTATGTTGTACCTCCATGTTTAACCTTGTTTGCGTGGGAAATGGTGATGGAATTGGCAACATCATGCACTGGTGGATGTGATTAAAGATAAGGAAGGACTGTTGAAAAAGTGTGCACGGTGCTGTCACATATAAATGTGTATGGGATACCTTGGGCACACTAACTGGTGTTTTTTTTTTCCCCAGAGTTAAGTTGTTATAGTGTTATAATGATAAAATATGAGGTTTGTTATAAAACTGATTGTAATTACATTTTCCTATTCTTTCCTAACAGACAGTGAAGAATGACCATGACAGCTCCAGCTATTCTCAGAGTTATCCTTGGACCAGACAGTAGTCAGAGGGTCATGATTTCTGCTGGTCTGCCTTCAACTGTTGCTGAACTGGAAGCTGAAATAAAGACTCAGTGCAAAATAATGGAACCCTTCCGATTGCAGTTCATGGACACACTTTTTGGGAAGAAATCCAAGACAAAGTGACAATCAAAATTGTATAACCACCCTTCCAACCTCAAGACCAAGGTGAAGACACATTTTCTTTTCCATCAACCAGTGCTCTTGATGACACATCTACTTCTGGTGACAGCACCGTGACTCTTTCATCTCCAGAGTCTACATCATCACGGTCTTCGTGGCCAGATTTGTTCTGCATTCCCCGTTTCACATATGATGCTGAAATTAAGCTTGCGCAGGCCCATGTAGCTTTCAAAGAAAATGGGATGCTGCTGATCCCTGATCCAAAGCTGAAGTCCGACATTTTGGAGGGTTTAATCCAGGAGGTAGTCAAGCACACAGTCTACCTCACAGACAGTAAGTTTGACCAAGTTGCAGAGGCACTCATCCTGAAGCATCCATGTTTAAAAGAAAAAGGCTCACACAGTGGCTATGCGGGATGGAAGTTGAGCCTCAAATACAAGTTATCAAACTACCGCACACATCTCCGCAAAATAGGATGTCCTGAAGTATGTGTGAATTCTTTGAAAAATAAGCCAGCTGAGAAATGTTCCCCTGCTTCTGCCGTTAAGCGACCATAGAGGGGTGAAGTGGATTACTGCCCCTCTTTTCCACTTGGAGAAAGTGAACAGTCCCTTGAGAAGATGAGGGTTGAACTCCTTTCCGATGTGAAGAGGCGCAACAACAGAGAGACAGTCATGGATAAAATGAACAGAACATATGCATTGAGAAGACAAGAAGTCATTTTTGATGCTCCCATGATCAGAAATGTACAAGAGAGATGGCCAGCTCTTTTCTTCCCAGCAGAGGTAATTTAAGTACGGAAAAGAGGACAGCAAAAAAAAAAATGCATTAAACCTCTCAGGCTCAAATTAAGTTTTTGTTGCTAATGCATAACCAAGTCCCGCAGTGGTACTTCTGAGTAAAAAAACCCCTCATAAAATATGTATGTGGGGTAATCAGGTTGTTAGTTTTTAACTGTTGCAAATCGGCAACGCCTGCCTCGAGAGGATTAACTAGTTGTGTCATAGATGTGTTAATGTGTAAAGGTAGTCCATATGGAAAAGATATATATAAATATTCTAAAGTTTGTATCTGTCTTGTGTGAAACTTGTATGAAAAGCATACAAGAGAGAAAACAGATATAAGATCCCTTGAAAAATTATATAAATGAAACTTTTGGATACTTACTAAAATAATATATGAAAGTGGCCACTTTCATGAGTAAATCATATAAGCCTTATGTGATTTACTATATCAAGCAAGCCAAATCTGATGCAAGTCTTTAATAAGTTTTTTCTATTTCTTTTTTATATGGGAGTGCTTGACTTTATTAGGATGTGTGTCCATATATTGCATAGCAGAGTCCAGATGAAGAACTATGCTCTATACCAGCCATTATTTTAAAATAATTTCACGTTGTTTCAGATAAACGCAGAGTTCAAATGCATCACAACCATGACTTTACAGTCAAGGTTTCTGTCGCAGCTTGACTATCTCTCCTAAAGTCTCCTGAAAGTGTTTGCAACGCAATCAGGGGAGCAGGGCAGGAAGATAAAGGATGTAACTGCCATGATGACAGTAAGAACTTTTAAATTATTTAACTACAAAGTGTATATGCATTGCATTAGGTCAGTAAAAGATTTATACGTTGCATCCTTTGCAAAGCTCAACTTTTACTTGTGAGTACCAATTCTACTGAAAGGACCCTATCATTTTTGTCATGCATTTAGTGTCCCACTGTGAAAAATTTATCTTTTTTATATGATCTGGAAACTATTTAGTCCACTCCTTAAAAATCATGTCAAACTTTTGAAAATTGTTTTGCTGGTGTTGCATGTTGATGACTGGTTCAAAAACACTGTCTTTGATCACTTTCTTCTATGCTACTGAAAATGTATCTATTTTTTTCTTTGTTATAATTCTTAAGGATGACATTGATGCTCGAAGGGAGTCCCTCATCAAAGGACTGTGCTTCTATCTGAATGAAAATCCTGACATCTTGGTGCAGGAGTACATGGTGAGTGTTTTATGAGTAGATTGTGGCTTTGCAACGTTTTTCAAAATGTATTCAGATAGCCATTTAATTCTCCTTGGACTAGGCAGGCCTAGTAGTCCTCTTTAATAATATGGCAAAGAGATTCTAACACTGAGATTAAAACAAAAGGTTAAACTTGTTCGCTACATCGCTTTTGTTTGGAAAAAAAAATTGCCCAACTGTGAGGCTGAAAGAAAATCTAAATTCTTCTGAGTGACATAGCCTGGCTTGCTGGTGGGCCAATGTCTTTCTAACAAAAGACTAATGTAGACCTTGAATGCCCTTCATTTGAAAAAAACAAAAACAAACTTTGTGCGTGTGTGTTCTATTTGTTGTTGTTTTTTTTCCGTTTAGAAACAGATCATGAATGGCAGCAGGACAGGGCACTGCATGTAAAAAAGAGGATTTGCCTAAAAAAGGAATCTTAAAGAAATGTTTTATCTTTAACCAGGACATGATCGAGGCCACTGCACTGACTGCTATAGAGAAAACAACGGTGGGCATTTATGTCTCCAGAGATACACCAGGCAATGACTGTCCTGATGTTGGCATCATCATCGAGGGTGTGGTGGTTCTTCAGGATTTGGATAGTGTGGCCCTTGCAGTTGCCATGCTTTTTGGACTGTTTTACTCGTTGAACATGAGCTACCCATCACAGCTCCGCTACACCTTTGAGGTCATTCAGAAGGTGGTAATGGAATTGGATGCAACTCAGCTCTCAAGAAAAGCCCAAAATTTAAAGACAAAACTGCTCATGTAAAGAAAGTTCACTGTTGCTCGGCATGTGAGGTGGTTTGCTCTCTCACTTGTTCTCCTGCATTTTGGAGGTTCGATATCAACGACAAATGTTCACTATTGTGTACTTTGTAAATGCCATATAGATGGGGCCTGGCTTGGTTTTGTTTTTTCCTTTTTGCTCTCTGTTCAAGTTTTCTAATTGGCAGCATTTTTAGATTTTGGTTTATTTGTTTTTAAAAGTGAAGAAATGTAGGATTGTTCACCCCAAATAGTCCCATCATGGCTGTGTGAAACAGCATTTTAGGTTTAATTTAGTTGGTCTAAGATTGCTTTGATGGTTTTATCTTTTAAACCAAGATGTTTCAGTATGATCATTGCTGGAATTTTTGAAACTTTTTTCGTATTTGTTAATTTTTTTTTAAGTCACTCTATCACTGTTATTTCTGTGGCTCTTTAATAAAGGTTTTGACTTGCAAGTGGTATTTTTTTCTTTTTTTAGTAATTAGGGCAAAATGCATAATGTTAATGATAAGGTTAATAGGTAGGTGTTTCCCAATCCAGTAATTTTAGAATTAATGGTAACTAACATTATGTTAAATTATTTACAATTGTAATTGTTCATTTAATCTTAAAACCTTAAGCAGAATTTTTTGTATTACTTTTCTCTTTCAAAGAGGTAACCTGTGTTTTTCTGTGTTTTGTCAAGTCAATCATGGTATAGATATTAGACCTTTTAGTTTATTTATTTTTTCTCCCCACTCAGGTTACCATCTTGAAAGAAAGAGTGCGATATGTTATAAAGCTTACATTAAAAAATGTGTACTTGATACTAGAATATAATAACACATTGTTAAACGAAGATAACGTGTAGTATTTAAGTGACCAATTAGTGTTGGGTAAAAGTTACTCAATAGTGTTGGATTAAAGTGAGAAAATTATGAAAGAATAAAATATTCCAAGACTTCAAATTACTTCAACAGAACATGTCTCATTCACATTTTATCAAGACAAAATTTATAGGTTTATTGAAAGCGAATAACTTGTGTTAATTTAACACAATTTTTTCATTTGCTGCCAAAGCATCTGTGTGCAACAAATGTCCACCATTGAATTAAGTAAATCCAACAACATATTTTTTTCAGTGTGAGGAGTCTGCCCCCTCACATATACTAATGTGCCACAAACGGGTTGGGGGATTCTCATCGGATGAGAATTCCTCAAAATCGGCGTCCTCCTCAACACAATCCTCTGTCTCAAACACATTCACTTCTATGTCACTTTCACTGTCAAAGACTTGTGCCAAAATTTCATTGACAGTAAATCTGTTCCCAGAGGAATTTTTTTTAGAGAACATAGAGATTGCACAGTACACCGTGCACCAAGACTAATGATTTAAATAGAAGGGGGTCATGGAAGCTTTTATAAGTTTGCTCCTCCCCTATCTTGCATAAGCTGTTAATGTCATTGTGAGAAAATCCTACCTACCCGCACTGCACACACACACACACACACACACACACACACATTTTCATATCTTAGTCAGGACATATAATTCCCTAACCCTTAGACTATATCTAACCATAACCTAAGATAAGATAAGATAAAACTTTATTAATCCCTCGGGTGGGTTCCTCTGGGAAATTCGGTTTCCAAAAGCACAGCACCGACAGAAGTTACAGAGTTACAGAATATTATATATATATATATATACACACATATATAAATAAAATATATAAAGGGGATAAATAGAATAAATAGGAATAAAAATAAAAATACAAGTGAATTGCACATTACCTAATAACCTAATTGTAACCCTGACATTAAAACCACATTTTGAGCCTCAAAAATGCCTTCAAACACATGGCGATGGGCATTTGTCCCCATAATTATTTGATCCTTAGGGGGTACCACACATATCCAAAAAACACTGGAAAAAAATACTGATGGATGAATGTAGTCAATGTGATTGTAAATGTGCATTGGACAAGTGATGTATTAACCAGCAGGGTGAGCTGAAGCACCAGGAATAAACTCTAATCAAATCAAATCAAATCACTTTTATTGTCACATCACATGTGCAGGTACATTGGTACAGCACATGTGAGTGAAATTCTTGTGTGCGAGCTTCACAAGCAACAGAGTTGTGCAAAATACAATAATGTAAACAAGCAAAATACAAGAATGGCTACATCTGAAACTAATAAATATATGTACAATATATAATAGTATATGCATTTCTGGATGTGTATACTAAATATTTTTCTACGTGTGTGTGTGTGTGTGTGTACACATATTTTACAAATTAAATAGAGTAAACAATAAATAAAATATATAAAATAAAATATACAGAGTGAGACATGTGCAAAACAGTGGCGTTACTGTACAGTATGGAGTGCATAATGTTAAAGTTCAGTAGTGAAGCTGAGGTGTCTGAAGTGTTCAGCAGTCTGATGGCCTGATGGAAAAAGCTGTCTCTCAGTCTGCTGGTGCGGGACCGGAAGCTGCAGAACCTCCTTCCTGATGGAAGTAGTCTGAACAGTTTATGGCTGGGGTGACTGGAGTCCTTGATGATCTTCCCCGCTTTCCTCAGGCAGCGCTTCCTGTAGATGTCTTGGAGGGAGGGAAGCTCACCTCCAATTATCCGTTCAGAGCACCGCACTACTCGCTGGAGAGCTTTGCAGTTGTAGGCGGTGCTGTTGCCATACCAGGTGGTGATGCATCCAGTGAGGATGCTCTCAATGGCACAGTGATAGAAGGTCCTGAGGATGCGGGGGCTCATTCCAAATCTTTTCAGTCTCCTGAGAAAGAAGAGGCGCTGCTGCGCCTTCTTCACTGTTTTGTTTGTGTGTACTGACCACGTAAGATCCTCAGCCAGATGTACACCAAGGAACCGGAAGCTGCTCACTCTCTCCACAGCAGCGCCGTTGATGGTGATGGGGGTGTGTACTTCTCTGCACCTCCGGAAGTCCACTATCAACTCCTTTGTCTTTGCGACGTTGAGGGTGAGATGGTTGTCTTGACACCAGTGGGTCAGGGCGCTGACCTCCTCCCTGTAAGCTGTCTCATCACTGTTGGTGATAAGACCCACCACTGTAGTGTCGTCCGCAAACTTCACAATGATGTTGGAGTTGTTAGTGGCCGTGCAGTCGTGGGTGTAGAGTGAGTACAGGAGAGGGCTCAGTACACACCCCTGTGGAGCACCAGTGTTCAGTGTGACGGGGGATGAGGTGATGTTGCCCAGTCTGACCACTTGGCGTCTGTCAGACAGGAAGCTAAGGATCCAGCTGCAGAGGGAGCTACTCAGTCCTAGATCCTGAAGGATATAAAAAACAACAACAGCAATAGAATAATATTAAACACAAAGTGAACCGTCTTCCTTCATTAAATAGGTTCTTTTAGATGTTAAGGAGGAATTGACTTAACCAGGCTGGCGGAGAATGAAGACAACCGGACACCTGCAGCAGATGGGGAATCAGTGAACTTTTATTGAGACAGAGACAACTTCTCAACACAGCTCACATCAAGAGATTCCCAATATTTGCTGTGAGGATGGGTATATATTCTCTAAAACTTACAGGAGGGGGTTGTGAGGAAAGTGCTGCATTAGCAGAAAAACAACTCCATAAAAGGAAAGCGGCCTTGGGTGTTCTAGCCTCTTCGCTTGCAGATATCTTTCGCCTGCAGGATGAGGCGATCGCTTCTTATCGCTCTCAAGGCCAAAGTCGTGAGCACATTTTTATTACACAGTTGCACAGTAACTTTAAAGCTGAACAATATTTAAAGCTGAATAATGTTTGATCAGATTATATTTTCTTCAAATCCCCCTTTTGACCCATCTTAAATGGGTCAACACACAAAAATAAGTAACATTCAAAGGAACACAGAGACGTGTCGAAGCCTGGCTCGAAAAACTCCTCGGGTCTTATCATTTGTCTTTATCTGTCATTGCAGATGAGGAGAAAAGAGTCCAGGCACCACCCTGCCCAGGGGTCGGCTGCAAGCAGTCTCGGTTCCCGATGAAAGCAGTAACAGCTGTCCTGCACACACGGATACAACGAGTTAGTGCAACCAGGGTAGTGACACAAAATTAACAGTTCCTGTAACTCAACAACCAAAAAACATAAGTAATGATAAAAATGTGGAGAGTACAGAGTATACTATAATAATGAAAGATATAAACGTGAAAATGTGAAAGAATAAATCAACCGTAAAATAAACTCAGAATGGTAACTGCTAAGGACATTGAAAAGTAAATATGGTAAAACGTGAGGAAGGGGTGTGAAAAAAAAAAAAAAAAACAATTTATATCCAGTGGTGGGAGTACACATTCGCTCAGGCTTAAGTCCGGAGACCCTGAGCACATCGCTTAACCCTCACAACCCGACCAGACACAGTTCAACCAGATATATCCTTCAAGAGGAAGTGGGTGAGGGAAACAATTAATAACAAACCTAATACAAAACACCACAGAGAAACAACCATTCTAGAAGCATTTAAACAAGAGAAAGACGATAATGTTCGTCACCCTCACGATCAGAGTTTTCATCATCCGTTGGCGAGGAGGTGGGAAGTTGACTAGCCAATAAAGGCATCTGCCGGGCGAGATCCTTATCCTCAGGAGTGAGAGCTGTAACAATCAATCTCTGGAAGAGGGATCGAATGCATGGAATACAACAGCAACCGCAGGTGACTAGGATAGCAACAAAAACTGAGATGGAAACTAGAATGGAAGCTACAAGGGCCTTATATTTGCCAAACATGTTAAGCCAAGAGTCCCACATGGCAGTATCAACGCCCGAGTGTTCCTTCATTTTAACAGTAAGAGCTGTGAGACCAGTAATAGCTTTAGTGAGGGAACCATCAGGAGCTGTGTTATTGGGGATATAGGTACAGCACTCCTGGCCAAAAAGGCTGCAGACTCCGCCTTTTTCTGCGAGGAGAAAATCCGTTGCGACCCTGTTTTGGAAAGCCATTAGGGAAGTGGCAGATAACTGTGCATGCACAGCTTCAAAACCATCTCGAGTGTAATTAGCCAACAGTTGCACATTAAAGTGAATGTAGTTAATTCTGTCTACATTCGCATTTATTTCAACCATCCAAAGTATCGAGGCCCATCCTGCTTTAACCTGGTCTCGCAGTTTATATTCATCGGGGACCCCACGGGGTATACCTACAGCATCAATATAGGTTGGATTATGAGCTGAACCTGGGATTAGAGAACGTTTAGAGCGGCGTTCAGAGGAAGATGGGAGGCCAACTTCGTGTACTTCTATAGAGAGATCTACTGGAGTGACTAAAACAGGTAAAATAAGAGTTATGAGAGCGCAAAGACCTGACGCATCCCGAGGGAAACCATCATATAACTTGTTATTGCCACACCACCACCACAAATCAGCCCTAGCCGTAGGTCGGAAGTTTGGTTTCATAACCGTCATCTCAGTGCACCAAGAAGAGTTCAAGCTACCTAGTTTTACTGCATTGCCAGTCAGGTTAATACAAGTGAAATTGTTCACAGCTACATCTGAAGAAAAGAAAGGTGGTTTATTAGAGACCGAGCGTTGAGTTTTAGGAAAGTGGTTTTCCAGATATGAGCAATGACCTCGTTTTGTATTGTTCATAAGGTGCAGGAGGCATGCACTATTGACTGGCGCCGGTACAACTCTTAAAGTGGGGCGTGCTCCCATACATACTATGCAGTCGGAAGCCGTCTTGTCAGCAGCCTGTTCAGCTAGTAGTAACCAGTTGTTTGTTGCTCCAGAAATACCGGTTAGAATTTGGAAGAGGTCATCTTTAGACATTTTATTCGTGTCTACAATGCGTATTCGGCCGTTTCTCCCCCCGTTTGTATATGTCACCGGAGGGCCATTAAAGGTGGGGTTATCATCTTTAACTACAGAGCTTGGAGCTGCACCAACGCTAGGGCATATTTCCATTTGCCAATACAGGGCGGTGCGATCAGTCCAAGGGGCAAGTATAAATTGTTGACAGGAGGTCAAGGCCAGATCCTTTAGGGTAAAAATTAAGCCTGAAAGATCCGGTTTTTTTGCTATTCTGAGCATATTTTGGTTTCTCCAGTGCAAAGCCTGACCCCTAGAGTGCTTGGACCAATCGAGGTCCGTTTCTGACACTAAACTGGACCACTTCCACTGATGCCAACCTCCCAGGGTTATATACCACACTGAGGAGGAGAGATGTACTGCCAGGTTAAAAAGATCCCCCCCTTGGTCTTTGGTGACGGGAGTGACTGGGAAGCTAGCGAAATCTATTTCAACTACCCAACTTTTATTGTTGGGGACACAAAGAGTAATCATTCTAGTCGTGCTTGGGGTACAGGAGGTAACCGTGTCTCGTTTCTTTCTAACTGGATCGGGCGTGGGCAAAACTGGAGAGGAAGTGGTGGGCAAGACCCTAGGGGCTACATTTGTCAGATTGGGACTGTCAGAAAGGGGCGAAGCTTTTGAACTTGAAGGTGTCAGAAGTGTCGGGGGCCCTTCACAGATCAGGATTATGCCAATGGGAATGAGACCCAGGGCCAGGAAGGAAACAAAGACGCAACATCTTTGCCTGCCTGTCATTTCAGGGGGAAAGGGCCAAGACATGTTTACTTAGCTTGGATGTCGTCTAATAGAGGATGATGGGGCACAGAAAGGTGGTCCAGTTCCCCCCACCTCGCCAAGGGCGTGTTCTAGGAGTTAAAGAGCAACAAAAAGTATCAGTGACACAACTTTAAATGAGCTTTCAGCGGTTAAAACTATTGCAATGTAAAATGTAAATCTTAAAAACTCAAGCCAATATAAAAGCAAAGTCATAAAAGATGTTAAAAATAAAAAAAATAAAAATGTTTAGTTCAGTGTGAAGAACACCCCCTTTTGTAACCAGCCGGCTTGTAGGTTGAGTTTTGGCTCCCTCAAGTGGTTGGTGATGCTGTTGCAGCTCCTTCTGACAGGTCCTTTTGCACCTCTCTCAAGGTTCTTCCTGGTTCGGTGGCAGCAGCGCACTGTGTGTAATGAAACCAGGTGTCACCTTTACCTTCGAGCCTGACAGCGTGGGAGGTCCGCTCTGTTATGCGGTAAGGGCCTGTCCAGCGAGGCTCAGCCCACTTTCTCTTTGTGACTTTCAGGAGGACGTAGTCCATTCCAGGTGTAGCCGCCTCTTTCAGCTCTTGCTGGTTTCTTTCAGCGACCTGTGAGGAATACTGGGCAACAAAACTGCGGAGCATGTTATAATATGTCCTCGGATCGAGGTCTGAATCAGCTTCATCCGACATTAACAGGCGAGAGGAGGGGCCAGGAAAAGGCCTGCCATGCTCCAACTCAAATGGAGTGTAACCAGAGGTTTGATTTACTGAGCATCTTATGGACATTAATGCAAGAGGCAATGCCTTAACCCAATCTAATTTGGTCTGTGCACAGATTTTAGCCAATTTAGTTTTTAGAGTTTGATTCATCCTTTCCACTTTCCCCTGGGACTGGGGGTGGTAAACCGAGCCAAACTTATGTTTCAAACCTAATGCGGCTTCAACCCTCTGCAGATCGTGGTTCCTGAAATGTGAACCATTGTCCGACCTTATGACCTCGGGAAACCCATGCTGTGGTATATAATGATTAATCAGACACTTCACCACAGTTCTACTGTTTTCACTTGCTGTCGGCCAGGCTTCTGGCCAACCTGAAAATGCATCCACAGCCACCAGCAGGTACCTGTAACCACCCACTCTGTCCACCATGTCTGTGTAATCAATGATTATTTCTTTCCCTGGGCAAAGTGGGATGGGGAAGTACCCTGCTACTGGCTTGAAGGCGGGCTTGATTCCAAATTGGTTGCACTCCTTACAGGTTTTAACCATGTATTTTGTCATGTCTTTTAGATAAGGGTGCCACCAGACGGCTAAATTTCTCATCATTTGTGCAGGTCCCACATGCCCCACTCCATGTGCCTCTTCCATTGCTGTCTGTCTGACCCCTGGCGGTAGAATGGGCCTTCCATCTGGGCCACGCCAGACATCTGTGTTTGTGGCCCCTCTTGTTACCCATAATGATTTTTCCTGGGGGCTGGCTTTGTCCTGTAACTCTCTGATTGTGGCTAGGCCTAGTTGTATGGGTGGTCTTTCTGGAGGGGGTGTGGCTTCTGGGTCCATTACCATAATCAGGGAGGGTAAGTAACCAGCTGTCTGCTTAGCTACTAAGTCGGCCTGTTTGTTACCTAATGCCACTAAATCCAATCCGGCACTGTGTCCTTTGCATTTTACCACTGCCACCTTAACAGGTAACAACAGTGCTTCCGCTAATTCCCTCATTTCTATCTCATGTTTAATAGGCTTTCCGCTGGCTGTCAAAAAACCAGCTCTTAGCCACTGCTTGAGCTCCACATGCACTGCTCCCACAGCATAAGCTGAATCACTGTATATATTCACTTTCTGTCCCTTTCCCATCCTTAAGGCTTCAATCACCGCTCTCAGTTCAGCTCTCTGTGCAGACTGTTGTCCTGTCAACTGCTCTGCCTTCACTGTTTTCCATCTCATGTCTGTCTGTTCCACTATTGCCCATGCAGCCTTCAACATTCCACTTTCAGTTCTGAAACAACATCCATCTGTGAACCAATCTTTTTCTGCGTCCATTAGAGGTTCTGCCTGCAAATCTGGCCTGATTTTCTCCTGTACCTGCACAACCTCTTCACACATATGTGGTTCTCCTGATCCCATGTGATCCGCCATGTTTATGCCTTCATGTGAGTAGGTGATGTGTGGTGCTTCCAAAATGGTACTGAGGCGTCTCTGCCTGAGTGAAGTGAGTGTGAAGGCCTGTGAGGAGACGTAGGCCACCACACTGTGTGATGTCAAAATTTTTAGTGGGTGGTTCATCACTATGTGTGCTGTTTTCTGAATGATTTTTGCAAGTCCAGAAACGTGTTGTGTGCACGGTGGGTGGCGTTTTTCAGTGTTGTCAAGCATTACGCTTACATATGTCAACACTTTTCTCTCTCCCCCTTTTTTCTGGAACAGGATACCATTGATATGGGTTCCAGTTCCAGAAACATCAAGATGAAAAGGCAAAGCATAATCTGGCACAGCAAGGTCAGAGGCGACAGAAAGCTGTTGTTTTAACTTTATAAACGCCTGTTCTGTTTCTGTAGTCCATGAGAGGGGAGCAGAGAGGTTTCTCATGCCTTGTTCATTTACCAAAGCGCGCAAAGGGGAAGTAAGGCCAACATAGTCTGGGACATAGGTCCTGCTGTAACCAGTTAGGCCCAAAAATGACAACATGTCTTTTACAGTTAGAGGTTTTGGATGGTGCAAAATGGAGTTCCTGTGTTCTGGGGACAAGGAAATACCGGACTGTGAGACCATGCGGCCTAGAAAAGAAACCTGTTTTCTTGCAATCTGTAGTTTGTTTTTGCTCACTTTAAAACCTGTGTTGGCCAGGTGGTGAAGTACCACTCTGGTGGCCTCCAAACAGATGTCAGCCGTGGGAGCAGACAGTAAAAGGTCATCCACATATTGTATTAACATACAGTCAGATGGTAGTGGGCAGGTTTGTAAAAGTTCTTTCAAACACTGATTAAACAGTCCTGGGGAGAGGGCAAATCCCTGTGGTAAGCGAGTGTAACGCCATTGTCGGCCTCTAAATGTAAATGAGAAAATGTCACGCAGTGACTCACGAAGTGGGAGGCAGAAAAAGGCATTAGCCAAGTCAATGCAGGTGAACCAGGCATGAGATGGTGGGAGGTTGGTCAAGGCAACATAAGGATTAGGCACAGGCAAAGTACGAGTGCCAAGTAAGGCATTAATCCTTCTCAAATCATGTGCCATTCTGAACTTCCCCGTGCCTTTTTTCTCAACGGGTAGGATGGGCGTGTTCCACTTAGAGCAGGAGGGCTCCAGGACACCGGCAGTGACCAAACCAGAAATTGTTTCTGCAATCCCAGCCTCAGCCTCCGGTTTGTGTGGGTACTGAGGCTGCCACAAAGGGGTAGCAGATGACAGTTGAAAAGAGACTGGCTCCACATCAACTAAACCTACATCTGTGGGTCCAAGGGACCACAAACAATCTGGAAGAGAGTCGAGTAAAGGCGCAGCATCACAGTGGTCTGTGTGTTCTCTGCCATGTGACCCGCTGACTACTCCATGTTGCAGTGTTGCGGAATTAAAGCAATCATTTAAAATTTGGTATGTGTTGGTAGATGGAGAAAACAAAACCTGTGGGAGTTTTGTAGGTGTCCAGTCAGTGGCCGCAAGGGAACGTTTAACCATTCCACCCAGCTCCTTAGCCTGGTGTCCAGGATGTAAGGCCAGTGACACATGGGGAGCTGCCTCATCAGACATCATGTACCACTGTAATTGATCTGTTGTAAAAGTAACCGCTGCTGCCACTCCCTCCGGTGCCGCAAAAATGCACGACATGTTCAAAGACCAAGCCCGCCCCTCACACTGCTCCTGGAACATGTGCTGGTACCAGGTGGTGTCATGCCTGTCATAAAACAGTGTAACATGAGGTGGGTCAGGGGGAGGGACATAAGGATGCAGGAGTGAGAGCCACGGCCGCCATTGCTGAAAAGCAGTCCAAACTCCTGGTTCAGCAGGTGTTTCAACTTCCAATAATGCCCAGTAGATGTCAGCAGAGTCCGCTAAACAGGAGGAGGGTTGTAGCAGAAACTGACCACCTCCCTCTGGCCCATCAGAACAGGGAAGCACAACACCAGTAGGGAGAGTCACAGTTAGGCCTTGTGAAGAGCAGAGTATTGTGGCTCCTAATTTAATCAACAAGTCTCTTCCCAGTAAATTCACAGGCGCCTGTTTTGAACAAACATAGCTGTGTAACAAAGTCTGATCTCCAACCGTTGTGGGGAGGGGCACGGTGTAAGGCAGAGTTTTAGGTTCCCCAGATATGCCCACCACTGTAATCACTGTGTCAGTAAGTCTTCCACGAGCAACATCCCTAATGGTGGAGTACGTAGCTCCAGTGTCCACTAAAAAGCTGCTTCTTCTTTTATCTACAGTTATGGACAGCATAGGGTCCGCCGTTGTCCCTTCACTGTCCTGGGCAGTCTGTGGGGTGTCCTATAGCTGGGGACCACCCTCGTAGTACTCCCACCCCATCACAGGCATCTGTGGGGCCGGGGGCACTTCAACTAAAGCACCACGAGGTCCACCTCTGTGGCCAGGATGCTGATAGGGCCCACCACGGGCTCCCCTGCCTCTTCCAGCAGCCGGGTTCAAAGGGCACGCTTTAGCCCAGTGTCCAGGCTGTCCACACCGGAAACAAACATACATCTGGGCTCCCCTACCACCTCCCATCTGACCTCTTCCCCTGAAACCACCTCTGTTTCCTCCAAATGGGGAACCTCTCTGCCCATAAGGGGCCGGGGAGTGATAAGCACCATACTGGGGGGGCTGTGGATCAGCTGGCCACGGGTTCGGATACAAATCAGGGGCAACTGGACCAGGAGGGGGAGCCGCAGCGGCCACAAGCTGCTTTTTAGGCTTGTCACCTTTTCCACCCAGGTCGTTTTTCGCTTTCTGCAGCTGAACCTTCAACAGTTGCAACTGTAAATCTTCGACGCTCTCCGCTTTATCATCAGACTTAATCTGCACTTTGTTAAGATTAAAAATCAAATGTTTCTTCCAGATTGCAAAGTCACAGTCCTGCAAATCAGGATTATCCTCCATTTTCTGGCTTACTGACTCCGGAATGCCCCTCAGCACCGCCCTTCTAAACCACATGCTCTGTGAACAAGTCCTACTGGGGTGATGACCTGTATGGTTCACCCAGTCTTCAACAGCCTGATTTAGATAATGGGTGGGATTTTGCTTTCCCTCCCATTTAAATTTCTGTAAGGTGCCTTGATTTTTGGGTGGGAATTGTTTGCGCAGGGCCGGTCCAATAAACCTCAAGGCCTGCATTAGTGGCACCTCGTTCTCATGCGTGGTAGTACCCGCATTTTGTTCCAGGTCCGCTGCCTGAGATCGGGACGTGCACCTAGTTATAATAGCTCTAAAATCTCCCAGTGCGAGGTCCTGTCCAGCTGTGTATTTATCCAAACCAGCCAACCAGGCATTCCCTCCCTCCATTATGTCAGGGAGTTTGTCCACTAGGGCCTGGACATCTCCGAATGAATAAGGTTGATACACTGGTCTACGTTGCGCTTTAGTCTGGACCAGGGGAAACATGCCTGGAGGCTGAGGCACAGGGCCCTTAGATCTAGTCTGATATCCTAAACTGTGAGGGGTAGAGGGGGGTGTATTGTTAAGGTCACTGAGTTCATCATCAGTATCCTCAGTTTTTCCCCCGCCTGGTGGGGTAGCAGTGTCAGCAAAAACGTGGGCTAAACTCATCTGTGTTTCCGGATCCTGACGGCCCACCAAAGACATGGTAACTGTGACATTTGGTGAAGTGCCAGGCTCAGTTTTTGCAGTAGCGGTCAGATCTCCCTTAACAGCGACAGGAGTGCTGGCAAAGGGGTTGGACCGGGAAAGAGGGGCTGACGCAACACGATTATTCACCTGGACCACTGACCTATGTTCATTTAAGCAGCTGCGTAATGCTGCTTCTAGATCAGTTAATTGTTGTTCAGTGGGTTCCTGTCTGTTCATTCGAACCGCAAATGGTGCGCTCGCAAATGGGTCAGTTAGGCCCTCAGATCCGGTTCCAGAACAATGGGACATGGAAGAGGGGGCTCTACTACTAGCTGAGGGTGTCGCCGACAGAGAGGAGCTTCCTGGGCAAAAATGCTTGGTATCTATGGGAGTTGGAGCTACGGGCGGTTCTTCTCCAATAGTCATTATTCCACCAGAGATATTAAGTACCGGATATATGCCTGCTGAGGGAGGAGTCTGGACTGAGGCAGAATAGGGAGGTGGCTGAGACCTATTTTTCTTCATGTGTGGTTTTGCAGTTTCCCATAAACACACCCAGTGATTAAATTTAGCTTTGCGGCCTGCGTGCTTATCTGCTTCCTTTCTGTGTCTCACCCCGCTTATCACACCTGCACCTGCTGCTGCTGAGTTGGCTTCTTCCTCTTTCTCTTTTGCCTGCATAGCCTTATTCTGCCAAATTATTCCCCAATTACCACTACTCCCCTCATTCTTTCCCTTTTCTTTCATTAACCTTTCAGCTGTTTTCCTCAGTGACTCTTTCTGCTTTTTTGCTTCTTTAGGCTGGTGTGTGGAGTTGATGACTGTCTCAACACATGTTAATTGTTCTCCCAATGTGCTAAGAATAACACCGGGACCCCAACCATCATCATTAGTTTGTCGATCTAATTCTCCATCCATTTTACTGTCAATGGAGGAGTGTTCTTTTATTGATTTTAAAGGAGAATTTGGGCCAGCTGGGTTTCTGCCTCTGTTAGGCACTAATCAGCTGGGGCGCTGCTTTAAAGGTGAGTCAGCACTGAAATATCCCTTCAGGTGTTACCAAGCTTCTACCAAACCGGAGTCTGGCGGGTAACCTTGCCTAGAGCTTCCTGATAGGGGTGCTAGTTGGTTGTCACCTTGTTCACACGTCTCATTCACACTTCATACATTACCTGCAGTCACTCATTACCCTCCTTATGTATGTAATAAATGTGTAAAAAAATTCTATGTGTGGTGTATTATTTTAACCAAAAGAGGAACCTAGTTCCTTTAATTGTGTAATCTGTGAACAACGGAGAACAAACTGTCCTGCCCAGTGTTCCACAGCAAGCATTCAGCGTGTATTTATGTGTGTCCAATATCAAACAGAACATCAAAACATTTAAAACACTAAAATCATCGGGGTTTTAAGAAGAGATCCGTTTTCTCCTATTGATCAAAGGGACCCCTCCTTTGGACTCCAACCAGTACTTCTCCTTTTTAAGTTTTAGAGGATCTTTTCTAATAAAGTCCTCTGGGCCTTCCTAACCCTTCTGTAGTTTAGAGAATATTACTAAAAAATATTCTCAAGGCCTTTAACCTTTTAATTTGTTTAGAAAGGCGTTACTAATAAACCCTTTCAAGGTCCCAGACCTGCACTGAGGTATTTATCCGACACCGGAGAGCAACCCGTCGGCTGCAACCGTGGTCAGACCTCAGTTCACTCTTATCTTTATTCACTTATTCACTTATTTCTTATTCACTTATCTCTTATTCACTTGTCTGATTCTCAACAAGCCTTAAGTAAGCCAGACAATTTTGGTTATGAATTACTAGGAGTTTGGACACTAAGTATTTTTATAATGTTCAATATAGCAGAAATAAAAGGTCTGCTTACCTTGTTTTTGTGTGCACACAGCTTTTGTCCAAACTCCGTTCACTCAGACCACGGCTGATGTCCTCCCCCCCGTTCCAGTTTGGCCTGGAGCGGATCCTGTTCCGTGACGCCAATTGAAGGATATAAAAAACAACAACAGCAATAGAATAATATTAAACACAAAGTGAACCGTCTTCCTTCATTAAATAGGTTCTTTTAGATGTTAAGGAGGAATTGACTTAACCAGGCTGGCGGAGAATGAAGACAACCGGACACCTGCAGCAGATGGGGAATCAGTGAACTTTTATTGAGACAGAGACAACTTCTCAACACAGCTCACATCAAGAGATTCCCAATATTTGCTGTGAGGATGGGTATATATTCTCTAAAACTTACAGGAGGGGGTTGTGAGGAAAGTGCTGCATTAGCAGAAAAACAACTCCATAAAAGGAAAGCGGCCTTGGGTGTTCTAGCCTCTTCGCTTGCAGATATCTTTCGCCTGCAGGATGAGGCGATCGCTTCTTATCGCTCTCAAGGCCAAAGTCGTGAGCACATTTTTATTACACAGTTGCACAGTAACTTTAAAGCTGAACAATATTTAAAGCTGAATAATGTTTGATCAGATTATATTTTCTTCAATCCTGCAGTTTCCTGTCCAGCTTCGAGGGAACGATGGTATTGAATGCTGAGCTGTAATCTACAAACAGCATTCTCACATACGTGTCTCTCTTCTCCAGGTGTGACAGGGCAGTGTGTAGTGTCAGGGCTATGGCATCATCAGTGGACCTGTTGTGGCGGTATGCGAACTGTAGAGGGTCCAGTGAGTCGGGTAGTGCAGAGCAGATGAAGTCCCTGACCAGCTTCTCGAAGCATTTGCTCACGATGGGGGTCAGGGCTACATGTCGCCAGTCGTTCAATGAGGAGATGGTGGAGGATTTGGGTACAGGGACGATGGTGGCCATTTTGAAGCAGGCTGGGACTACAGACAGAGAGAGGGAAAGGTTGAAGATGTGCGTGAACACTCCAGCCAGCTGAGCCACGCATGACTTGAGGACGCGGCCGGGAATCCCGTCCAGACCAGTAGCTTTGCGTGCGTTCACCTTCCTGAAGCACCTCCGCACATCCTCCTCAGACACAGTGTGCGCACTGACGTCATCCGCGGTGCGCACACTAGGGGTGGGTTTTTATAATCGATTCATCGATTAAAATCGATTCTGGCTTGGATAACGTAAAATCGATTCATTAAAATCCTGAATCGATTTTTTAATATAAATTTATTTTGTCTGAAATGCCAGAATCTCTGGTGACATCTCACAAAATTTCAAGAACCACCAAACAGTAAATGAGAGCAGGTACAGGGATTCTTCACATAGACTTAAACACAGGGCGTGACCCGCGGATCAGAATCAGTTAGATGTCGCCTTTCTCACAGTCGGGGCTGAAAGCCGACAGCTCGCTGATCCGGGTCCGCGCTTTGTGTTTACGCCCTTTATGCGCTGATTCTAAGGCTGTTAGTTTGATCTCTCTCCAAACAATATTGACCGAACCAGCAGCAAAAGAAGATCCAAACGCTTCACATAAACATCGTCATGAATTCACTCTTTTACTGTTTTGCTTCCATTGCGATGCGCAGCTCTCTCTCTCTCCCTCTCCCTCTCTCTTTCTCTCTCTCTCTCCCTCCCCCTCTCTCTCTCTCTCGAACAGTTTTGCTTTCTTCATTATTCGC
Organism: Maylandia zebra; assembly: GCF_041146795.1. Lineage (NCBI taxonomy): Eukaryota > Metazoa > Chordata > Actinopteri > Cichliformes > Cichlidae > Maylandia > Maylandia zebra. The sequence goes on along the minus strand of NC_135169.1, from coordinate 38,497,617 downwards.
TTGCTTGTTACGCACAAGTCTACTGTTGTTTACAGCGCTGTCGGCCGCTGTTTTTTTCCCTTTTACATTCTTCCGAAAAGAAAACCTCATTTCTGCTGTTCAATACTGAACAAATTTAAACTTTTTAAAATTATTCAAAATGCAAAATGCTTAGCCGTGTCTCTAATAAAACTGCTGTAACGTCAGAGGTAATGTTCATTAATTAATGGTTTTCTTTCGTTTTTGATGTACTGCAGAATATTTTTTATAAAATCCCAGGCCAGGAAAATCACCTACATGTTTTTCTGTGTTTTATCTTCAGCTACTTTGACACAAAGGCATCTGCTGTGATGCTCACAGCTTGGATAAAGTCTTGCGAGTGTCAGCTTCCTTTTTATAGATACAAAAATATGTAAATGTACTGATCTGAATTATATTTCTGACTGTCAAAATTTCCCAGATTTAAATTGAATCGAATCGAATCGAATTAAATCGAATCGTGGATCGAATCGATTCGGGACCTTGTGAATCGGAATTGAATCGATTCTAGAAATCAGTGACGATACCCAGCCCTAGCGCACACTGTCCGGTCTCATGGTGTTCGCTGTGTCGAATCTAGCGTAGAATACGTTTAGATCCTCACACAGAGAGGCCGTGGTCTGCGGTGTGCTGGTTTTCCCTCTAAAGTCTGTGATCGTGTTTAGTCCCTGCCACATACTCCGAGGGTTGTCAAACTGTTGCTCCACCCTGTCCCTGTACTCACGTTTGGCTGCTTTGATCGTCTTCCGGAGTTGGTAATGTGCGTGTTTGTAGTTCGATGTGTTCGCGGAGGCAAAGGCGGTGCTCTGTGCCGCGCGAACATCTCCGTTAATCCAGGGTTTTTGATTTGGGAAGGATTTAACTGTTCTGGATGGGACGACATCTTCCACGCATTTCCTGATAAATCCGCAGACTGAGTCTGTGTATTCATCAATGTCCCTAGCAGCCACGTGAAACATTTCCCAGTCCGCGTGATCAAAACAGTCCCGCAGCGCAGACTCCGATTGGTCCGTCCAACAGTGCACCGCCCTCCGGGTTGGAGCTTCCTGTTTCAGCTTCTGCCTGTAGGCGGGCAGGAGCAGGATGGAGCGGTGATCTGATTGGCCGAATGGGGCGCGGGGGAGGGCTTTGTACGCATCCCGGAAAGAGGTGTAGCAGTGGTCGAGTAGCCGATCTCCACAAGTGTTAAAATGGATGTGTTGGTGGAGTTTGGGTGAGACTTTCTTCAGGTTTCCCTTATTAAAGTCTCCAGCTGTGATAAACGCTGCCTCTGGGTGTGCGGTTTCCTCGCTGCTGATCGCGCTGTACAGTTCCCTGAGTGCACGGTCAGTGTCGGCTTGTGGGGGAATGTAAACAGCCGTAATAATCACTGCTGTAAATTCCCTCGGTAGCCAGAATGGCCGGCACTTAATCATCAGGTACTCCAGGTCCGGTGAGCAGGAGGATTTGACCGGGTGCACGTTCGCATAATCACACCAGCTGTTGTTGATCATGAAACACACACCACCGCCTCTGCTTTTCCCAGTAAGATCCTGTGACCTGTCCGCGCGGTGCACAGAGAACCCTGGCAGTTGTATTGCGGAGTCCGGTACCTTGTCCGATAGCCAGGTTTCTGTGAGGCAGATCACGCAGCAGTCCCGCATCTCTCGCTGGAATGAGATCCGTGCCCGAAGCTCGCACAGCTTGTTCTCCAGAGACTGCACATTAGCCAGTAATAAACTGGGTAACGGTGGTCTGTTAGTGCGCCGTCTCAGTCGAACCAGAACGCCAGATCTTCTCCCTCTGCGTTGGCGTTTGCGGCCTCCAGGGCCAGAGAACAAAGGCGTCTCAGGTGAGATGAATGGGGGGTCTGCAAACGGAGCGTCCGTGTTGCAAAACTTGAACTCCGGAAAGTTATAAGAAAGACCGTCTTTTATGTCCAGTAAGGTTTGTCGGTCGTACACAAGGAGACATGTGCTACTCGCGAAAAAATGAAGGAAAAGTAAAATTAAACACAGAAAAAAGCTGTTGCTTGGGGGAGCTCGCGACAAGGCTGCCATACTCGGCGCCATCTTGTACATCATGCTATTAACTATCTGTTATTGTGCTATTTATGTAAAGTGATGGGAATAACAGCGTTATAAGTAACGGCGTTACTTTTTTCAGTAACGAGTAATCTTCTGATTAATTACTCTTTCTATCGTTACAACGCCGTCAAGGTTACTAACAAGAAAATGCGGGGCAGTCACGTTACTATTTTTCAACAAACAGACAGTTGAAGCTGTCTTCAGCTTACCACACCTTATATCAGTTGCACCGAAGTAGCTGTCTACGTAAGTAATCTGGGCGCTACAGCTTTGTGCAGCTGCGCTCCCACGGTCGGCAATCACTTTCTGGCAGACGATCACTTTTTGGCACAACACCTGGGGTTAAAGGGGCAAAACAATCGCATGGGTGCTGCTGTTTGGCTGAGGAAGAATAAAGTAGCCGTGGTTAACATGACCACTTCAAGATGACAAAGCAACAAGGTGCTATATACCTATACTTATTTGATTTTGAAAAGTGTGCAGCAAAAATGTAATTTATCTTCATGCTTTTTATCATACATTCTGTAGAAAATACAATAGTCACAAGTAGAGCAGGGCAATATGACCAAAAATATTTATCACGATATACATTTGAAAATTTGCGATAACGATATAACTGACGATATAATTGACACGAGACAAAATACTTTACAACTCCGCAATTTTATTAGTGCAAAGAAAAAACATCAATGTATTTTCACTTAAACAAGCAGCTGTTTTTGTCCATTAAAGTTATATAAAAATGTAACAGTGCAAATGCAAATTCCTTGCTGACAGTTTAACCAAAAGGCATTTCCAGTGGAAATTGGCCAACCTATCCTCAGCATAACCATGTATAACATCCACAAAACTTAAGGAGGTTATACACACACAATACAGTAATATTATGTTGAAGCGCAGTACGTATCACTCCGCGAGGCTCCTGCCTACGACAGTCCATCAAGCGGTGCGGCTTCGTAGCTTAGCAAAATCGTACTGAAACATTTTACAGATTTTCGAGCGCCATGTACATAAAATTGTTTCGAGGTCAGTAAACACAACCAGAAGCGGCACTGTCGATTTTCAGAAAAATCAAAGGATTGATTTTAAGTGTGTTGTATTTTCCAAAAAAAACCGGTAATAACGACGGCCGCTAGCATGCTCTACCAAAAATAGTGCTTTGTTGTGTATCTGACAGACGAAAGCTAAAACAGTTTCACACCACTGAAGTTGCAGCATTTATACAAACCAATTCTGGTTCATCCGTTTCATTTATGATCCACTTTCGCCCTTCTCATTCGCCGCCATGCTTTTTCCGCCATGTGCATATGAAAACAAAGGCACTGCGCATGTGCGTTTTACCCATATTTTATCGTGATATTTCACTTTCTTATCATTGCCCAACATTATACCGGTATTACCGTGAACGGCATGATATGGCCCAGCCCTAGTCACAAGTTGAAAGTCATAGGCTAATTGATGTCCATCAACATTAAACAGCTCAGATTAATAAACCTATTGTATAATCTGTAGCGTTGGAACACAGTCTGACAATGAGACATCAATCAAATGTGCAGTGACAAAGACAATGAACTTTATAGCATTTATGTTTTTGTTAGTGTTCTGTCTGTGTTTGTACAAGATTAATGGCTGAAGCACCACAGATCAAGTGTTTGTGTGTAAGTGTGGGTTTCACTATGTCTAAATGAGAAAGGCTAAGTATGTGAAATGTTTTTGCTTTTGTTTTTTCACCATGGTTGCAGCAAAACATTCCCCTAGTCTTCTTCCTCTTCAGTAATCTTGGTAGTCTGGGCAGTTCAGTTTCTTTTGTGTCAATTCTATTTTTACATCTAATGGTTCAAAAGATTCTGTTAAATGATAGAAGGAAAAACTTCAAACAAACTTCAAACAAATTGCAGCTGTAAGCTTCTGAGAATAATTTATTAGGTTTGGTTTTGTATATGTCAAACATTTTGTTTCATGTCAGCAATTTCAAGCTACCTTGTTGAAAAGTTATTAACATGTTAATATTTGATTGGAGAAATTCTGCAGCATGCCCATTAAAAAGTGAAAAAGTTTAGTTTTTATACATTTTCTCATACATGCAGATAATACAGCAATAACTTTATTACCTTTAATGTCACAGATTAAACAATGTCCATCAATATGTATTAAGATTAATAAACTCAGTAGTGCATGAGGATTACTGAGTATGACTATGACTGTCTGACTGTCAACAGACTTTCAGTCTGTTGAAATACTAATCACACCAACAGTCACAGTTTGGTGTGAAGACATTTTCCCCTTTGTTCCCCTTCAAAATATACTTGGTGAAAATGTGTGGGTGTGCTGGACACTCCCCATGCATTTTTCATTTGAGAAAGATATGTACTGATGGAGGCTTCCTGTTCCATTATTAGTTTAGCTTTTACTGAAGCTGCTCTGAAAAATAGTCTGTGAATGTGGCACCAATGGCATGTAGCTGACGTAGACCGTGACCTTTAAAGCATTTATGTTTCTGTTACTACAAAAAATATTAATATTCATATTAATATTTGTTCATTTACCCAAATGTTATTATTAATGTTTATAGTTACTTCTCAATAACATTTCCCTCATATTTTTAAGATTTTACAATAATTATTTTGTTCTCTTTGTTGCCTTTGTTTTGTTCACCTGATTTGAAAAATAACCTGTTTAATTACCAGTGTTGGGTAAGTTACTTTAAGTTAGTAACTTAGTTACATTACTAGTTACTTCTATCAAAAGTAACTCAATTACTTCAAGTTACTCGTTACTTTCAGAGTAACTAGTTACTTTGGAAAGTAGCTTTGGTTTTACTCAGAATTCTCTTGTTAATGTGTTGCTTCCGTAACTGGATACCCAGCAAGTTTGCCAGTCTTCTAGCTTGCTTACTTGCCACAAGTGCACTGTGCCACCTATAGAAAGGAAAAAATAATGTGCACATTTCCACAAGAGAAATCCCACACCTGATTCTATCCAAGCCTCCTTTTTACATTCAACACAAAAACTGCAGTCGTGGTGCTTTCGATTGTACTCAGAACTCGGAAATTCTGACTTCTGAATAGGAAGATGTAGGTAACACCAGACTGCAGATGAGCTGCATACAGAGCTGGACTGGGACAAAAAAATCATCCCGGGCATTTTGACTAGAGACTGGGCCACCATTATAGGAAAAATCATAAAGCCTTTGAATGAAAATAAACGCTGTTGTGACAGTGATGTACACTGTTCTGATGGTATATATGTATCAATTTATCAATTGTTTGTTGTAAGATTCAGATAATTATTTTTTTAAAAGTGAGACATTTTAAATGAGAATAAGAAACTATTTCCTTGTGCCCCCCTTTCCCTTTTAATGCCCTACATGGACCCCTGGCAACACTTTGCTAGACCCGCCCCTGCACAGTTACCAGCTGTCAGCTACTTAGAAAAGGATCCTGGTGTTATTTGTCTCTCAGAAACAGTTCATAACTTCTCTTCAACTCATTCATGTCACCTAAAAGGTAAACCTGTTTCTCCATCACAGCTCTGATGATTCAGTAAGGACATCTCCTGGTTTCATCTTCATGTTTCCCTCTCACCACATAACCAAACCGACATCATGACCAGCAGGTTTACAGCTGTGGCTCCAGCAAACATCAGCTGATAGTAGAAAGTAATATGAAATAAATTCTAACAACAGCTGATCAAGCTTAAAAGTGCTGCTGTTGTTTACCGCGACATCCGCTGGTTTCCTCTTTCTGGCGCAAAGTGGGCGATAAATAAACGAGAGAGAAAAGCCGATCAGCTGATCATTGATCAGTTTCATGATTGAAGTAGAAACAGGAGAGGGAGGGTGAGAGAATGAGAGGAGAAGAGGCAGCTGACAGCGTAAAGATGCAGAAAAACTCCAGCTTTGTGTCTTTTTCCATTCTAGCTGAAATCCGGGACAAACTGTGTTCCTTTTCACCTCAATACGAAACGCGTAATATTTTCTCTGAATACGAGGCGATTCCGTTTTTTACGGGACGGTTGGCAACTCTAATAATTAACCTTATGAACAAAATAAAGTTCAACATCAGTAACATAGCACCCACCCAGCTGTAGAAACTCCATCATTCTAGCTAGCACGCAGTACGAAAAAGTCAGCATAACGAAAATAAACTCCACCTAAACTTGGTTCATATCTGACCCAGATGGACTGCAGGTTATAACTTCTTACCTGAAGTTCAGTTCACCTGACACTCTCGGACCAGCAGCCGCTTCGGGTCTCTCCTCTTGCTTCCGTTTTCCTTCATCCACCTGCTCGCCTCCAACACTTGCTAATGTTATTGAATCTGTGGAAGCTCCGCGATAGCCACCACATAAAGTAACGAATAACGAGCCTATTTAAATCCCAGTAATGAGTAACGCGTTCCCGGTTTTGGCATAATAACTAGTTACCGTGCTTGTTACCACAATAATAACGTAGTTACTGTAACGCGTTACTTAATAGTTAGTCCCAACACTGTTAATTACTAATTTAAACTGATTTAATCTTAGACTTTTCATTTATGTTAAAACGTATCCTTGTCTGCAGATTTCTTTTTCTTTCATATTCTGTGATTTGCTGCACTTTGACTTAAAATATTCTCCATTCCAGCACTTGAGAGGATTTAATTAAAGTGCACCAAGTGCTACATGTAGCTAGAGCAGGGCGATATGGCCAAAAATATTTATCACGATATATATTTGAAAATTTGCGATAACGATATAACTGACGATATAATTGATGCGAGACAAAATACAACTCCACAACATTACTAGCGCAAAAAGACAATCTTCCATTTATTTTCACTTAAACAAGAAGCTGGTTTTTATGTACATTAAAGCTTTATAAAAATTTAACCAAAAGGCATTTCCAGTAGAAATGGGCTGACATATCCTGAGCATAACTATGTATAATATCCACTGAAGTTAAAAAGAGGTGCTTTGCAACATTAAACTGCAGTGTGCAGTACGTATTTTTCAGACCATAAGGTGCACAGGATTATAAGGCACATTAAGCGAAACAAAGCAGTCAGGAAATCAAACTTTATTAAACTCATTCTTCTTGCTTCCTCCACTTCTGTACCATTGATTCATTAATGTTGAATTCTCTCGCAGTTGCTCTATTCCCATGTTGTTGCAGTATATTAATGACTAACCTCGTATTGTGGATGGATTATCTCAGTTGTTCTCCTGACAGAAGTTTGGTCTGTTTACAGCATCCTGCCATGCGTTTGCTATTGTCTCTAACCATGAGGAACCTTCACGTTAACTTTTATAAGTGGAAAAGTGTTAGTGTTCGTACTCCAGCTTCACTGTTTATGTTATGCTAACATAGCTGTGTCGCTAGCGATCACGTAGCACATCATTATATACCAGCTAGCCCAACTTCAGTAACCCTACAAACGTCACTGCTGTTTAGTTTCCTGTCTTCATTTATGTTGGAAGTGATAGCAGAGCTGTACGTTTGATTTTTTTCAGAAATCTCTCAGTCAGAACATGATATATAATGCTTAGGTAACTAGCGAAACTAGCGAGCTAACTTCCGCTAGCTTCCTGCGAACTTCTAACTCCATGAAATGTAATACATTTTGTTTTCATGGATGCCTGGAAGTTAAACTTCATAGTTACACCTGGTAAAGCAGCAATGCTGATCGTTTTATTAAAGATGAAAGAATTTAGACAGTTTTTAACTCTCAGTGATGCTGCAGTGTTCGTTTGACCTGAAGAGGGGGGTTTAGGACCCAGATTACTCCCAGATTTAAGAGCATCTTAGTCTGACAAATACGACAATAACAACGGCCGCTTGCATGTTCTGCAAAAAAATTTGCTTTGTCGTGTACGGACAAACACCAAACCAGTTCCACATCACTGAAGTTGCACCATTTTTACAAACCAATTCTGGTTTATCTGTTTCACTCAACGATCGGCCATGTGCGTATGAAAACAAAGGAACTGCGCATGCGCGTTTTACTCATATTCTATCGAGATATTTCATTTTCCTATCGTTGTCTAACATTATACCGGTATTACCGTGAACGGTATAATATGGCCCAGCCCTACATGTAGCTATATTACAGGTATCTATATTTCTAATTAAGCATTTTTCTTTGTAGAAAATGTCATCACATCTACCAGTGTAAGTTAGATGTACTTAAATCACAAACTAAAGGTTCAGAATTTACCTGAGTGGATTAGAAATGTAAAAACAATGTGATAGATGCCATTTGTCTACGTGATTGTTCACTGGCATGAAGCTGTTTCACAAGAAATAACCCCACCTTGTTATAAACAATATTGAAAGTGACGCACATGTACCTGCTCGATTCTAAAAATAAATGTGAAAAGATCTGGTTACATAACATACTAGATCTCAAACATCATTCATGGATAAATAATGCTTGTTAATAAAGGATGATTACTTTTATCCAGACAAAAGGCTTTTCTTTATGTTTGTTCAAGTGTTTATGGTATTAAATCAGTCCTGAACCTTATTGTTAGGCAGTTTATGCAAGCTTTGATTGGCGACACCATAATTTGTCCATTCCTTGGCTGATTCAAACCCACATAATGAGGTTCAGTAACTTTACCAAATCTCTCTAATATTTTGCTCCTTACTATTTTTCTATTTATTTTTTTTATTATTTAATTTTATTATGTTTTATTATATTTTCTTCTACTGTATCATGCTGCTGAGTGACTGCTGCTCGTCGAACACATTTCATTGCAATGTTGACCCTGTGCTAACTTGCATATGACAAATAAAACTGAAAACTGAAAAACTCAGTCTGCAAAAGTGGAATAGATTCCATAATATACTGAAGCCACCAATCAAGAACAGAGTTATTTCCGGCAGACACACTCAGCTGCAACCTTTGCAGATCAACTGATTTCTCTGTTTGCCAACATCAGTTCAAATGTACGATGCCACCTTTGCAACAAGCCAGTTTGTGAAATTTCTTCTGTCCTAGATATTACATGATCTACTGTAAGTGGTATTAAGGCAAAGTGGAAGTGTTTAGGAACCACAGGAATTCAGCTACAAAGTGGCAGATCATGTAAAGTTACAGAGTGCAGTTGTCTAATGTTGAAACATAGTGCACGAAGGTCACAAAGGCTCTGCTGACTCAATAACCACATTTCCAAATCTCCTTTTGCATAAACATTAACACAAAAAAATGCACCAGGAGCTTCATGGTAAAAATTTCCATGACCAAGCTGTTCTTGTAGGCTCATGTAGGTTTTATATGAGTATGTAAGAAACTGTTTCACTTCCAGGTAGGTACAAGGCAGACCTAATATTTTGGCATTTATTTTACTGTACAAAAATACTTTTTTGTTTCCTTGAGTCTGGAAAGCACCAGAGTATGCAGGGTATACATTTTGTCTATGTGAAGACTACATAGAAAATACAAATCAATACACAGAATAATGTTTTAACATGCCACAGTAGAAGATTGCAGTACATTTCTTCAGTCAAAATAGACAATAGCAGTGGAGAAAATACTTTTTTTTTTCCTTTTGCCTGTCCCATTTGGCTCTTTTGCCATCAGAATTGTTGTCTAAAGGCAAAGAAAGATGCCCAACGGATTTACTTTACCAAATTGACCATCCCAGCCTTGCCGTAATGGTCCATTTGATTCACCTTTTATTGTTTATTTTATTTTCACTTACTGAATACGGGACAGACTTGACTGGGGGAAAGAAGGGGAGAAAGAAAGAGGGAAAGAGAAACAGCTGAGAAGAGGGACGGGGGAGAAGTGCAAAAAACAAAAACCAACAGAATGGGCAGAGAAAAAAAATGCATATATCAATCACCTGGATCACCTGTTGAGAAAGAAAAAAGAAAACAAACAGAAGAGAACAAGAGTAATAGAATAAACAACATCACAATGATATATGGGAATATGACAGTAAATACTAATTATTAAACATTATTGTGCAGCACATAAGATCAACAGAACACAGTGTGCTTTGAGGTAGGAGCCAAAAAGGGTGTAGTTTGTGGGTGTGATCACTCGTGTGTACACCTGTGAGCATGGACGCGCTTGTTTTTTTTTTTAAAAGGTTCCTTCATGTAATGATCTGCTAGAGGGTGTGGGGGGGCCACAGCCCCGTCCTCCAGGGCATGAAGCAGGTATGGAGGAGATCAAAACTCCAGACATCCAGAGACCCTCAGAACACAAGAGACCAAGGAAGACCAACAGAGGGGCAGCCGCGCCACTGTCCCAGAAAGAGCTGAGGAGAGTCCCAGATGAGGGCTCACTCAGCAGCCGCGGAGCAGAAGCCAGGGGGAGTTGCAGTGACGCGCCCGTGAGCTCCGCCGGCAGCCAGCCGTGCCTGAGTGACCGAGCCCCAGGCCGAGAGGCCGGGGGCACCCCACCTCCGAAGTGGCCCGAGCGAGCCCCAGGCTCCAGGCCCCGATAAGCGGCCGCCAAGGAGTGAGCCGGTGTGTATCTGGACGCGAGAAAATACATTTAGAGGATACAAAATGTTAAGCTGGGCCAATATTCTTGAAATCTTGTTTGTATTTCTTTGTTTGTTTATCCTTATTTTTTACTCTTCAGCAGAACTGTAATTTGAAAATGTGAGGAAGCATATGAATGTATCATCATTCTCCATTGTTGGGCAGATAAGCAGCATAAAATGCATAGCAAAAACAAAACAAAACAAAACAACAGGAAAAATATTCCCAAAATGATCCAACTAAGGTCTTGATGTAAGACACATACACAGCTAGATTAATTTCTAGTCCATGGCTCCTCAATGCCAGATTTACCAAGCTTCCTTGTCTTGGCTTGAGGGAAAAAGTGACAAGAATTCAACCAGTATTCAAAAATAATACCATGTCAGCTTTAATCATCTCAATGCAGCAAACAGAGACAAGATAGTGAATGAATATAAGCAGTGTGGTATTTAATGCATAAATGCAAGGAATATTAACTGCAATGCTGTGAGTTCACAACATTTTATTATTATTATTATTATTATTATTATTAGAATGTACCACTTTGTTTAAATGTTCTGTATTACATGGTACAGTGAAAAATCTTTGAAAACTCATACAGTATATCATGCGACATATTTTCCAAATGTTTTTCACTCTACTGGAATTCATTATTTGTTTGCCTGCCTTGACGTCTACAAATAACTCCGGTCACTAACAAAAAGAAGGGAGAGGCTGTTATCCTGAACCAAGAAACTTTCAGGTTCATCGCTTGACAAACTTGTGAGTCCTGTGATGTGATGTTGTTCCTCAGGATGTCACAGATTCCTCTATTTTCTTTTACATACGTCATTAGCCCTCACTCTTCTGAAATATATAAGGCCACAAGAGGTGTGAACATAAGATTTAACAGAGTGAAGAGGTGAACTGCACTGTTTAAAACATAGTCATTTAAAAATATCTAAAAAAGGATTAAAAAGGGGAGAATTAATACATTTTCATCTGATCTCAGTTTTTGTAAGTACAATGTACAAAACTGATTTTATGTACTGTGAATATGACTTTTTGTTTCTTTCACTTACTTATTAAACTAATGCTAATTAAGTATTTTACCAATATTATTTCAAAATGTTCACGTATAGTTGTTTTTTGTTTTATTAAAAAATATAATGATGAGTACAGTTAATAATTATTATTTTGCATTTTTGTCACATTTTATTTTACTGGGTTTTTAACTCGTTTTTCAAGTTTTTGTTTTAATCGTCATGTATAGTTTTGACATATGTTTCTTTTACAGATTTAATTGATTAAACAATGGGGATTGGACTGATTATATCAATTTCCTTGCTTCTAACAGGTAAGCTAAGTGATGCTAATCTTACTAGTGATATAAAATAAATGAACTGCTTTAGCATAGCTATATGTAATGTCATAAATAATTGCTATAGAAAATATGTAGACTGTATTAATGATGAATGCTATAATACTTTAATGGTTATGCACATATTAACTTGAGTGAAGTAAATCTAGGTGAGTTGTACCTAATGATGCAAGAAGCCAAATTTCTATATATTTTTTTTAATTTCTACAAAAAGTGGGTTTGAGCAACTTTGAGTTTGGCTGAGATGAGGAAATTTTGCATACGTGGGGATAGTTTTGCTTCTGTCTGTCTCTTTCCTTCTTGAGGCTGAAGCATTTGGTTTTCCTCATACTCAGTGTCAAAGCACACATAGATCATTCCCTTTAAAATCACTCATTTCTAAAAAAGGTTGAAAGGTTTCCACTTAACCCCCTCACTTTTTTTTTATATCTTTAACATATTAAATGAAGCCATGCAAAAGATTACCTTCATACTTTAAAACTATCTGGAACTTAAAATGCAAGGACTAGGCTGATATTGCACACTTTTCAATAAATCTTATTTTTGTCCAATGTTTTTGACCCCTCATAACATTACACTATAGGATAGTCTTGTGACTTTTTCAATGCTGAGAAAATCTATTTGGGCTCTGTTAATTACTGAAATCAATTTAAATTTAAAAATTAAACAGGGAATTTAAATTTAAAGTGCACTGTGCAGAAGAAGCTGAAACTTGTGCTGAAAAAATGTGAAAATGCTGAATGTTCAGCAAAAAAGAGATAAGGAACCTGAAAATTGTGCTGAAAAGAGGTGAAAAAGCTGGATTCTTCAGCTGAGGAATCCAGCTTATGACAACATTTTCTTCAGCTGAAGAAGCTGGAATTTGTGCTGAAAAGAGTTTAAACAGTTCAACCGTTAACTGAAATTTTTTTGTCATGAGCGGGATTCGAAACCTGGCCTCCTGCTCTGAGAACGACTGCTCAGTTTCAGTTTTCAGTTTTATTTGTCATATGCAAGTTAGCACAGGGTCAACATTGCAATGAAATGTGTTTGATGAGCAGCAGTCACTCAGCAGCATGATACAGTAGGAGAAAATATAATAAAATAAAATAAAATAATAAAGAAAATAGAAAAATAGTAAGGAGCAAAATATTAGAGAGACATGGAAAACGAGAAAAGATGACTAAATATATATGTATCTATAAATATAAATATATGTACACTAGTGATTAAATAAGAAAATCTTGAAAAGAAATATGACGGGAGGGCAGATGGGATATTGAGAGCACACTACTCATTTTAGCTCATCTCACTGAGCTAAAACATGGCTCAGCCTGGCAAGCAAAACTGGTGATCACAAAAAGTTATATTTTTCAGCTACTCATCTCACTGAGCCAAACTGGTTCTCAAGTAACTGAAAGAAACTAAAAGAGGTGAAGAAACTGAAATTTGTGCAGAATAGAGTTGAAAAGATAAGGAACCTGAAAATTGTGCTGAAAAGAGGTGAAAAAGCTGAAATTCTTATGAAAGAGCAGAAGAAGCTGAAATTGTTCAGCTACTCATTGAGGCAAACTGGTACTCACGTAACTGCAAAAAGGTGAAAAAACAATTTTCTAATAACAGCAGAAGAGGCTGAGATTTGTGCTGATAAGAGGTGAAAACGCTGAACTTTCTGCTGAAAAGAGGCAGAACAACCTGCTTCTGCTCAATTTCAGTCCACCAATCAGAGGTACTGCTTCTGTCTGCTTCATCAGGCTGTGTACTTGCCATGGAGCGTTAACAAGAATCTGAGGTCCATATTAGAAAAGCTGCTAAAATCATAAAATTTTCAGCATTGTAATAAATTAGCACTATAGATCACTGGTCTGTGATAGTGTAGTAATTTGTAATGGAAAAAAATAAGTTGGACAAGGTGGAATCTGAAGATCTGTTTCATTACCAAAGGCTCCACTGGCAGGAGCGAGGGCCGCCTGGAAAACAGGGTGATGAGCAGTCAGAATTAGATTGTGGCGAGAGGCGAAAAACGCAGATTTTTGGAGTTACAAAACGTCGCGTAACTCAAAAGTCAGTCAGTCATGTCTCAGTGTCAAGTCTGCGTCTTAGTCTGTCTCATGTTTCCTGTTTAATTTTGATAGATCCTCATATAGTTTATGCCAGTTAACTGTTTTTTCTTAGTGTTTTGTGTTTTAGCTTTTTCCAGTTTAGTTTTGTTAGTTTATTTTAGTCTCGCTTCACCTTTTGTTTTTGTGTTTTGTTCAATACAAAATAAAGGCCCATTTTTTTGGTTAATATTTCACTCTATCTGCATTTGGGTCCGCACACTCTCCGTTCCACGTCATCTGCCTCAGTAGACTTGCCATTTACTGTTTGTTATAGGTTTGCTCAGCCCAAATAAAACAGCTCTTTTTCAGTTTGGGTTAGGCTAGGTTAAATGAAATTTGTTTCAACGCTTCGTTTTGTCTGCGTTTGGGTCCACTATTCCACCAGGTCTGCAGACCTGACAACAAAGTGGAGCCAGTAAGAATTACTACGTAATCAATAAATGATCATGATAATGGGATCGAAATGGCAAAATTCTTATCAATTCCTGTCCATATTGGTGTTGGGTTCATTAATTTAAAAAGAGTAATGTGTTAAATATATTACACAGAACGTTTTACTTAAAAGCATACTTTAAGTACTAAATTTATTAAGTACTTACGCAACATACTTAATGCAGTACATCACTTAATTACTCCAAGGAGGAAGTATTTTGTTGCACTACTTGTTAGGATGCCTGGGTCGTTGACCCAGGGTTTTTGAGTTTATTATATTATTTATAATTTCTAGTCTTTGGTTTCTTTGAGTTCTGTCTTATGGTTTATGTCTCTGTCTTCTCTAGTTGCTCTGTCTCCCCTGTCAGCTGTATCCCCTTGTCTAGTTCACGTCTCTGCGTATCCTTAGTTGCTATATCCCCGCGTCCAGTCTGTGTCTGCCCTGGTCCCACGTCTCTGTTCCCTCTGTTGTAGTGCCTGCATGTGAGTCTGTGTCTTTTGTTCAGTCTGTGTTATGGGTTTCCTGTTTTACTTTGAAAGTCCATGTCTGATGTTAATGCGTCTGGTTTTGCTTCCCCTTGTCTCGTTAGGCCTGATTTGCCCCAGCTGTGTTTCCCTCCTGTTACCCATTCCCTGATTGCTTCCTCTGTGTATTTAAGCCCTGTGTTTCTCTGTGTCTGTGTCGTGATCTACCGTTTATTTTGCTGTGTGTTTTGGCAGTCCACTGGTGTTAGTTTATTTTGAGTTTTTCCAGTTATGTTATGTTTGAGTTCAGCATTAAAGCTATTTAAGTTTGTCTCTGGAGTCTGCACCTTGGGTCCTATTCCTGTCCGCACACAGCTGACACAAAACACTACTCTTTACATTACTTTTGAGTTTCTCTGCATAATGACCTGAAACATATGTTGTAAGATAACATTTAACAATATAAACCTATAGGCTCTATTCCCACACACCAACCAAATCACTATCCCAATGAGAACATATATGATATATCATTTATGTATAAATGCAAAGCAAAAATAAAAACCAGCACAAAGAGTGGCAATTAGCACAGTGATTATACTGAAAAGACATGAACAGATATGAAGGATCCAGCCTGACTGCTCATGGATGCTTTTGTTGGGGATAAAGTATCTGAATTTCAGGAGCGGGCCCATGCCTCCAAACACGCTCTTTCCAGTTTTTATCTATGTATGATTCCCCAGTTCTAAAAGCAGTTTGTTCTCATTTTAGTGCCCCACCCTCCCTCCCCTTTTGTAATGCTTTTGTCACAGTGTACAAGGTGGACTCACATGCTGGACTCCGGGGATTGATGCACACAAGAGAATTTATAAACGTACAATGTCCAACAAGTATATATACAAATGGTGCGGGGCAGTGCTACAGACAAAAGGTGAGCGGGGCAGGGCTCCAGGAGAAATCCAGGGGAACACTCTCATTTCTCTCCAAACAATCCACACACGAGCTCACGTCTTTCTCCAAGCAATCCACAAACTAATCCAATCTCTCTCCTCGAACACTCGCCGCTCAGGGAACACTAGGGAAAACAGTCCAGAGGGTCTGCGCACAAAGAAACGCTTGTTAGTTTCTAACACACAACTATACGGAAAAACACTGGCTAGACGCTCGACTTTCACTGACGCGATTCACACAACGATCCAGCGAAGAACAGCCGTTGATTCCTGGCTTAAATGCTAGCCACACTAATGAGGCACCGGTGTTTCTTCCTCCGAGGGTGTGGGCCAAGGGCGTGAACCTGTAATCAGTTCCTCCCTGGCGAGAGAGAGATAGAGAGAGAAACAGCTGATCAGCGACCAGCTGAACCTCCAGGCCGTTACAGCTTTCACTTCTTCACTTCTCATTAATACATGGGGATCAATCCCCTCCTAGGCTTTCCCCAAACTGAAGCTCAATTTGTGTCTAAGCCATTCAACTTTGTCTACTAAAATCACCATCAAACTAAAAATGTTCTATTGTATAAATTATATTGATGTTTTCAGGTAAGGGTGAAAATTGTTCTAAAAACAGATGTTGGAATGAATTCATGGCATTTTTGCATTAGGAAGTTATAGTACATTAAGGATTCATTTGGGAATGGTAACTCAGAGTAATTTGATGAAAAAGGAATTTAAAAATTGTACTTAATAAATACATACATTCATATTTAAGAGTATGTGAACTTATCTCCTACAGCTACGGGGACAGGAGCAATGACGAGCACGCCACCTCCAACAACAACCACCACTGCTTCACCGACCACCACCACCACGTCACCTCCCACAACAACCACCACTGCCCCAACGACCACCACCACAATGGCTCCTCCTACAACAACCACCCCTGCCCCAACGACCACTACCACGGCTCCTCCCACAACAACCACGACTGCCCCAACGACCACTACCACGGCTCCTCCCACAACAACCACGACTGCCCCACCGACAACAACAGCCACGGCTCCTCCGACAACAGTCACCATTGCCCCACCGACTAGCACCACTACGATTCCTCCAACAACCACCAATGCTATTACAACAACAACCACTGCCCCAACGACCACCACCACCGCGGTTCCTCCCACAACAACCACCACTGCCCCACCGATGACCACCACGGCTCCTCCGACAACAAACACGGCTGCCCCACCGACAACAACCTACACGGCTCCTCCTACAACAGCCACCACTAACCCACCGACCACCACCACTACGATTCCTCCAACAACCACCACAGCTATTACAACAATCACCACTGGGCCACCGACCACAACTACCACGGCTCCTCCCACAACAAGCACCACTACCCCACCGACCACCACCACGGCTCCTCCCACAACAACTACCACTGCCCCACCGACAAAAACTACAACGGTCCCTCCCACAACAACCACCACTGCCCAACCGACAACCACCACCACGGCTCCTCCGACAACAACCACCACTGCCTCACAGACCACCACCACCACCACGGCTCCTACCACAACAACCACCACTGCCCCACCGACCACCACCAACGCTCCTCCCACAACAACCATCACTGCCCCACCGACCACCACCACGGCTCCTCCGACGACAACAAGCACCACTGCCCAACAGACCACCACTACCACGGGTCCTCCGACGACAACCACCAGTGCCCCACCGACCACCACCACCACGGCTCCTCCGACAACAACCACCACTGCCCCACCGACAACAACCTCCACGAGTCCTCCGACACCAACCACCACTACCCAACCGACCACCACCACGGGTCCTCCAACGACAACCACCACTGCCCCACCAACCATGGCTCCTCCCACAACAACCACAACTGCCCCACCGACAACAACCTCCACGGCTCCCCCGACAACAACCACCACTGCCCCACCGACAAAAACTACAACGGTCCCTCCCACAACAACCACCACTGCCCAACCGACAACCACCACCACGGCTCCTCCGACAACAACCACCACTGCCTCACAGACCACCACCACCACCACGGCTCCTACCACAACAACC
Source organism: Maylandia zebra (assembly GCF_041146795.1). Lineage (NCBI taxonomy): Eukaryota > Metazoa > Chordata > Actinopteri > Cichliformes > Cichlidae > Maylandia > Maylandia zebra. The sequence continues at coordinate 38,479,678 of NC_135169.1, read as the reverse complement.
ACCACTGCCCCACCGACCACCACCAACGCTCCTCCCACAACAACCACCACTACCCCACCGACCACCACCACGGCTCGTCCCACAACAACCATCACTGCCCCACCGACCACCACCACGGCTCCTCCGACGACAACAAGCACCACTGCCCAACAGACCACCACTACCACGGGTCCTCCGACGACAACCACCAGTGCCCCACCGACCACCACCACCACGGCTCCTCCGACAACAACCACCACTGCCCCACCGACAACAACCTCCACGAGTCCTCCGACACCAACCACCACTACCCAACCGACCACCACCACGGGTCCTCCAACGACAACCACCACTGCCCCACCAACCATGGCTCCTCCCACAACAACCACAACTGCCCAACCGACAACAACCTCCACGGCTCCCCCGACAACAACCACCACTGCCCAACCGACCACCACCACGGCTCCTCTGACAACAATCACCACTGCGCCACCGAGCACCACTTCCACGGATCCTCCGACAACAACTAGCACTGCCCCACCGACAACCACCACTACGATTCCTCCAACAACCACCACAACTATGACAACAACCACAAATGCCCCAGCAACAACCACCATGGCTCCTCCCACAACAACCACCACTGCCCCACCGACCACCGCCACGGTTCCTCCCACAATAACCACAACTGCCCCACCGACCACCACCACGGCTTCTCCCACAACAACCACCACAGCCCCACCGACCACCACCACGGCTCCTCCGACAACAACCACCACTGCCCCACCGACAACCACCACCACGGCTCCTCCGACAACGACAACCACTGCCCCACCGACCACCACCACGGCTCCTCCCACAACAACCACCACTTCCCCAACGACCACCGCCACGGCTCCTCCCACAACAACCACCACTGCCCCACGGACCACCGCCACGGCTCCTCCCACAACAACCACGGCTGCCCCACCGACAACAACCTCCACGGCTCCTCCAACAACAACCACCACTACCCCACCGACCACCACCACTACGATTCCTCCAACAACCACCACAGCTATTACAACAACCAGCACTGCCCAACCGACCACCACCACGGCTACTCCCACAACAACCACCACTGCCCCACCGACAACCACCACCACGGCTCCTCCGACAACAACAACCACCGCCCCACCGACTACAACCACTACGATTCCTCCAACAACCACCACAACTATGACAACAACTACCACTGCCCCTCCGACAACCACCACGGCTCCTCCCACAACAACCACCATTCCGCCACCGACAATTACCACCACGGTTCCTCCCACAGCAACCACCACTGCCCCACCGACAACATCCACCACTGCTCCACCGACCACCACTACCACGGCTCCTCCGACGACAACCACCAGTGCCCCACCGACCACCTCTACCACGGCTCCGACGACAACAACTACCACTGCCCCACCGACAACCACCACCACGGCCCCTCCCACAACAACCACCACTGCCCCACCAACCACGGCTCCTCCCACAACAACCACAACTGCCCCACCGACAACAACCTCCACGGCTCCTCCCACAACAACTACCACTGCCCCACCGACCACCACTACCACGGGTCCTCCCACAACAACCACCACTCCCCCACCGACCACCGCCATGGATCCTCCCACAACAATCACCACTGGGCCACCGACCACCACTACCACGGCTCCTCCGACAACAACCACAACGGTTCCTCCCACAACAACCACCACTGCCCCACCGACCACCACTACCACGGGTCCTCCCACAACAACCACCACTGCCCCACCGACCACCGCCATGGATCCTCCCACAACATCCACCACTGCTCCACCGACCACAACTACCACGTCTCCTCCGACGACAACCACCAGAGCCCCTCCGACCACCACCAACACGGCTCCGACGACAACAACTACCACTGCCCCACCGACAACCACCATCACGGCCCCTCCCACAACAACCACCACTGCCCCACCAACCACCATGGCTCCTCCCACAACAACCACAACTGCCCCACCGACAACAACCTCCACGGCTCCTCCGACGACAACCACCACTGCCCCACCAGCCACCACCACGTCTCCTCCCACAACAACCACCACTGCCCCACCGACCACCACCACGGGTCCTCCCACAACAACCACCACTGCCCCACTGACAACCACTACCACGGGTCCTCCCACGACAACCACCACTGCCCCACCGACCACCACTACCACTGCTCCTCCGACGACAACCACCACTGCCCCACCGACCACAACCACGGCTCCTCCGACAACAACCACCACTGCCCAACCGACCACAACCACGGCTCCTCCCACAACAAGCACCACTGCCCCACCCACAACCACAACGGCTCACCAGACAACAACCACCACTGCCCCACTGACCACCACCACTACGATTCCTCCAACAACAACCACAGCTATGACAACAACCACCACTGCCCCACCGACAACCACCATCACGGCTCCTCCAACAACAACCACCACTGCCTCACCGACCACCACCACAACCACGGCTCCTCCCGCAACAACCACCACTGCCCCACCGACCACCACCACGGCTCCTCCCACAACAACCACCACTGCCTCACCGATCACCACCACTACCACGGCCCCACTGACTACAACCACTACGATTCCTCCAACAACCACCACAACTATGACAACAACCACCACTGCCCCACCGACCACAACCACGGCTCCTCCCGCAACAACCACCACTGCCCCACCGACCACCACCACGGCTCCTCCCACAACAACCACCACTGCCCCACCGACAACATCCACCACTGCTCCACCGACCACCACCACCACGGCTCCTCCAACAACAACCACCACTGCCCCACCGACCACCACCACGTCTCTTCCCACAACAACCACCACTGCCCCACCGACCACCACCACGGGTCCTCCCACGACAACCACCACTGCCCCACCGACAACCACTACCACGGGTCCTCCCACGACAACCACCACTGCCCCACCGACCATCACTACCACGGCTCCTCCCACAACAAGCACCACTGCCCCACCGACCACCACCACCATGGCTCCTCCGACAACAACCACCACTGCCCCACCGACCACCACCACTACAATTCCTCCAACAACAACCACAGCTATGACAACAACCACCACTGCCCCACCGACAACCACCATCACGGCTCCTCCAACAACAACCACCACTGCCTCACCGATCACCACCACTACCACTGCCCCACTGACTACAACCACTACGATTCCTCCAACAACCACCACAACTATGACAACAACCACCACTGCCCCACCGACCACAACCACGGCTCCTCCCGCAACAACCACCACTTCCCCACCGACCACAACCACGGCTCCTCCCACAACAATCACCACTCCACCACCAACCACAACTTCCACGGCTCCTCTTACAACAACCACCACAGCCCCACAAACAACCACCACCACGGGTCCTCGCACAACAACTACCACTTACCCACCGACAACAACAACCACGGCTCCTCCGACAACAACCACCACTGCCCCACCAACAACCACCACAAACACGTCTCCTCCCACAACAACCACCATTCCCCCACCGACCACCACCACCACGGCTTCTCCAACAACAACCACCACTTCCCCACTGACCACCACCACTACGACTCCTCCAACAACAACCAAAGCTATGACAACAATAACCACTGCGCCACCGACCACCACTACCACGGCTCCTCCGACAACAACCACCACTGCCCCACCGACCACCACCACAACAGCTTCCCCGACAACAACCACCACTGCCCCACCGACCACCACGGCTCCTCCCACAACAACCACCACTGCCCCACCGACCACCACCACCACGGCTCCTCCGACAACAACCACCACTTCCCCACTGATCACCACCACTACGATTCCTCCAACAACAACCAAAGCTATGACAACAATAACCACTGCGCCACCGACCACCACTACCATGGCTCCTCCCACAACAACCACCACTGCCCCACCAACCACCACAACAGTTCCCGCGACAACAACCACCACTGCCCCACCGATCACCATCACGGCTCCCCCGACAACAACCACCACTGCCCCACCGACCACAACCACCACCACTGCCCCACCGACAACCACCACTGCCCCACCGACCACCACCATCACGGCTCCTCCAACAACAACCACCACTGCCTCACCGATCACCACCACTACCACGGCCCCACTGACTACAACCACTACGATTCCTCCAACAACCACCACAACTATGACAACAACCACCACTGCCCCACCGACCAAAACCACGGGTCCTCCCACACCAACCACCACTGCCCCACCGACCCCAACCACGGGTCCTCCCACACCATCCACCACTGCCCCACCGACCACAACCACGGGTCCTCCGACACCAACCACCACTGCCCCACCAACCACCACCACTACAATTCCTCAAACAATCAGCACAGCTATGACAACAACCACCACTGCCCCACCGACCACCACCACAGTTCCTACCCCAACAACCACGACTGCCCCACCGACCACCACCACGGTTCCTACCACAACTACCAACACTGTCCCACCGACCACCACCTCAACAGCTCCCCTGACAACAACCACCACTGCCCCACCGACAACCACCACCACGGCTCCTCTGACAACAACCACCACTGCCCCACCGACAACCACCACTACGATTCTTCCAACAACCGCCACAGCTATTACAGCAACCACCACTGCCCCACCGACAACCACCACCACCACAGCTCCTCCGACAACAATTACCACAGCCCCACAAACAACCACCACCACGGCTCCTCTCACAACAACCACCACTTACCCACCGACAACAACAACCACAGCTCCTCCGACAACAACCACCACTGCCCCACCAACAACCACCACCACCACAGCTCCTCCGACAACAATTACCACTGCCCCACAAACAACCTCTACCACGGCTCCTCTCACAACAACCACCACTTACCCACCGACAACAACAACCACGGCTCCTCCAACAACAACCACCACTGCCCCACCAACAACCACCACAAACACGGCTACTCCCACAACAACCACCACTGCCTCACCGACCACCACCACAGCCCCACCGACCACCACCACCACGGCTTCTCCAACAACAACCACCACCTCCCCACTGACCACCACCACTACGATTCCTCCAACAACAACCAAAGCTATGACAACAATAACCACTGCGCCACCGAACACCACCACAACAGCTTCCCCGACAACAACCACCACTGCCCCACCGACCACCACCACGGTTCCTACCACAACAACCACCACTTCCCCACCGACCACCACCACGGCTCCTCCGACAACAACCACCACTGCCCCACCAACCACCACCACCACGGCTTCTCCAACAACAGCCACCACTGCCCCACCGACCACCACCACCACAGCTTCTCCGACAACTACCAACACTGTCCCACCGACCACCACCTCAACAACTCCCCTGACAACAACCACCACTACCCCACCGACCTCCACCACTACGATTCTTCCAACAATCGCCACAGCTATTACAACAACCACCACTGCCCCACCGACCACCACTACCACGGCTCCTCCGACAACAACAATTACCACTGCCCCACCGACCACCACCACCACGGCTCCTCTGACAACAACAATTACCACTGCCCCACCGACCACCACCACAACAGCTCCCCCGAGAGCAACCACCACTGCCCCACCGACGACCACCACGGCTCATCCCACAACAACAACCACGGCTACTCTGACAACAACAACCACCAGATATGTTGTTTTCAGATCCCTTCAAAGCAATTTTACCAAGGACTTGTCGAATTCATCATCTGATGCTTTTAAAGACCGATCTGTATCTATAAAGACACAGGTAATCGTTTACTTTTCCCACTAATATATAGCATTTATTAGGTATGTAATTAGTTTTTTCCATCGTTCGAGGCAAATCTGCTCCCCTCTTTGTGGAAAGCAGAATGAATGCTGTGTGCTCTGTAAACAGAATAGACATTAAAACACCAAATACTCAGTGAAATAAATGTTTAAAAAATGAATTGCAGATTGCTGATCTAGAGAGAGAGGTGAAAACATTAGACATCAGGAATATACAAAATTGATAGAGCAAGTACTTTTTTTTTGTACTGAACCATCATTGCTACTCACTATAGAGGTCATGTTCTTTGATTTGCCCTTTAATTAGTCTTCTGTCTTACTGTAAAGTTTACAATTGATATAAAATTCGTCTGTTTGTGTACATTAAGAAACAGATAGACATTGTTTTAAGGAAATCTGCTTTGTGTCTGCAGATTGAACCTGCTTACAAAAACTCGTTCCCTTCCTCCTTTGTCTCCTTGGCCGTTGTGAGCTTCAGGTAATTTCACTATTTTGACATATAATGTTAAGAGCAGTGACCTAACGCCCTAAATATTCAAAACTATCATTTTTGTGTCTGCATTTACAGGCAAGGATCAGTCATCAACACCATAGAACTTCATTTTTTAAACTCATCTGTTCCAAATGACACTGAAATTAGAAGTGTTTTGATCAGTCAAGCCTCAAACGTGACAGGCTTTGACATCGAAAGGGCCTCCATCACTGTCAGTTCCACATGTGAGTACTATTTCGTTATGTTTGATCAAAAAGTCTCAAAGGTTTTAGAGGGACTTAGTTAAATGTTTTATGTCCATTTTGTCCTCATTTTAAATCTACCACAGTGATCCCAACAACTACCACAGTTACCCCAACAACAAACACAACACCATCAACTACATCTGCTGCAACAAAACCAACATCTGCTCCAACAACTACCACAGTTACCCCAATAACAAACACAACACCATCAACTACTACATCAGCTGCAACAACAACAACATCTTCTCCAACAACTACCACAACTACAAAAGCTCCGACTGCACCTGTCCAAGTTTTTCTGTTTCTACAGTTCCTTGAACCATATGTACCTGAACTCACAGACCCCACCAGCAGTGTATATCAAGATCGCAAAAGACGAGTTGAAGAGACGGTGAGTAATATTTCAACTTAATATATCTTTTATTGACTGACACTTTATCTAGAGAACAAATCTGAAAGCATACATTTTCTTTCATTTAAATAGGCATTTTTAGACAATGTAATTTTTAAGTTGTTTCACCATGTTTAAATTTTCTTTTTGTGTTAATTTTTTGCAGTGTGATAGAATCTACAAACCAAAATTTCCTTTCTTCATCCGTGCCATTGTCATTCGGTTCAGGTAAAAAAAAATTTTTTAACAGTAATTAAGTTACTTTCCTCTAAATTATTATTTTTAATTTAATTTTAATGTTAAATGTATCATGTAACATAGTTAAACCATTCAATAATCTGCCATTATTATCTAACATCTGACTCACTTTCTTTCATGGCAGTCTTGTTAGAGTCCAAACACGAGTGGATAGAACTGAGGCAGAGGTGGAGCTTGTGTTCAATCAAACAGCACCCAATGCACAAGTCCCAAATGATACTACTATTGTTCAAATTTTGAAACAGGCTATTAACAGTTCCAGCAGCAATTTCAGCATTGCCATAGTTCCTGACACAATATCAGTAACTTCTGGTGAGTATTTGAAAATGCAAACGAAATTTATTTTGGAGTTAATCAAGGACAAAGAAATTATTTTAGTCTGTACATAAATACATATTAATCTACTTCTGAAAAATATTTTATAGTTCCCATCAATGTCACGACTGTTGCACCAACTACTGCCAATTCCACTACTGCTGCACCTACAGCTTCCACAACTACAACTGCATTATCTACAACTACAGCTTCAAGTGGAGCATGCCACAAGATCAATCCCAGCACTGTTTCCCCCCTGGTTCTCTTGTTATGGCTTCTGTCAAACTAGCAATAGCATCTGTGCTGGTTTCCATGTCAATGGCCAGCGGAACACAAACTCTTTCACTGAAATGTATTAAAAAAAGAAAAGAAAATAATGACATTAGAAACCCAAGCCATGTGATTATCTAGAATGAATCTGGCCTGAAAAGAATGACACAGACTTTAACCACCCAGTTAATTTAATCATCTACAGCAAATCTGACCTAAGAATGCATGAACAAAAGCTTTAAATATATCCTGTGGGTGGGCCTGTAGTGTAGAGGCTTAGAACTTTACGCAGTTGAGCTCATTATATAGTGCCAAGCTACAACAATAGTCACATCAAGGTGCTTTATGTTATAATGTTAAGGTACTTTTATTGTAAGGATCCTACAATAATACAGAGAAAACACTGGCCTGTTTAGGTCCAGGTCACTTGCTTGTAAGTGTGTCTCTGCCTTCATGTCTGTTAACTGTTCTTTTTCGTACTGGGGAAAAAAGGTCAAAATGCACAAAGTTTTTAAATTTTTAAGAAAATTATCCACAACTCATCCATTATTTTCTAAATCACTGTAAAGCTGGGTTTATATACACACACACGCGCACGCACACACGCGTGCGCACACACACACACGTGTATGTATGTATGTGTATGTATATATATATATATATATATATATATATATATATATATGAAATACACAGTATATATCACATATTAGATGTAAGAGTGTAAAAAGTAGTAGGTGTCCCATAAAAGCACAGTCACTTTTCTTATTTATACAAAGTGTATTTTTATAATTTTCCATTTCTGTATTCTGCGAGATTTCTTTTCTTTTTTTTTTTTCTTCTTTTTTTTTTTACACATTTTCTGTAAGAAAAATCATAATGAACAGAATACAAAATTTATGAGAAATGAAAACAGTCTCCTGTGACGTCTAACGGTTTGGGTGGGTAAAGAGAAAGTTGATCAAGAAACTTTGAGGTCAGGAGCTTTAATTAAAAAAAGGCAAGGTTTGCAGATTGGTCTCTCAATTAAATTAAATTAAATTAAATTTCAATTCCGTTTTATTCATGTATCGCCAAGTCACAACAGTAGTTTCCTCAAGGCACTTTATATTGTAAGGTAAAACCCCTACAATAATACAAAGAAAACAGAGAAAATCCCAGATTTCACATGAGCCCCTATGAGCAAGTGTTTTCCCGACAGTGGGAAGGAAAAACTCCTTTTTAACAAGAACCTCCAGCAGTAAGAGGCTCAGCAAGCAGCGGTCATCTGCCATGATCTGTTGGGGTGACTGGAGGGAGAAAGAACAACAAGGTGCTGTAGAAGAGAGCCAGAGATAATAGTAACTTGTAACCACAGAATGAGTGGAACTGAAGAAGAAATACTCAATGTATCATGGGAATTCAACAGCAGCCTAGACGTGTTGCAGCGTAACAAAGGGATCCAGCCCCATCTATATGCTTATCAAAAAGGAATGTTTTAATCCTAATCTTAAAAGTAGAGAGCTTGCAGTTTGTCTCCTCAAATCCAAACTGGAAGATGGTTCCACAGAAGATGATGGCTCCCCCCCATTCTACTTTTAAATACTCCAGGAACAACAAGTAAGCCTGCAGTCTGAGAGTGAAGTGCTCTCCTGGGGTCATATGGTACTGTAAGGTCAAGATGGAGCCTAATTATTCAAGACCTTGCATGCGAGGAGCAGGATTCTGAATTTAATTATGGATTTAACTCAAGATGGCGCCGAGTATGGCAGCCTCGTCGCGAGCTCCCCCAAGCAACGGCTTTCTTCTGTGTTTAATTTTACTTTTCCTTTATTTTTTCACGAGCAGCACTTGTCTCCTTGTGTACGACCGACAAACCTTACTGGACATAAAAGACGGTCTTTCTTATAACTTTCCGGAGTTCAAGTTTTGCAACACGGACGCTCCGTTTGCAGACCCCCCATTCATCTCACCTGAGACGCCTTTGTTCTCTGGCCCTGGAGGCCGCAAACGCCGACGCAGAGGGAGAAGATCTGGCGTTCTGGTTCGACTGAGACGGCGCACTAACAGACCACCGTTACCCAGTTTATTACTGGCTAATATGCAGTCTCTGGAGAACAAGTTGTGCGAGCTTCGGGCACGGATCTCATTCCAGCGAGAGATGCGGGACTGCTGCGTGATCTGCCTCACAGAAACCTGACTATCGGACAAAGTACCGGACTCCGCAATACAACTGCCGGGGTTCTCTGTGCACCGCGCGGACAGGTCACAGGATCTTACTGGGAAAAGCAGAGGCGGTGGTGTGTGTTTCATGATCAACAACAGCTGGTGTGATTATGCGAACGTGCACCCGGTCAAATCCTTCTGCTCACCGGACCTGGAGTACCTGATGATTAAGTGCCGGCCATTCTGGCTACCGAGGGAATTTACAGCAGTGATTATTACGGCTGTTTACATTCCCCCACAAGCCGACACTGACCGTGCACTCAGGGAACTGTACAGCGCGATCAGCAGCGAGGAAACCGCACACCCAGAGGCAGCGTTTATCACAGCCGGAGACTTTAATAAGGGAAACCTGAAGAAAGTCTCACCAAAACTCCATCAACACATCCTTTTTAACACACGTGGAAACCGGCTACTCGACCACTGTTACACCTCTTTCCGGGATGCGTACAAAGCCCTCCCCTGCGCCCCATTTGGCCAATCAGATCACTGCTCCATCCTGCTCCTGCCCGCCTACAGGCAGAAGCTGAAACAGGAAGCACCAACCCGGAGGGCGGTGCACTGTTGGACGGACCAATCGGAGTCTGCGCTGCGGGACTGTTTTGATCACGCGGACTGGGAAATGTTTCACGTGGCCGCCAGAGACATTGATGAATACACAGACTCAGTCTGTGGATTTATCAGGAAATGCGTGGAAGATGTCGTCCCATCCAGAACAGTTAAATCCTTCCCAAATCAAAAACCCTGGATTAACGGAGATGTTCGCGCGGCACGGAACACCGCCTTTGCCTCCGCGAACACATCGGACTACAAACATGCACATTACCAACTCCGGAAGACGATCAAAGCAGCCAAACATGAGTACAGGGACAGGGTGGAGCAACAGTTTGACAACCCTCGGAGTATGTGGCAGGGACTAAACACGATCACAGACTTTAGAGGGAAAACCAGCACACCGCAGACCACAACCTCTCTGTGTGAGGATCTAAACGTATTCTACGCTAGATTCGACGCAGCGAACACCATGAGACCGGACAGTGTGCGCACCGCGGATGACGTCAATGCGCACACTGTGTCTGAGGAGGATGTGCGGAAGTGCTTCAGGAAGGTGAACGCACGCAAAGCTACTGGTCCGGACGGGATTCCCGGCCGCGTCCTCAAGTCATGCGCGGCTCAGCTGGCTGGAGTGTTCACACACATCTTCAACCTTTCCCTCTCTCTGTCTGTAGTCCCAGCCTGCTTCAAAATGGCCACCATCGTCCCTGTACCCAAATCCTCCACCATCTCCTCATTGAACGACTGGCGACCTGTAGCCCTGACCCCCATCGTGAGCAAATGCTTCGAGAAGCTGGTCAGGGACTTCATCTGCTCTGCACTACCCGACTCACTGGACCCTCTACAGTTTGCATACCGCCACAACAGGTCCACTGATGATGCCATAGCCCTGACACTACACACTGCCCTGTCACACCTGGAGAAGAGAGACACGTATGTGAGAATGCTGTTTGTAGATTACAGCTCAGCATTCAATACCATCGTTCCCTCAAAGCTGGACAGGAAACTGCAGGATCTAGGACTGAGCAGCTCCCTCTGCAGCTGGATCCTTAGCTTTCCTGTCTGACAGACGCCAGGTGGTCAGACTGGGCAGCATCACCTCATCCCCCATCACACTGAACACTGGTGCTCCACAGGGGTGTGTACTGAGCCCTCTCCTGTACTCACTCTACACCTACGACTGCACAGCCACTAACAGCTCCAACATCATTGTGAAGTTTGCGGACGACACTACAGTGGTGGGTCTTATCACCAACGGTGATGAGACAACTTACAGGGAGGAGGTCAGTGCCCTGACCCACTGGTGTCAAGACAACCATCTCACCCTCAACGTCGCAAAGACAAAGGAGCTGATAGTGGACTTCCGGAGGTGCAGAGAAGTACACACCCCCATCACCATCAACGGCGCTGCTGTGGAGAGAGTGAGCAGCTTCCGGTTCCTTGGAGTACATCTGGCTGAAGATCTTACGTGGTCAGTACACACAAACAAAACAGTGAAGAAGGCGCAGCAGCGCCTCTTCTTTCTCAGGAGACTGAAAAGATTTGGCATGAGCCCCCGCATCCTCAGGACCTTCTATCACTGTGCCATTGAGAGCATCCTCACTGGATGCATCACCACCTGGTATGGCAACAGCACCGCCTACAACTGCAAAGCTCTCCAGCGAGTAGTGCGGTGCTCTGAACGGATAATTGGAGGTGAGCTTCCCTCCCTCCAAGACATCTACAGGAAGCGGTGCCTGAGGAAAGCGGGGAGGATCATCAAGGACTCCAGTCACCCCAGCCATAAACTGTTCAGACTGCTTCCATCAGGAAGGAGGTTCTGCAGCATCCGGTCCCGTACCAGCAGACTGAGAGACAGCTTCTTCCATCAGGCCATCAGACTGCTGAACACTTCATAGACACCTCAGCTTCACTACTGGAACTTCAACATTATGCACTCCACACTGTATATAAATGCCACTTGTTTTGCACATATTCAACTCTGTATATTTTATATATTTTATTATTACTATTATTATTATTATTTTTTTTTTTTTTTTTTTTTTTTTTTACTATTTAATTTGTAAAAATGTGTACACACACACACACACACACACACACACACACACACACACACACACGTAGGAAAATATTTAGTATACACATCCAGAAATTCATACACTATTATATATTGTACATATATTTATTAGTTTCAGGTTGGCCATTCTTGTATTTTGCTCGTTTGTGTTGTTGTGTTTGCACATCTCTGTTGCTTGTGGGGCTCGCACACAAGAATTTCACTCGCAGTGTGCCTGCACATGTGATGTGACAATAAAAGTGATTTGATTTGATTTGATTTGATTTGATTTGATTTAACAGGGAGCCAATGAAGGAAGGCCAATATATGAGAAATATGCTCTCTCTTTCTAGTCCCTGTCATTACTCTTGCTGCAGTATTTTTGATCAACTGAAGGCTTTCAGGGAGTTTTTAGGACAACCTAATAATAATGAATTATAGTAGTCCAGCTTAGAAGTAAAAATGCATAGTTTTTCACCATGACACTAATGTATAATTTAAAATGCATTACTTTTGTTTTTGATTTTCCAAACACATTGAGATTTTATAAAAAGTATCAGTATTGGATCAGTATTATCGATATCAGCCTGAACTTTACTTTATATCGGATCAAAAAGGAAAGCGGTTGTATTGCACATTACTAGACTAAATAAATATCAGTGGTATTGAAATTAGCTGTTACTTTTTCTCTAATAGTGAACAAATTCACAAAGTCATTACTATTTAACATTAAAGGAATGCTTGACTTAACAGAGCTCTGACTTTTGGCCAGCTTGGCTACAAAGAGAAACCTAGGGCATTTCATATTTTCTTCAGTGTGAGATGCATATTTTTCCAGGCTAAATGAGGATTGTCTAAATTAGTGAGATGCCATTTCATGTCCAGCTTACCAGTTTTCTGCTTTAAGGTGCGCATTTGAGAATTATACCAGGGAGTCAAGTTCTTCTGATTTGAGTGTTTTTAAAGAAGTACGATTATTGACAAGATAATCAACTGTTTCGTTTCCTTAAATGATTTTTTACAATAATGTCTCACAACTTGACAGTGTCAGGCTTGGGTACGTTGAAGAATCATATTAAACTTTATTAATCCCCAAAAAGGGCAATTTGTTTGCAACTTACCTACACAACCTATTCTCACAGTCAAACTCACACAATCTACAGTATTTAGCGACTAATCACAAATACTGTTACATGTCAAGGCAGAGATCAACAAACAATCAGGTAAAAATAAATAAATAAATAAAAAGTAGAATAACAAAGAAAAATGTCTAAAAATGAACAACCACAGACAGAAGGATTTTAAGTATCTGTTGGTTCTACACTGAGGTACAAGTTGATGGTCAAAGATAGTGCAGTCTTATAAATCTGGATATCAGTGTTGTGAGTAACACAGGCTTTATACTCAGTGTTTAAGCTTATGAAGCCCTTTGTTTTTGACACATTTAAGTCCAGATAGTTATCATGAGACCACTTCACAAATTCAGGACCATCAACAGACTCAGAACCTTGAAGCAAGGACAAGAGTACAGTGTTATCAAAAAACTTAAGTATAAATCTGTTCTCATAAGATGTCCTCTAGCTTTCGGTGTACGTAATAAATAGAAGGAGTGGCTGAACACATTCCTGAGGTGAACAAAGCTTGACACAAACCTAATGGATTGTTTGTCTTAAATTCTTTCGGTGAGAAAGTTTAAAATCAGCATAAAGAGCTAGTCTGGGAGTTTAAATTGAGAGTCCAGTCTGATTTTAGCAAGTCTTTTCAGTGAGAACAGAGAATAACCATTAATCTTTGTAGTTTTATTCTTTTGGTTCTGGGATTTTATTCAAATTATGTAACACAGTCTGGCAGCCACAGCAAGATTTCTCTTAGGAGAAAATATTTTTACTATTCTTTCTTTTAATAATGATTGCTAAAAGAATCATAGTAAAGCTGGAAAGACTTAGTTACCACATGTGTGACCATCGCCCATTCATCATTTATTTAGGTCGATCACTACCCATACTCCCTTGTTACTTTGCCTCATATCTAAACAGAAAATCAGGCTAGTCAGGGGTTAAAGTGCGATTTGGAAGGTGGGAGAACTCTAATATAGGTTGCGGTGGTGGAACATCAGGAACAGAATGATTTAGTATAATTTTTGAAATAAACTGCACTTGGTTTCTGTTGAAAGCTCCAATGCATTTTGTGTACAGGTTGTGATCAGTTGACCTGCTCTTTGTGGATTTAGCCAGCTGAGTTCAAAAAGATATAAGCAGAGTTATCATGACTGATTTCCAACCCTTAGACTGCATAAAGTTGGACTTTTGTGAGTAAATCTAATGTAAAAGCTCTGGACTTCTTGGTATTGGTTGTTAGGCCCATTTTTGTTTCTTTATTGTCAGGTCCTAATTCACAGTTCCTATCATCTAATAAAGAACATGACTTTGCGTATTTGGGAGCCTATATAAGGTTGGTGCATTTCAGGCAACCAACTTGGTTTTCTTTCTCCTTTGGTTTGCTTGTGTTGTGGTCATTCCTAATTTAAGAGAAATGATGATTATAGGTTAGCACGTAGTTTCCTTTTGTTTTTTTTGCTTTAGTTTAGAATCAATAATTAATTTATAATTATAATTAATTGAAAACTGTTCCTGTGTTTATCTCCCTTTTAAGGAGCTGGACATAACAAGTAGGGTCTCACCTATTATAAAATTTGCAGCAACGTTGAATGTTAAGGCTGTGAAGTTGGCTAGGGAGATCCATAGCAACAATTTTCATTTGGACTGAGAACTGTTGGAGGGGTTATTTTTCTAATAAACTGACTTTCCATGTCCAAGATGAATCATAAGTACCGGTTATTCATTATACAACCTTTTGGCTGTTGCATGGCTGCACCATTTTCTATCTAGCTGAAACATTTTTGTGTTTCCCAACAGGCAATAATAATAATAATAATAATAATAACTTTATTTATAAAGCGCTTTCAAACAAAGTGCTGAACAGCTATTTGCAGATACAAAAGATAAATAAATAAAAGCAATACAGAAAAAAAACCAATACAATTTAAAAACTAATAGGCATAGAATTAAGAAACAGTAAGGAGATTTCCGTTTTGGTTAAAATGCAAGCAGCTGCATTTTGTATCATCTGTAAACCTCTTAAACTTTTCTTCAGTAACCCAGAAAGAAGAGCGTTACAATAATCAATGCTCGAAGACACAAATGCATGGACAAGAACCTCTGCAGTTTCAACTGATAATTGACACTGTATTAAAATAATAACAACAGTTACTTAGTGATGATAATAATAATAATAATAATAATAATAATAATAATAATAATAATAATAATAATAATAATAATAATAATAATAACCCTCTGATGCATAGTGGTCACTGGAGTGGACAGCTACTAAAACGTACATATCTGTTTAATGCATTGGTTTCCATGGTGGAACTGGATATTAGCCTTTAGAGTGCTCTCTGCTACCATACTCCATTGAGGTCAATTCAGTGTTCAGTTAGTGCAACTGCAAGTAAATTTCCTCTGAATCAAAGATGGCAGACAAACTGCCACCCTTGCCGACCACTGCTTGCATATCCTGCCAGTCCTTCTATGCTAGAAGAGCCCAACAGGTAAAAAAAATATGACGATATGCAGTAACATCTAGGGAAGGATATTATCTGTTTGGAATAAGAAATTGTTATGTCTAATACTTAGAAAACTACAATTAACTACGTGTCCAATGAAGTGGATATCATGCATTACCCACTATATTTTTTTAACATAAGTCATAAGTTGCTTCACTGTTTCTTGGGACTGTTTGGTTATAAGTAAGGTTATAATTGTTACATTTAAAAGCTACTCATTTAAAATATATATTTTTGTGCAGATCAGCTGTAGTTTGAGTTACTATAATAATTATTTTATCATATTTTGTAGACTTCAAATGCAGCAAAGAATAATGCAGCGTACAGAATTGTCCAGGAAATTCCATCCAGCTCCATTGATGATGATTTCATTAATGAGTGCAATGATGATGAGTTTAGTGATAAGTCCAGTGATGATGAGTGGCTGCCAGAGAAGAACAGAGACATAGGAGCTAACTATAGACACAGACAGTCAGGGTACAGAAAGTGAGAATAATGAGGGCCAGGATGAAGAGGAAGGTCAGCATGATCAGGGAGCTGTGGGAGATGAGCACATGGCACCTGACCATACTCAAGCCTGCAAAAATGTTTGGAAAGTCCAAAACAATGACTTTGATGGAGAGTCAAAGGAGCTTGCAAAGAAAAGCGTCTGGACTTCTTTAAGTTGCTTGAAGACGTTTCACCTCTCATCCAAGAAGCTTCTTCAGTTCTAAGGTCAAATGGTGGAGAGTCCCAGATATAAACCTAGTGGGAGTTTCCCCCCACGGAGGGACAAAAGGACCCCCTGATGATCCTCTAATCGCCTGAGCCAAGGTGTGAAACTGGGTGTGGGTCCCAATCAGCCAGAGCTTCGGGTGTGTTCATTGTGAAACCTGGCCCCACCTTATCATGCGAATTCCTGAGGTCAGATGGCCCAGGATGTGAGTGGGCGTTAAGGCGTCTGGGAAGGGATCTCAAAACTGGATTATAGATGGCAGAGAGTTGGTGTCGTAAACCACCGCCTCTGTTCAAAGATGGTCGCTCACAGTGGACATAGATGGCTTCTTTCACTCCTCTTTCAAACCATCTCTCCTCTCTGTCCAAAATGTGAACGTTGGCATCCTCAAAAGAGTGTCCTTTATCCTTAAGATGCAGATGGACTGCTGAGTCTTGTCCTGTGGAGGTGGCTCTTCTGTGTTGTGCCATGCGCTTGTGAAGTGGCTGTTTGGTCTCTCCAATGTAGAGGTCTGGGCATTCCTCGCTGCACTGTACAGCATACACCACATTGTTAAGTTTGTGTTTTGGCGTTTTGTCTTTCGGGTGAACCAGTTTCTGTCTGAGCGTCTTGCTGGGTCTGAAATACACTGGGATGTCATGCTTGGAGAAAACTCTCCTGAGTTTCTCTGATACACCGGCTACATAGGGGATGACAATGTTGTTGCGTCTGTCCTTCTTATCCTCCCTCGCTGGTGTCTGATCTTCTTTTCTGTGCCTCTTTGCTGACTTTAAGAACGCCCATTTAGGATGGCCGCACGTTTTGAGTGCTTCCTTTACATGTGTGTGTTCCTTCTTTTTTCCTTCAGGCTTAGAGGGAACATGTTCTGCCCGGTGGTGTAGGGTCCTAATTACTCCAAGTTTGTGTTCCAGAGGGTGATGGGAGTCAAAGAGGAGGTACTGGTCCGTGTGTGTGGGCTTCCGGTAAACTTCGATGTTGAGTTTGCCGTTCTCTTCAATGTGCACAGCGCAGTCCAGGAAAGGCAAACAGTTGTCCTTTGTGTCTTCCCTGGTGAACTTGATGTTTTTATCCACAGCGTTAATGTGCGCAGTGAAGGATTCCACTTCTTGGGTCTTGATTTTGACCCAGGTGTCGTCCACATATCTGTACCAGTGGCTGGGTACTCTTCCTTTGAAAGAGCCAAGAGCCTTCCTTTCCACTTCCTCCATGTAAAGGTTGGCTACAATAGGTGACACGGGGGAGCCCATGGCACAGCCATGTTTTTGTCTGTAAAAGCCTTCGTTGTACTTGAAATATGTAGTGGTGAGGCAGAGGTCTAACAGTGTGCAGATCTGATCGGGTGTGAAGTTGGTCCTGTCCTCCAAGGAGCTGTCTTCTTGTAGTCGTTTTCTGACAGTCTCCACGGCCTCCGTGGTGGGTATGCAAGTGAAGAGAGAGACTACATCAAAGGACACCATGGTTTCATCTGGATCCAGGGTAAGTTTCTGGACCTTGTCTGTGAAGTCGGTGGAGTTCTGAAAGGGTGGCCTTTTGTTGTGGGCAGTCTGAGGTACACCCGTGCACTACTCATGATGTCAGATCAGCATCCTGATGTGGCACACCTGTGAGGTGGGATGGATTATCTCAAATAGCAGATGTGCCCACTACCACACATTTGGACTGATTTGTGACCACTGTTTGGGAGGGATGGTTATATTGTGTATCTGGAATGAATTTTAGGTGTCTACGTCCATCCCATGGGGAATGGGAGCAGTAACAAAGGTGTTGCGTTTATATTTTTGTTCAGTGTATAATGGTTATTTCTCGGAGGGCTGTGAAATGAACTGTGGTCTACCCCAAGGCAGCTGCCTCGGTCCACTTCTCTACTCAGTCTTTACAAATGATTTGCCATATGTCCTGGATAAATCTCATCTTGTAATTATGCTGATGATTCCACCATGTTTTATTCAGCCAGTAGCCACTCTGAATTGACAAGCGTATTACAACTAGATTTGCTGAACGTGTTTGATTGGATAAGTAAAAACAACATGATTTTAAACGTGTCTAAATCCATGTTAATAGGAAGTAGAGTACGCTTAGTCAACAGCCCTAAACTAAATCTTTCCATAGCTGAATTGGTATTAGAACAGGTCACCCAGATTAAATTACTTGGTGTTACCATAAACCACCACCTTTCATGGTCTCAGCACATCAACTCTGTTATTAAGAAAATGGGACAGGGCATAGCTATAGCTAGGAAATGCTCTTTTTATATCACTTCTTCAATTATGAAAGATGTCATTAATGCACTAGTATTATCTCATCCAGAGTACTGCTCAATCATTTGGTCAGCAGCTAATAAGACAGATCTGAACAGACTTCAGTTAGTCCAAAATAGGGCGGCCAGATTAGTGTTAAGGTGTTCATATTATACAAGTATTGATAAAATGCACGATAAACTTTCTTGGCTTTCTGTACAAGCTAAATGATACTATGGCTTACTTGTATTTTTAAGGAAAGCAATACTGGTAAACACACCACACTTTTTTTATGCTCAGTTGCAGTATCCAGATGAAATACATAATCATGCTACACGATTCTCAACTAACCACAATTTAGTAATTCCTCGAGTTAAAAGTAACTTTTTGAAAAACTCTGTTATATTTAGAGCATCTTTTCAGTGGAATAAGTTGCCTTATGCAATTAGAGAATTGGCTTCTATTCATAATTTTAAAAATCACCTAAAAGCCTATTTAGGCAGTTTTTAATTTATTTGTAAAAGTTGTAGAGGGTAATGTCACTTGTAATGGAAATTGTGTATTTTGTTTGAGTGTTTTGTTTTGGGGTTTTTTTTTTTGCTTTTTTATATAAATTTTAATATTCACATGTTTACATTTTCAGAATTGTAAAACCTTATTGTGGATCTAAGAGCCAAATTATGTGGACAATTTGCATCCAACTCATTGTGTAACATTTTATTTGGTGGTATTTGATGGTTTGGGCCCCAGGAAGACTAGCAACCACTGTTGTGGAAGCTAATGGGGTTCCTTATAAATAAGCAAATAAACAGGGCATCCGGCTTGACGTTGCGAGATCCTGGCCTGTAGGTGATGGAAAAGTGGAATCGTGTAAAAAACAGAGCCCACCTTGCTTGTCTGGCATTGAATCTCTTAGCGGATTGCAAATATCAGAATCAGAATCAGAATACTTTATTGATCCCTGGGGGAAATTATTTTTTGTTACAGTGCTCCATTCAGAGGTGTGGACTCGAGTCACATGACTTGGACTCGAGTCAGACTCGAGTCATTAATTTTATGACTTTAGACTTGACTTGAAAAAATGTTCTAAGACTTGTGACTTGACTTGGACTTTTACACCAATGACTTGGGACTTGAATTGGACTTGAACCGGTTTACTTGAAAAGACTTGATATTTTACCCCAAATATAAAATTTAACACGCATATTATATGGAGATTGAAAATGTGACGTCATTCACGGGTAGAACCGCAAAGGATTCTGGGAACTCGTGGCAAGCGGTACTAGCGCACGCAGGCTTTCAATTAAAATCAGTCACACAGCGATAAAAAGAAACACAAAAATGTCAAGAAGCTGTTGTATTATTAACTGCAATAGCCGGTCGCATGACAGCCACGGGAAGCCGACGGGTAAAGAGATCGGTTGTTATCGGATTACGTCGTGGAAGAGAAATTGTTCGAGCCATGTTTCCGAAGTAACAAAGACGTGACTGGATTGCAGCCATTCAAAGATCAAATATAACGTCCCAGAACACTCCAGCTCACAGGTTAGTCTGCTCCAAGCATTTACACAAAGGTCAGTCTGCTGTTGTAGTTAATGCGTCATTTTTCTTAACATAATTGGTGATATAGGTTACAAGCAAGTCTGGCGCTGAACAGAAATTGTCGCGCTATGCTCCTTTATTTATTGTGCATAAATAGTAAATTGTCCTGACACAATATTGCGTTTCGCTTCTGTTATTATGGTACACTGACAAAAACACATACTTTTATTCACAGGATAAAACAGGTTTTTTGTATCACTAATTGCCCAGTACGATTACAGCATACAATATTATTGTCACTGCTACATTTCTGTGATGGGTACCAGAAATTATTTCCACTACTAATTAATTACCGTTGAGCTCAAAGGTTATATTAATAAACGGTTAACGAATGTGTATTTATGAAGACGATTTGTGAGACTGGTAAACTTATGATACGTACGATGGTCTTTCGTTCTACACGGTGCATTTCAAGGTCCTGCACCCATCCGTCGGTAAACTGTACCTGGGCTTGTTGCAGTGACCGGAAGTTACTAAACTTCATGAGTGTATGCACTCACTCCAAGAACCGTATAATTATAAATATGCATATAAATATGCTAGGATGAGATAGCTGACTTCATCCAACTAGCAAATGTTGTCCAGGCTACGTTGGTGATACAGTTTTTTTTAATGTGTATGATATTTTTGTCATGCGATTTTAAAGCTGGTCCTACAACCGCATCCAAGAATAACATGCAGCGTATCTCAGAACTGTCGGTGAAAATTATTCTTGGAGCTAAGTTTAATTGAGCTGCATTTTAAAGAGGTGCAATTTCACAATTTGTGTATATTTTCTAAGTTCACTATTTTGTATGTGTTGAGAAAAACACAGATTTTAAAATTACATGGTCTAATATTTACATTTAGCATATAACTGCAACATTATTTTTTCGTTTGTTTTTTTTAAAGACTCGAAAGGACTTGAAATTCAAAGTTTCAGACTTGTGACTTGACTCGGACTTTTACACCAGTGACTTGAGACTCGACTCTGACTTGCCTGACATTACTTGAGACTTGAGGATAAAGACTTGAGACTTACTTGAGACTTGCAAAACAATGACTTGGTCCCACCTCTGGCTCCATTATAAACCAACATTAAGACAAGACAGACAATACGCTAACTAAGAATAGTACAATATATACATATATATACATACATACATAAGTCACTCATAAATAAATAGCTGGAAAAGAAACATGTGTAGTTGTAGCAGTAACCAGTGTGTTAAGTGGATGCGTTGTACAGGGAGATGGCCACAGGCAGGAAAGATTTCCTGTGTCGTTCAGTGGTGCTTTTCAGTAATCTCAGTCTCTCACTGAACGTGCTCCTGTGACTGACCAACATGTCATGGAGTGGGTGGGAGGTGTTATCCAACATTGTCTTTATCTTGGACAGCATCCGCCTCTCCGACACCACCTTGAGGGAGTCCAGCTCCATCCCCACAACATTAGTTTATTAAGTCTGTTGACATCTGCGACCCTCAGCCTGCTCCCCCAGCATGCAACAGCATAGAGGATCGCACTGGCCACAACAGACTCATAGAAAATCCTCAGCATTTTCTGGCATATGTTGAAGGACCTCAGTCGCCTCAAAAAATAGAGACGACCCTGGCCCTTCCTGTAAAGTGCTGTGGTGTTTTTAGCCCAGTCCAGTTTATTGTCAATGTGTACTCCAAGGTATTTATAGTCCTCCACAATGTCAACACTGACCCCCTGGATTGAAACAGGGGTCAAGTGTTTCCTGGTCTTCCTGAAGTCCACGATCAGTTCCTTGGTCTTTGCCACGTTGAGCTGCAGATGATTCTGCTCACACCACGTGACAAAGGAGTCGACCACAGCCCGGTACTCTGTCTCATCATCCCTGCTGATGCATCCAACCACCGCAGAGAGTCATCAGAAAACTTCTGAAGATGGCAGGTCTCCGTGCAGTGGCTGAAGTGCAGTGCTGCTACTACTGCACATTCACCCAATGTACATACTATATATATATATATATATATATATATATATATATATAATGTCCTTCCTCTACACCCCCCCTCCCCCCCACCCCCCTTCAATTTTTTTGCACATGTCGAGGAGCGTGGCAGGCTACATTTCACTGTGTGTTATACTTGTATAACTATGCATGTGACAAATAAAGATCCTTGAACCTTGAACCTTGAAGTCTGTGGTGTAGAGGGTGAAGAGGAAGGGGGAGAGGACAGTCCCCTGTGGTGCCCCTGTGTTGCTGATCACCTTGTCAGACACACACTGTGGGAGACGTACATATTGTGGTCTTCCTTTCAGGTAATGAACAATCCAGGACACCAGAGAAGCATGACCCTCACAGTGCTCGCCGGCTGGTCCAGATGGGTGTAGACACGATTGAGCAGGTAGATGATGGCGTGCTCAGTTCCGAGACGGGGCTGATAAGCGAACTGAAGGGGATCCAGATGCGGTCTTACTATGGGTCGCAGCTGGTCCAGGATGAGCCTTTACAGGGTCTTCATGATGTGGGAGGCCAGTGCCACGGGCCTGATATGCTAGATTTCTATGGTCTGTCCAGACGATAAATGGTTGAACAGTGCCCTCCAGCCAGTGCCTCCACTCTTCCAAGGCGAGCTTGATAGCAAGAAGTTCTCGATCACCGACGTCGTAGTTGTGTTCTGCGGGGGTGAGACGACGGGAGAAAAAGGCACATGGGTGAAGCTTATCATCCCTCTGTTGTGAGAGGACTGCTCCTACTCCCGTTTCGGATGCGTCCACCTCCACCACGAACTGCAGTGTTAAATCGGGCTGGACCAGAATAGGTGCCGAGGCGAATCACTTCTTCAGCTCCTGGAAGGCTGATTGGGCAGCGTCGTTCCGCTGGAAAGGAACCTTGGGAGAGGTTAATTGTGTTAAAGGCAGGGCTACTTTGCTATAGTCCCGGATGAATCTCCTATAGAAGTTAGCAAAGCAGAGGAACCGCTGCAGCTGCCGGCGGTTGGGGGGTTCAGGCCAATCCATTACAGCTTTTACCTTAGCTGGGTCAGGGCGTAAGTTTCTCCGCTCGATGATGTAACCTAAGAAGGCAACTGTGGACATGTGGAATTCACATTTTTCACCTTTAACGAACAACCGATTCTCCAGCAGGCGTTGCAGGACCTGTCTGATGTGGGTTTCATGCTCAGACAGAGATTTGGAGAAGATCAGGATGTCGTCGAGGTAGACGAAGATGAACCTGCTGATGAAATCCCTCAAAACATCATTAACAAGTGATTGAAAAACTGCAGGAGCATTAGTGAGGCTGAATGGCATGACTAAGTACTCAAAGTGCCCAAGGTGAGTATTGAAAGCGGTCTTCCACTCATCGCCCTCTCAGATCCCAGCCAAGTGATACGCATTCCTCAAGTCCAATTTGCTGAAAACGGTTGCCCCCTGGAGCAGCTCAAAAGCAGACGTAAGAAGTGGGAGTGGGTATTTGTTCTAGTCTATGCACGGGCAGAGAGACTTGTCTTTCTACTCGACAAAGAAAAACCCCGCTGCTACTGGTGAAGAGGACGCGCGGATTAAGCCGGCGGCGAGCGAGTCAGTAATGACTCCATAGCCTCCCGCACCGGTAGAGAGAGGCTGTAGAGACGGCTTGTGGGCAATGGCGCGCCAGGGAGCAGGTCGATAGTGCAATCGTAAGGCCGATGTGGAGGCAACGACTGGGCCCGATCCTTGCGAAACACCTCGGCGAGATCATGGTAAACAGGGGGTAGTTTGGACAAATCGGAGGGCGTGTGTGACTCTGTGGAGGAGGCCGGCGTGTGAGGTGGTGAGGCAGACTTAAGGCAGGTCATATGGCACTCCTCCCCCCACCCCGTAATGCATACCTTAAGCCAATTAATGCTCCGGTTGTGTTGACGAAGCCAAGGATGCCCAAGAATGAGCGGTGTCCGAGTGGCTTTGAACACAAAAAAACAAATTTCCTCGGAGTGGTTGCCAGACAGAGTGAGAATGACAGGCTCGGTGACATGAGTAATGTCGGGTAGGCGCTGGCCAGATAAGGCAGTGACGTGGAGAGTGTGGGGAAGAGGTTCCTGCTCTAGCTGAAGGCGGTGAGCTAACTCAGAGTCAATAAAACGGAGAGAATGTGACATTTGATGCTGACTGAGAGCTTGGCAGATAGCATTAACCGTGGAGGAGATTTGTCTTGGCTGAGACCACCCAGCAGCACTCCTACCGTCACTGGTGGGCGGTCTCAGGAGGCAACCACATGTCCCTTGTGACCGCAATAGAGGCACTCACCGGCAGTGATGCGGCGCTGGCGTTCCGCGGCAGAAAGATGTGATCCTCCTATCTGCATGGGTTGCTCTCCTGCGTCTGCGCTCTCTGCTTGCCAGGAAGAATCTAGCTCCGATGAGGAGCCAGCCCTCAACTTCAACGCGGCCTCCTGGAAACTGTAGTGTCGCGGCAGATGACGAGCTCGCAGTCGGTCATCCACCTTAATGCATAAAGCCATTAACTCGGTGAGAGAGTCAAGGAGATCTCGCATAATGAGTTCATCTTTCACCTCTTCACGAACATTGTTGAGCAGTGCACTCCTTAAGGCCTCCTGTCCCCAGCCTGTCTCTTCAGCCAGAATCCAAAAATCGATAGAATAGTCCGACATGCTCCGCTTACCTTGTTTGAAGTTTAGCAGACGAAATGCGGCAGCTTCAGCGCCAGAGCCCTTATTGAACACAGTCTGGAATTTTGACAGAAAATCAGCATAGGAAATCCCGGGGTCCGAGCTAAAGGTCAGTTTATTTACACAAACAACACCAGGTGATACTATTTACAACGTGCTGGAGGGAGGGGAGGGGGTCCAGGGTTCTGGGGCATGTGAGGGTAAAGATGGGAATCAGACACACTCCAAAGGCTCTCGCTTCACTCTCCACAACAGGGTTACATAAATCCTCTCACTCGTCCACACGGAAACAGGCAGGCAGGGAAAGGTCCGGGGTAGATCTGTACACAGGAACTGGGGTTAACGATGAACAGACGGAAACAACTTTACAGAGTTTGACTCACTAATGGTAGAGAGACTGACGCTGATAGCTCAACGATCCAGCGACGAGTGACACAGTGCTGCCGTCTTAAATAGGCCTTGCGATCACCCCGATCGGCAGCAGGTGCATCGGCCCACCCTGGCAGGTTAGAGAGAGAGAGAGAGAGAGAGAGAGAGAGAGAGCGTACGCAAAAAACAAACAAATGAACAAAATCTCTCCTTAATTTTCTGTCAAACAACGCTGTAGCTGCCGTCATAGGCAACTCTCACATTTTTATAAGATATTTAAGGTTGAAACAATAAGTAGTTGAAATATTAATAAATAAGAAATAAATAGTAATTCATGTTCCATTGATTAGACTTATCTGTTTTAAATGTGTTTTTGTGCTAATTGTGCAAATAGATAGAACTTTTTCTAAAGTTCTGTCTGTTGTTGCTAAGAGGGCATTTTTTTTGGCTGCCACACTCAGCAAGCTAATTTAGAGAAGAGCCACGAGGTTTGCACGTCTACAGAAAGTTATAAAAGAGTGCCTTTTTGGACCTCCCCATGATGTAAAGATGAAAGTTTTATTCCCTTTGAGTGAGGCCAATGAGGTAAATGTTTTATTTTGTTCCTTATCGTCGTATGTAAATACGCGAGTTTTGCGTGATACTCAAGTGCAATTACCGCAGTGTGAGGTGTAATGTGTACTTTATTGATCCTTTTGTTGGGATGTTTCGTTATATATAATGCTTAAGGACTTTATTAAGAATATTCGTTTAAGTTTTTATTTCTTTTTAGTTCTGACCGCATTGTATCGGCTGTGGTTGGACATCATTACATGTCAAGACATGTGGAAGAATCCTCCCGTCCGAAATAAATGTCAGTTAAAACGCAAAGAACAAGTTGAGCTTTATTAAGACTCGAGGGGAGTAACAGTCAGAACTCAGCCTGCTTCGTGCTGGAGGAGAGAGAATGAGAAAGAGGTCTGCCGCAGTGGAGCGGAGTCACAGCGGAGCCGAGTGGGAATGGAGCTGAGCCGACAGCGCGCTTGGTCACGTGATTAATCTCCCATCTCTCTCAAGCATCAAAGAAACCCAAACACACATAGATATCCCATAAGGCAACCAGAGTCCAGTGGTGCAGCTTGGTTAAGCTACAAAGAAGTAACACGTTTATACAAGTTAAATGTGGAGAGTAGATTTCGTTAGCTCATCTTAAAGGGACTAAAAGGGACTGAAGCAATGAAAGGGGAAGTGTGGTGGTTTTGGAGTAAAAGTTTAAGTTCATGTTATTAGTTGTTTATGCTAATTAACTGTAATTAAGGTACATTTAAGTTGATTATAAGGCTGCCCCGGACTCTGTGGGGCTGGGCGGTGCTGCTGCTGCGGGCCCCGGTCCGGATGGGCCTGGGCCCCCTTGCCCTGGTGGGTTCCAGAGTGTGGGGGTGCCTACTGGGGTCAGCGGGGGAGCTGGCCCCAGGGAGATGCCGCTTGCCCCTCCCTTTCTTCCCTCCCCATCCTCAGCTGCCTCCCTATTCCCGCTCTACCACACCCACCCACACACGCAGGGCTTGGGGTGCAGGTATGTCACCAGGGTGCAGGGGAGGCACTCCCCCTCTGTCCCCTTCTGGCCGTCTGTGCCTCAATTTTATTCTGCAACCTAGGCATCCACATTACTCACACTCTCACATAACACATACATATAGGGCCTTGGGGGTGGGCACATTTTACAGCATCCAGAGGATGGTCGGTGTATTCCAACCCACCTCTGGCGCTGGTGCTCTACCCTCAATTTTAAATGCATATAGACACTAAGGGTTTTCGGGAGGAGTCGTGCTGCTCTCTGAGAGGAAGCAAGTACCATGCTCTCCTGAGTTTTAAATGCACTTTAGAACAGCACACAGCAACACTACATATGAGCGAGCGTAGGGAGGTTTGAGGTCTTCACTCACCCCGGTTCTGTTAGCCGTCAGACTGGGGTCTGGGATGCGGGGCCTCCCTGCTACTACAGATAAGGAGGTGGTCCGCTTGCCTCCACCCCAGAGAGAAGGGTTACATCTCCTGGGTCTAGGTGCGGCTTGCCCCTCTGAGGGTGGGGGTACCTGGACCTGGGATATAGAGTATGTTTGGGGAGTGCGACTGTCTGTCTGTCTATTTGTGTCTGTCTACACGTTGGGCGAGTGCTGAGTATTTGGTTGTGCATATGGGGTGGGAATGCACGTCTGTGTCCGCGTGTGCCTGTTCGTCTGTGTCTATATGTCAGGTTGGGTCTTAGACTCAACCTCTCTGGGTACATCTCAGGCCCTCCAAAGTACGGAGGCCTATCTCCCCTCACCACACTCCCTGCCGGTGGCTGATGCCCTCAGACGTTGGTGTGTTGGTGGTCCTTGTCATCTGGGGCTGGGCGCTCATGTATGTACCGGCTCACTCCTGGTGGCCGATTGGCGGGGCCTGGCGTCTGTGGCCTGGCTGGGCTCCTTCTGGGGGTGGGATGCCCTCAGGCCTCTGGGCCTGAAGCTCGGTCCTCTCTGGCACAGCTGGCTGCCGGCAGAGCCCGCGGGCACGCCACTGCAACCCCCTCTGGCCTCTGCTCCGTAGCTGCTGGGTGACCTCTCGTTTGGGGCTCTACTCAGCTCTTCCCAGGAGGGTGGCACGATTCCCCCCCTTTTGGTGGTCCTCCTCGGGTCCTTGTACTCTGGGGCCTCTGGATATCTGGGGCCTGGATCTCCTCCATACCTGCTTCAGACCCTGGTGGATGGGGCTATGGCTCCCCACACTCCCTAGCAGATCGTTACATGGAGTATTTTTGAACAACTACCTGCTTACAGGGCCAGAGTTAACCAACTCTCTGGTTGGGGTCATGTGCTGATTTCGGAAAGGTCCATTTGCAGTGATGTGCGACATTGAGCGCATGTTTCATCAATTCAGAGTCAGAGAGGAAGATCAAGATTACTTTTGCTTCTTGTTTTGGGACAATGGAGACTTCAACTCTACTCCATCTGTCTATTACATGCACGTACACCAATTTGGAGCTGCTTCTTCCCCTGCCTGTGTGAACTTTGGTCTCAAATATATTGGTGCACAAGGTCAAGGCAAGTTCAGTGAAGCTACCATAAGGTTCATTGAGCGATATTTTTATGTGGACGATGGTCTTATCAGTTTCCACTCAGAAGAAGAGGCAATTCATTTGGTAAAGTAAGCTAAGGAACTTTTCAGCACAGGAGGCTTGCGACTTCACAAGTTCGTTTCAAACAGTAAGCAAGTACTTAATTTTCTGCCGGAAGAAGATTGTGCAGAAACAGTAAGAAAAGACTTGTCACTGGGCGAGCAACAAATTGAAAGAGCCCTAGATGTCAAATGGTGCATCAACTCAGATCATTTCCAGTTTCAAGTAGTTGTGAACGAGCATCCACTTTCCAGAAGAGGAGTGTTGTCCATGTTAGCCTCTATTTACGATCCACGTGGCTTTGTGGCATCTTTTCTTCTACTTGGGAAGCAGATACTACAGCAAATGTGTTGTGAGAAAGCAGATTGGGACAAACCACTCTCAAGCAATCTGAAGTCACGGTGGGAGTCCTGGTTGTTGGATCTAAAAAATCTAGCTGATGTCAAAATTGACAGATGTTACGTGCCAAGAGATTTTCAAACAGTTCAAAAGTACGAGCTTCACTATTTCTCAAATGCAAGTGTTTCAGGGTATGGTGTCTGTACATACCTGAGAGCTGTCAGTGAAGCAGGACAAGTCCACTGCTCTCTTGTCTTTGCCAAGTCCAGAGTAGCACCCACGAAGGTTACTACGGTGCCAAGATTGGAGCTGTCTGCAGCAGTTGTAGCAGTGCGGATTAGTGACATGCTCAAAGCAGAGTTGGAGCTAGAAGATGCTCAAGAATTCTTATGGACAGATTCTGTCACGGTTCTGGGTCGGTTCGACCCAGTATTTTGAGTTTATTATGTTTTGATTTATTTTTGAATGATCATTTTGTTACTCTTGTGCTTTGTTGATTATTATTATTATTATCATTGGAATTCTATGTGTCTGTTTATTCATGTGTTAGGAATTGTCCTTCGGTTGTGTCTGTATAGTATAGTTCAAGTTCCATGTGTCATTTTCTGTCTGTCTCTCAGTGTCGTGTCTGTGTCCTTGTGTAGTGTTTTCTTGTTTCCTGTTTTATTGTGAAGGTCGGCATCTCATGTGAGTGTGTTCAGTTTTACCTCCCTTGTCTCGTCTTGTTAATTACTCCCAGCTGTGTCCACCACCTGTGTGTAATCTCCCTGTGTTTCTCTGTGTGTATTTAAGTCGCGTCTTCTGTCATTGTAGTTGCTGGTCTGTCTGTGTATCCACCATGTCTCACTTGTGTGTTTTCCCTGCTGTCCGTCGTCATTCTCCGCTGCTCATCCTCCTTCATGTTCATGTTCTGGTTTGTGTTCACTAGTTTAGTTGTTCTCAGTTTAGATAGTCTTCTGTTCCTTTTGCCATTTGCCCATTTTTATTTTGTGTTTAATAAACCACCCTCACACCTTTACAAGTGCCTGCGTTTGGATCCTCCTTTATTTCTTCCACATGGCTCATCTCACTTGCCGTGACAGTACGGACCAGCCAGATATGGATCCAGTGGCATTCAGCCCACCCAAGGAGCTTCAGGAGGCCGTTATCGACTCTGCTTCAAGATTAATCAACCTGTGGGTAGAGCATGAGGGAGAAGCGTTTCTCTATACTGTGGAAGCCAGGCTACAACAGCTTATTTCCGGTTACCCTTGGTTATTGGACTCACTCCACCCGCTCGTACAGAATTTTGTTCTTCACGAGCTCCATCTTCACCCTCCCGCCGCTACCGCTCGCCTACTCGCTTCAATGGAGGACGTGCCATCCGACCCGCCGGACGAGGAATTACCCGGTCCATCGGAGCCGTCTCTGAAAAGGAAGCGACGGTCGCACCGCCGGCGCGGCACCCGGCGCGGCACAGCCAGATGTCGGGACAACCCATACGGTAAAAAAATACATTTTTTTTACCGTATGGGTTATTTTCAAAAGTAATTAATTACTTAGTTACTTAGTTACTTTTTAAAAACACGATTCAGCTCAGCTGCAGACTCGCTGCTGTTTAAATGTTTGAAAAGGAAGATTAGATATAAACAAACGTCAAACATAGACTCAGTCTGCCTTCACATTTGATATGAGGCCAGCACGTATAGTGGCTGTGTCCTGTTTTAAGATCATACATGTAAAATTGTTGTCTGACCTCCATCGATCCAGCCGCTCAGAGTCCGTGGTTACCATGGTTACTGCATAAGCAGCTATAATGTTAACAGCTGGCACTGAGGTAACCTACCGGCAGCATGGGTGTTTATGTTTTTTATTGCAAAAGAACTGTCTGAATGGTTAACTGAAGTTAACTTGGATGAATTATAATTAAGGAGTATCACAGATAACGCCTACGTGAGCTGTGCGACTGTTCACCACTACACTGAAATCAGCAGGCTATTACTGAAATACACGTGCTATATCATAAACTATGATATAAATAGGGAGGTCCTATTAACATGTTTAGTTTTAAAGGACACCTTCCTGCCTTTAGTCTCCTTCATGAGCAGTATTAGTTTTCTTCTAACATCCAGAAGTCTGCACGATGTGTTTCATAGTTTTTAACAAGCCTTTGACAGATAAACATAACATGACCGAAAAAGCAAAAAAAAAAAAAAAAAAAGAGAGAGAGATTGTTGACATAAGAAGAGAAAATGCTCTCAATTATGGAGACAGGCAAATGGTTCATTTATGTTTGATGTGTGTTTATTCCTCCCTAAATATCGTCGGTGAAGTTTGCCATGCACGTCAGATTTTCCTGCGCATTTTTATACCTCTGCCAACAGAGAGAGAAAAAAATCACATTTTAACAGACAGCTGGTGCTTAGAATACAGTTGAATAACTATTAAAAAAAAGGTGATATTTAGATGATAGTTCAGTCTAACACATGTGCCAGTGAACCATTAAACGTCTGTGAAACTATGCAGTTATGAAACGTAACTTTAACCTCAGCCAAACCGATTTGCTCAGTTGTAAATAAAACAGCGAAGTAAACGTGACCCGACAGACAGAACCTGAGTGAATGGAGTCCAGCGTTTAACCACTGAGAGCTAAAACTCAGCTGAGGTTTCAAAGCTGTGTGCCGGTGATTGGACATCAGCCGCTGATGAAGCTGGTTCGCCTATAAAGTGCTCTGTAAGGAAACAAGCTCCAGCAGCTCTGCGCTCGGGGAAAACACTATATTTACTTATCTTGTGCAGAAAAATGCGCTGACATTGCTTTATATCGAGCACCGGCTGCCCAGTTAAACTGTGACTATCACCAGGTAACTTAGGCGTGTTTCTTGAATTAGCAGCAGGTGTTAAACAGCTGACAGATGAGGAGGAGGATGCATGCAGGTAAACTGAGGGTCTGTTGAGCTGATCGCTGGTTTTGTGAGAAAAATGTCAGCTCGTTCTTTATGTTACAGAAGCACAGAGACACAAGACCAGGCGGAAAGAGACGATCGTTCGGTGAAAATGAGAATCTGCAAATGTAACATGTGGAACACGGAGAGTGGAATATGTAAACAAACCAGTTAACGTAACCCCCTGGGTGCACTCTGCATGCTAATTGTTAGCAGAGCTAGTGAAATCTCTGAAAACATCTGAGCACTTTTGCAAACATGTTCTATGTTGACAACCTGACCAGACATACGGCGCGACATTCACGGCTAAAACACTGTTAAAAGTGTAGCTGGTGACAGAAAAACGGGGTATTTTAAAACTACACCACCACCATTGCTGCCTGTGATTTGATCTGCATTCTGGGATACCTGGCTGCCCCAAGTCTACACAAGCAATTGATTATCTAGGATCGACCTGTTTTGACTTACTTTGCACGGCAACCAATCAAATGTTAGAGAAGCTGCATGGGCAGCGTTAACCCCGCCCCCTGAGTTTGATGGGTGAGGCTGACAGATAAAATTATTTCAAGATGAGAGCCAGGCGCCAGGACTGCCAAAATGAAATAAATAAATATATCATTAAATAATTAATTAAATGTGTCAATAATTAATTAAATGTGTCAATAATTAATTAAAATGTGAAATACATAAATAATTAATTAAATGTGTCAATAATTAATTAATTACATGTGTCATAACTATTTATTTAATTAATTAATTCCAATTTTAATTAATTATTGCCACATTTAGTTAATTATTTAATGGTGTATTTAATTAATTCATTATGGCAGTCCTGGCGCTCCATAATAGTCACCTTAAGGCACTTTACATAATAAGTTAAACCTTACAATAATACATACAGAGAAAAACCCAACAATCATATGACCCCCTATGAGCAAGCACTTTGGTGACAGTGGGAAGGAAAAACTCCCTTTTAACAGGAAGAAACCTCAGGCTCAGGGAGGGGCGGCCATCTGCCTCGACCGGTCAGGGTGAGAAATTACATTTCTCAGATTACTGATTTCTCATATTACACTACACAGTTTAGATATATTGTTATTCATTATCTGTCATCACACAAATCAACCCAAAAAATCAAAAAGGAAATACTTAAAGTACATCACATTTATATACAAATGAATGATAAAAGTCAAACAGAAAAAGAACATTCTGTGCTTTTCCATAAATCACATAGACACATATAAAACATATCACTGTTTTTAATGGTGTGTCAGAAAGCCCTGTGCTCTAGATTATGTTGCATGAAGTATCACAATTAATAACAAGTTCTTTTAAATCTACAAATGTTAACTGTCTCAAATGTTTCACTGCTTAAACACGGTCAGTGTTTTTTTTTATTTAAAATCAAAATCAAATCAAATCAAATCACTTTTATTGTCACATCACATGTGCAGGTACATTGGTACAGCACATGTGAGTGAAATTCTTGTGTGCGAGCTTCACAAGCAACAGAGTTGTGCAAAATACAATAATGTAAACAAGCAAAATACAAGAATGGCTACATCTGAAACTAATAAATATATGTACAATATATAATTGTATATGCATTTCTGGATGTGTATACTAAATATTTTTCTACGTGTGTGTGTGTGTACACATATTTTACAAATTAAATAGAGTAAACAATAAATAAAATATATAAAAATATACAGAGTTGAGACATGTGCAAAACAGTGGCATTACTGTACAGTATGGAGTGCATAATGTTGAAGTTCCAGTAGTGAAGCTGAGGTGTCTATGACGTGTTCAGCAGTCTGATGGCCTGGTGGAAGAAGCTGTCTCTCAGTCTGCTGGTACGGGACCGGATGCTGCAGAGCCTCCTTCCTGATGGAAGCAGTCTGAACAGTTTATGGCTGGGGTGACTGGAGTCCTTGATGATCCTCCCCGCTTTCCTCAGGCAGCGCTTCCTGTAGATGTCTTGGAGGGAGGGAAGCTCACCTCCAATTATCCGTTCAGAGCACCGCACTACTCGCTGGAGAGCTTTGCAGTTGTAGGCGGTGCTGTTGCCATACCAGGTGGTGATGCATCCAGTGAGGATGCTCTCAATGGCACAGTGATAGAAGGTCCTGAGGATGCGGGGGCTCATGCCAAATCTTTTCAGTCTCCTGAGAAAGAAGAGGCGCTGCTGCGCCTTCTTCACTGTTTTGTTTGTGTGTACTGACCACGTAAGATCCTCAGCCAGATGTACACCAAGGAACCGGAAGCTGCTCACTCTCTCCACAGCAGCGCCGTTGATGGTGATGGGGGTGTGTACTTCTCTGCACCTCCGGAAGTCCACTATCAGCTCCTTTGTCTTTGCGACGTTGAGGGTGAGATGGTTGTCTTGACACCAGTGGGTCAGGGCGCTGACCTCCTCCTTGTAGGCCGTCTCATCACCATTGGTGATAAGACCCACCACTGTAGTGTCGTCCGCAAACTTCACAATGATGTTGGAGTTGTTAGTGGCTGTGCAGTCGTAGGTGTAGAGTGAGTATAGGAGAGGGCTCAGTACACACCCCTGTGGAGCACCAGTGTTCAGTGTGATGGGGGATGAGGTGATGCTGCCCAGTCTGACCACTTGGCGTCTGTCAGACAGGAAGTTAAGGATCCAGCTGCAGAGGGAGCTGCTCAGTCCTAGATCCTGCAGTTTCCTGTCCAGCTTCGAGGGAACGATGGTATTGAATGCTGAGCTGTAATCTACAAACAGCATTCTCACATACGTGTCTCTCTTCTCCAGGTGTGACAGGGCAGTGTGTAGTGTCAGGGCTATGGCATCATCAGTGGACCTGTTGTGGCGGTATGCAAACTGTAGAGGGTCCAGTGAGTCGGGTAGTGCAGAGCGGATGAAGTCCCTGACCAGCTTCTCGAAGCATTTGCTCACGATGGGGGTCAGGGCTACAGGTCGCCAGTCGTTCAATGAGGAGATGGTGGAGGATTTGGATACAGGGACAATGGTGGCCATTTTGAAGCAGGCTGGGACTACAGACAGAGAGAGGGAAAGGTTGAAGATGTGCATGAACACTCCAGCCAGCTGAGCCGCGCATGACTTGAGGACGCGGCCGGGAATCCCGTCCGGACCAGTAGCTTTGCGTGCGTTCACCTTCCTGAAGCACTTCCGCACATCCTCCTCAGACACAGTGTGCGCATTGACGTCATCCGCGGTGCGCACACTGTCCGGTCTCATGGTGTTCGCTGTGTCGAATCTAGCGTAGAATACGTTTAGATCCTCACACAGAGAGGCCGTGGTCTGCGGTGTGCTGGGTTTCCCTCTAAAGTCTGCGATCGTGTTTAGTCCCTGCCACATACTCCGAGGGTTGTCAAACTGTTGCTCCACCCTGTCCCTGTACTCACGTTTGGCTGCTTTGATCGTCTTCCGGAGTTGGTAATGTGCGTGTTTGTAGTCCGATGTGTTCGTTATGTAACGAGTTAGCATCTGTCCTGCTGTTGGTGTACCATACAGGAACTGATATGACTGTGTATGAGTGCCTAGTCCCCTTAAAGAACTCTCTCCAACATTACATCCCAAGTAAACAGAGGAACTATGAGATAAAAACATGGGCAGTATGTGATGCCCAGTCCAGCTGTACAGAGAACATGCTAGTGTATGATTGCAAACTTGCTTGCCTGCAGTCAGGGCACGCGAGCTGTGCTTAATACAGTAGGTCTCCAAAAGACAATGATCGCCCTTGAAAGTTTGTTTAATTCATATGCCCTTGGCCTACAACTGCTAAAAACAAAGCTGTACATGGTGTGACCAGCAAAAAGCAAAAAACCTGAGCTTCCTCCTGCACTTATGTCAAATAGGACATGCATTTTTTGGCATTAAAGTGGGGGTTCACTAAGGCCCATGCCTAAGTTGAATACAATGTCAAAACACATAAAGATTTCAGGTAATCAGTTGGAATACAGTTTGATAAAACATTGAAACATGGAGATGGATGATAATTTATAATTCATGCTTTATAAATAGTCAAAGCAGACGCTTTACCCCAGAGGACAAAAGAAGTATGGCAATCGGGAGGACATCACAAGGTTTAAATATTGAAAATAATGGGAACATGATGACCATAGGTGAGGGTAGGGACGTAGATCGACCGGTAAATTGAGAGCTTCGCTTTTACACTCAGCTCCCTCTTCACCACGAGGGACCGGTGCAGCGTCTGCATTACTGCAGCCCCAATCCGTCTGTCGATCTCCGGCTCCCTTCTCCCATCACTCGCGAACAAGGCCCTGAGATACTTGAACTCCTCCACTTGGGGCAGGAACTCATCCCTGACCCGGAGTGGGCACTCCACCCTTTTCTGGCTAAGAACCATGGCCTCAGATTTGGAGGTGCTGATCCTCATTCCCGCTGCTTCACACTCGGCTGTGAACCGTTCCAGTGCGAGCTGGAGGCCCTCACCCGATGAAGCCAACAGAACCACATCATCTGCAAAAATCAGAGATGAGATTCTGAAGCCACCAAAGCGAAAGCCCTCCGCCACTTGGCTGCACCTAGAAATCCTGTCCATAAAAATTATGAACAGAACCGGAGACAACGTCTCCCACCCCATGCAGCAGACTGTGACAGCACTGAGCAGCTCCTTCAGTGGGAGACTGCGGCACCCACGGTGTGGGACGGAGAGATTTCGCAGGTCTTTCCTCCCCACTGCTGTCAGACTCCACAACAAAGACTTTAACTGAACAAACACACACATCCACACATGTGCAATAACACTAAGTGCAATAATCTTTTCTGGCATCGTTGTATTTTTACTCAGTTGTATATAGCATTCGTATTCTATTTTTATCTTATTGTATATTTTTATTCTATTTTATTCTACTGTATATAGTATATTATTTTATTCTATTCTGTACAGCTGTGTACTGTATTTATTCTTATTGTATTCTAATTTTTGCTTCATAACTTTTGCACTGTCCACTTCCTGCTGTGACAAAACAAATTTCCCACGTGTGGGACTAATAAAGGTTATCTTATCTTATCTTATCTTAAAGGGCAGCCCTGGCGGAGCCCATCAGCCACCGGGAACGAGTCCGACTTATTGCCAGCAATGCGAACCAAGCTCTTGCAATGGTCGTATAGGGATCGAATGGCCCGTAGCAATGGGCCAGACACCCCATACTCCCGCAACACCTCCCACAGGACACCCCGAGGGACACGGTCGAATGCCTTCTCCAAGTCCACAAAACACATGTAGACTGGTTGGGCAAACTCCCATGCACCCTCAAGTATCCTCGAAAGGATAAAGAGCTGGTCCAGTGTTCCGCGACCAGGACGAAAGCCGCATTGTTCCTCCTGTATCTGAGGTTCGACTCGCGGATGAACTCTCCTTTCCAGCACCCTGGCATAAACTTTCCCAGGGAGGCTGAGGAGTGTGATCCCCCTGTAGTTGGAACACACCCTCCGGTCCCCCTTCTTAAAGATGGGGACCACCACCCCGGTCTGCCAGTCCAGGGGTACTGCCCCTGATCTCCACACAACATTGCAGAGGTGTGTCAACCAGGACAGCCCTACATCGTCCAGAGCCTTCAGGAACTTGGGGCGGACCTCATCAACACCAGGAGCTCTGCCACCAAGGAGTTGTTTAACTGCCTCAGTGACCTCGCCCACGGCAGGCACCAACCACCTTGCGGCCGCAGCTCAATGCAGCAGCTTCGGCAATGGAGACGCTGAACATGGTCCATTCGGACTCAATGTCCCCAGTCTCCCTCAGAATGCTGTTGAAGCTCTGCCGGAGGTGTGCGTTGAAGATCTCGCGGACTGGGGCCTCTGCTAGACGTTCCCAGCACATCCTCACTATGCGTTTAGGTGCACCAGGTCTGTCCAGCGTCCTCCCCCGCCACCTGATCCAACTCACCACCAGGTGGTGATCAGTTGACAGCTCAGCCCCTCTCTTTACCCGAGTGTCCAGAACATATGGTCACAGGTCTGGTGATACGATTAGAAAATCGATCATTGGCCTACGGCCTAGAGCGTCCTGGTGCCACGTGCACTTATGGACACTCTTGTGTTCGACCAAGGTGTTCGTTATGGCCAAACTGTGATTTGCACAGAAGTCCAATAACAAAGCACCGCTTGGGTTCAGATCAGGGAGGCCGTTCCTCCCAATCACGCCCCTCCAGGTCTCGCTGTCGTTACCCACGTGAGCATTGGAGTCTCCCAGCAGGACAACAGAGTCTCCAGGTGGAGCACCTTCCAGCACCCCCCCGGACTCTAAGAAGCATAGGCGCAGATGACAGTCAGGACCCGTTCCCCGACCCTAAGGCGCAGGGAACAAGCCCTCTCATCCACCGGGAAAAACCCCAACGTACCGGGAGCAAGCCGAGGGGATATTAGAATACCCACTCCAGCCCGCCGCCCCTCACCAGGGGCAACTCCAGACTGAGACAGAGTCCAGCCCCTCTCCAGGAGACTGGTTCCAGAGCCCAAGCCATGCGTAGCGGTGAGCCCGGCTATATCTAGCCGGTACCTCTCAACCTCACGCACTAACTCAGGCTCCTTCCCCACCAGAGAGGTGACATTCCATGTCCCTATTGCCAGTCTTGGCAGCCGGGGGTCAGTCCGCCAGGGCCTCCGCTCCTGGCCGCCACCCGGCACACAATGCACCCGACCCCTATGGCGCCTCCTGCGGGTGGTGGGCCTGCGGGAGGATGGGCCCATGTCTCCTCTTCGGGCTGTGCCCGGCCGGGCCCCATGGACTAAGGCCCGGCCACCAGACGCTCGCCCTCGGGCACCCTCTCCGGGCCTGGCTCCAGGGCGGGGCCTTGTAGTTCCCCTGTAGTTCAGTCTCCTCCTGCCCTCCAGTCAGTTCTGTCTCCTCCTGCCCTCCAATCAGTTCAGTCTCCTCCTGCCCTCCAGTCTCCTCTAGTTCAGTCTCCTCCTGCCCTCCAGTCAGTTCAGTCTCCTCCTGTCCTCCAGTCTCCTCTAGTTCAGTCTCCTCCTGTCCTCCAGTCCCCTCTAGTTCAGTCAGTCCAGTCTGCTCCTGTCCAGTCAGTCCAGTCGCCTCCTGTCTCCCAGTCACCCGTCCTCCAGTCTGTCCAGTCTTCTGTAGTCCCGTCAGTTCAGTCTGTCATCCAGTACCCTGTAGTTCAGTTGCCCGTTGCCCAATCTCCTGATCAGTCTCTGGTCCAGTCACTCATCCACCATCCTGTTCAGTTCCCGGACCTGCAGCCACAGCACCCAGAGCCAGCTGTGAGCTCTCCTACTCCTCAGCCAGGGGTTTCCGCGCCCGCTGGCCCGGCCGCTCTTCAGCCAGGGGTTTCCGAGCCCGCTGGCCCTGTCTGTCTCCAGCCCCGTCACCCCCAGCTCCCGTGCCGTCACCTGGTCCAGCCTCAGCCTCGGCTTCTGCTTCGCCCGGTCCAGGCTCAGCTTCGGCTTCTGCTTCGCCTGGCCCTGCGGCTGCCGTGCTGTCACCCCAGCTACGTTCTGGATGTCATCGCCGGCGTGGCCGCCCACCGGACCTGCTCAGTGGCCGCCGCTGCCTTCCTCGCGGCCGCCCTCCAGAACTGTCTCGTCTCGGACATGGGCCCCATGACCGCCCACCTGAACTGTCTCTGTGTGGACTCTGTCCCTCCGTCCTGGGCCCCCTCCGCCCGCCCTGTTCTGGTCTTTTTCTCTTTTGGCCGTCGGGTGCCGGCCTTTGAAAGGGGGGTACTGTCAGGGTTCCTGGGTCAGTGACCCAGTGTTTTCAGTTTTGTCACATTTAGGTTATGTTGCCACATCAATGTTCTCACTTCCTGCTTTTCCTGTGTCAGCTCATCTCTTGTGTTATTAACCAGATTATGTTCAGCTGTGTACTCACCGGTCTCTCATTATCATCCTCATCAGTCTGTGTATTTAAGTCCTCTGTTTCCACTCTTTCACTGTCGTGTCATTGATGTTATGTTGTCGTTTCCGCCTGCGTTCAGTCAGTCAGTCCTTCAGTCATTCAGTCAGTCGTCCAGCCAGCCAGCCATTTCCTACCTCTGTTCTGTTTGTTCACTCCATCGACAATAAACACCAACCTTCACCTACCTACCTGTGAGTGCAGCGTTTGGGTCCTCCTTCTCTCATCCACGACACAAATCCTGACAGATATGTATTTTCTATGACTAAATAATGTTCTATCGAACACATGGTAATAACAGCAGATGTGGCAATTTTGTAATTTGTTGTTTAAATTTTATACTATTTTAGGCAGTATATTTTCTTAGCCTTTGTCATACTCTGTTAACACAGCATTCTCAAAAACCGTACAGTAATTTTGGCTGTGGATCACAGGGTGCAGAGTGAAATATCTGTGCGTCACCTCTTACAGTTTTCCTGTAATCTGAGCTCAAAGATGATATTAAAAGTACAGTAGAGTATATTGGGTAAATTTTATTGTTAATTTTCTCTGAATCATACAGTAATTTGGGCTGTGGATCACAGGGGGAAAAGTGGAGATACACCAAAACTAGGAGTGGATTGTGAAGTAAAATAGTGTCAGGACACAAAAGACTGCGTTTCTAAGCCAGTCGGCACCCATACCGTAATATGCGTAAGAGTAGTGCAACAACATTTTAGGTGCGGCTGGCGGTGCGGCTAGCTTGACTGTGACTTCGTAAGTGACGGCTCACTTGACCGCAGTTTACATTTGATGCGGTACTTGGATTGTTTTGCCACGAGTTCCCGGCATGCAATGCGCGAAAGTCACGTGGTCTGTCAATCTCTATTGAGATTGACAGACCACGTACTTGATGATGTACTTGAACACCAGCGTACTTGATGATGTCACAGGTCTGGAGTTTTTACTGCCGTCCCCTCTTAATTTAACTGTGAGTATATGAAGGTTAACTTTAATCACAGCCAAACCGGTTTTCTCAGGAACAAATAAAACACTGAAATAAACCAAACATTAACATTTAGAAGTGATCTAAGTGACTTATATATCATGTTTAACCTCAGTAGCGAAATCTCTATTAATAAAAATAGTGTACATGTACATACGTGTACATTAGTGATGGGCAGATGAAGCTTCATGAAGCACTGAAGCCTTTCATCCAATTGGTTCATCCCAGCGCAAAGCGTCTTGAAGCTCTAGTAGGACATCTACTGGACATAAAAATATTAGTTGGCATGAATTTGAAGAGTGTGGCATTTTGCACACAGCCTGTAAATGTCAACAACAAAAGGAGTGTGTAAAACATGTATATTGTAGTGATGGCAGCATACTGTGTATATTTATACTGGCAGTATGGAAAATGATTATTTGGAAATGCTTAAAATGGAAATGATCATTATCTGTGAGGTGAGGTGTGGTTGGGGTATGGACAGTGGTTGTGCTTTTGTAACGTTGAGGTATGGACAGTGATTAGTGTTTAGGGGACACATCATTGGTTTTTATTTAAAAACAACAGTTTCTCCACTGTGGCAGGTCGTAGGCGATTTCTTTTTTTGGACAATATTTCCCCTGCTTTTGAAAACACTCGCTCACAGGGCACAGATGAGGCAGGGGTACACAGGTATGTCAGTGCTAACTTATATAAGTGAGGATAGACATATTTTTGTCTCTCCCAGTATTTAAGGGGGTCCTCCAGCCTTCCAATATTTGGCTCCATCATGTACCGTTGGACCTCAATATTCGCGTCTGCTGTCACATTTTGTGTCTGTGTCTGCCTGACACTTTCATCCAGGCGACGCCACAGGTTGTTACCTAAACAATAAGGAGAGTTTTATGTGATACTAACAATTCAATTTTCAATCCAATGTTATTTATATAGCGCCAAATCACAACAACAGTCGCCTCAAGGCGCTTTATATTGTACAGTAGATCGTACAATAATAGATACAGAGGACATCCCAACAATCAGTTTATATAAATGCAACTCAAATGCAATAACAATAGTACCGTGGGAAACAGCCTCAACAGTTTTTGACGTTGATGGCTGTGGTGGTGGTGCGGAGGAAGAGGAGGTGGTGGAGGCCCTCATTACGGAAGCACATTCTGCTTTCAGTCTTTTTTCTGCTTCGCTAGCTTTTGCAGGGCTGAGTAACCCGAGTTTTCTGAACCTTGGGTCCAGCAGTGTCGCAAGGAACATAATGCTCATGGTTTGTATTTTATCCAGCTTCTCTCTCAATAGCATCCTTAGCTTCTGAGCCAGAGAAGACCCAATGGATGGTGATTTTTCCATTTGTTCATTGAGGCAATGATCCAGCATAGTGAGCAAAGGTATGACCTTTGACCCAGACACCCTTTTTTCCTGAGAGAGCTCAGTGGTTGCATCGCTAAATGGTGCTAGGACAACCAGACACTCTGAAATTATACTAAATTCCTCGGATGAAACAGGTGGGATGTCTGTTGTGAGACTTGCCAAAGCACCCACTGGCTCCCTTTGCTCTAACAGTCTTTGCAGCATATTATAAGTGCTGTTCCAGCAGGTTTCCACTTCCTGTATTAGTTTGAGTTGAGGCTTCCTTAGTTGTTCCTGCACCACTGAAAGCCTCTCCTTACAAAATACAATTAAAAAAGCATACATTAGATTGTCAAGGGAGCAGAACTACACACTTAAGTAGCATTAAAGAAACTGTAATTAATCATCTTACCTTTGCAGTGGTACTGCTCCTGAAATATCCCACGATCTTCCTGGACTTGGCTCAGATGGCAGAGAGCTCAGGTGTCTGGTCAAGGGCCTTCTTCACCACTAAGTTCAGGGTGTGAGCTATGCATATGGCATGTTTGAGTCGTAGCTCCCTTGCACAAGTCTCCATATTGGCAGCCCCATCTGTTACTAGGCATGTGACTTTGTCAGTAATTGCCCATTCTGTCATGAGTGAGCCTTTCACTTGTGCAATATTTTCTGTAGTGTGTGCATTAGGAAAATATTGCACTCCAAAAACAACGGTGTTTAATGTGCTGG
This sequence comes from Maylandia zebra, assembly GCF_041146795.1. Taxonomy (NCBI): domain Eukaryota; kingdom Metazoa; phylum Chordata; class Actinopteri; order Cichliformes; family Cichlidae; genus Maylandia; species Maylandia zebra. Next base: position 38,436,520 of record NC_135169.1, on the reverse strand, counting down.
ACTCATCAACAAAATGGCAGGTGACTGCAAGATAGGCCTCTGTGTTGATGGAGGTCCACATATCTGATGTCAGACTCACAGCTGCTGCCTTCTCAATGCTGGCCTTAGCTTTCTCCTTCATCTCCTGGTACCTGGCCTCCACCATGACTGTCAGGGCCAAAAGGAAAGAAAAAACATTTTGTTTGAAAGTACGGCGTGGCTGCACTGAGGCTTTGAACCTCAGTCCTGCCTGTTCACATTTTATTCTGTAAAAACTAAATTTTCACTGCTTTTATAACCTTTAGTGGGGAGAACATAGCTAGGATTTAATGATTTAACAAATCTTTTAAATCCTTTGTCCTCCACAATGCTAAATGGCTGGGAGTCCTCGATCACCATGCTAACCAGGTCTTCATCTATTTGAGATTGTTCTCCTGAGGAAAGACAATAAAGACAAAGCACAGATATAAATATCACACACGTAACGTATAACAGTTGTATAATATTGTTATATCATTTAGTAACATTACAGCATGCTATATTATCATGACATTAGATGGCTCACCTGGTCTTGCTCCACAATCGGTGTTCCCCTTATTCTCAAGCAAAGCTCTGTAGTGCCTAAGCACCTGGATGAGGTGTTGTTGTTATATCCCAGCTCCCTGGCACATAGCAAACACTTCACCTTGTACAAAAGTAAAGACAGCTTAACATAAAATGTATTGCACAATCAGTATTATGAAAATACATCTTCTGTAGAAATTTACATACCTTGTTGGGAGATATAAGATCAAAATGTTCCCACACAGGGAATGACTTAGCTGGCTCCATTCTCTCCTGACTTTCTCTCCTCAATCTCCTAAACCTCCAAACTGTCTCCAAACTCTCACTAACCGCAACTCTCCATCAAACACCTACATTTTGAATGAAGTCTGAGGGGTTTATATCGCTGTCATAGCTCCCGTAAAGTTCGAACCACTTCCTGAACCAGTCACATGGTACAGCCGGGCAGCGAGGCTTCGGACATCATCATTTTCAGCTCCTTCCATAAATGAAGTAAGCCTCATTACGCGCATCGTGGAAACGCCCCCTCATTACTCGACACAAGCTTTGAAACCTCGATACAGAACGTCACATCACTAGTGTACATACCTTAATAAAAACAAGCAGGTGAGATGTTAGAACGCTTTTATTTTTATTTTAGTGGACACTCAATACAATAGACAGCTACTGGGGTTTGGGGTTTGTTTAACCTGAGTAGCAAAAAGACCGCGGGGGGGTTGGAAACGATGTGCCGGGAGTCCGCTGTTCTTGCCGGCTCTAATGATCCTCGACCTCGCTGTCTGCTATGGAGCTGGCGGGTCACAGACGTCTCCAAAAGCACGTTTGGAAATATATGATATCTTGATAAATCGAGCAGATATTTGAAGTTTACAAAGCTACATTCTGGCTTGAAAATAACTTAAAAGTTTATTTTGTGACCCAGAAAGAGTAATATTCAAAAGTTTTTAGCCCCGCTTATCCACCATTGCTGCGTTTCAGTTTTGGACGAAATGCATTCTGGGATATGTAGCTGTACCAAGTCCACACAAGTCTCCACCGATGCATGCTCGATAAAATGGGCGGAGCGAGAACACATCTGGGACTTTTTCGCGTTCTCGGCTTGATGCGAACAGTACTTGATCTCCGACTGATGACGTATCATGAGAACACGAGAACGCAAGTACTCACAAGTACACATATTGAGACAGGGCCTCTATATTCTGAATATATGGTGGGTCAATTTAACTCTAATGCTTAGCCATATTCAGGCTAGGTCCTCAAGAAAAGGATTTAAAAAAAATATTAAATAAGCCACTATCTATAATTTATTGTCTGACTGACAAAATTTCCAAAGAAGAGGTGTGACCTATACATTCCCAAGGTGTTACTCTTTGGTGTTGCAACAGTTCATCACTGTTTTGTAGACTGCATTTGTTCTTAAAGAACTATGGTGAAAGAACTATGCTATTTGTATGATGCCCCTCTCCCTCGATCACATTTGCACTACAAGGCTTGTTCAACATGTTTCAAACCAAATTTTCTCTTAACCTGAAGGCGTGATGGAGAGGCATTTGCTGAAAATTCTGGTTTGACAAACTCACCTGCAAATATCAAATCTAATTACACTTTGCTTCTAAAATGTTTTCTCTCAAAAGCAGAATTTAAAAGAGGAACTGGAGATGATGAAAGTTCAACAAAAGATTCACAGTTTTTTTAGATGAGGAATTGTTGCTGTGTTTTATGAAGGTAATGCTAAAGCTGCAGCCAGCTTAATGACTCAATAAGTAAGCTGCGAGTTAAGTTGTTGTTATGATGGAGAAAATACATAAATAGCATGTTAAGCTGGACCAATATTCTTGAAATCTTGTTCTTGTTTCTTTGTTTGTTTATTCTTATTTTGAACTCTTCGGCAGAACTGTCATTTGAAAGTATGAGAAAGCATTTACATATGAATACATCACCATTCCCCATTGTTGGGCATCTGCAGAAAGTGCATATTTAAAAACAACAGGAAAGACCTTGCTAAAATTATCAAATTGGAGCCTTGATGTAAAACACATAAGCAGCTATTTTCACTTTCAGTTCAGTAATTCTGTTGGTGCTCAATGCCAGATTCCTTTGCATTTCTTTGAACTCTCAGAAACCGCCTTGCAAAGTCTCCTTGTCTTGGCTTAGAAAAAATGTATGAACAAAATGAAACAAATAAGATCAAAGTGTTTAAACAATAATTCAAAGCATTTTATCCTTTCTATGCAGTAAACAGAGAGGGGATATTAAATGAATAAAATCAGTGTGATCGAAAATGTATTATTGAGCCACTTTTAAAACAAATTGTTCTAACAAAGTAGTAAAAGCACTTTTAGAATGTCAATATAAAGTACTTCCTACTGATACATGTCATGTTTCAATTATGAGATATTATAATTTCATATTAAATCATTTTGATTTAATGAGTTTGCAATCACTTGGAAAAATATCAGGAAATTTAGCTGTGATTCTGAGTTACAGTATATCACTATAAAGTTGTCGTGTCGTGTGGTAAATAACTCGAGAGGCTCACACTCTGTAAAGATGTCCATTTACTTTGATCATACATCTCTTTCATTTCTTACAACTTCTTCTCACCATACTAGAATTCTGTATTTGGTCTGTCATTATATCTTTGAGTCACTCTTATGAAACATAAAGAAGGGAGAGGCAATGTTATATTAGGCCAAGAAACGTGGCTTGACAAACTTGTGAATCCTGTGATGTGACATTCTAGAGGTGCCACAACCTCATCAATCATTTCTCACTTGCGTCATTAGCCCCAATTCTGCTGAAATATAAAAGGACGAAAGGTGTTTTGACAGGAACATAAGGTGAAAGATTTACCAAAGCAAAGAGGTGAACTGCACCATTTTAAAATAAAAAGAAATTGAAGACATCTACAGATAAAAAAAACAGGAATTAAAACATTTCCATTTGATTCCAGTTTTGGTAAGTACAATGGAACATATTTTCTGTACTGTAAATCTGATTTTTTTTTTTTTTGTATTATGACTTATAAAACTAATGATGTTTGTACCAATATGATTTTTTAAATAGTCATGATTTATCATTTCATTTTAAAGCATAATAATATTAATTACACTTAAAATTCCACTTACTAAATTTTTTAACTTAGTAACATAATGGCAGATTTTGTGTGTGCGTGTTTGTGTATGTGGTGTAGATAGGGATGGGAATTGATAAGAATTTAGGAATTCCAATATTGATATCACTTCTTGAGGTTATTGTAATGTAAGTCTAAAAGGAACCTATAAGCAGAATAAATAGGCAAGCAATTCCAAGGAACTGAATTACTGGAAACCAGTTTGCTGCAAGAACCAGTCCTTCATCCCTAGTTATGGAGATGAGGAACCAAGAGCACACTCACAGCCAGGCAGCATTGAGCAACAAATGAGCTGTTGATTAGGTTTATTGTGATGCAGCCAAAATGACAAAAATTATAAAATCCAGATAAAGTGACAACTAAAGGGGAAGACAGACACACTAATTAAGTTAATACAGACCTTCCCAAATTGTGGGGCCCACTCCCTGGGGGGTGGGGGTGCAGAGCCATGGCGGGGGGGGGCGCATTAAGAAAAGGGAAAAAAACAAAAGGCTTGGACACTGCTAGCACGGGCGCCCACAGACACGCAAAGCAGGAGATGAAGTATCGCTGAATATGTTTCCAAACCAACTTCATTCTAAGCCAAAGACTAGAAAATATGGTGAAGCATGTCTGCCCTTTGGTTTCACCTGCACAAGTGCCGAGGTAGGTCTCCCCTGCAGAATTGGTTTTCCCTTTGTTGGGAGCAGCTGGGCTCTTCAAATCACGGACAAACAGGATCCCACATTCTTGATTTTTAGTTTACAAACACTTGTTGTAATGACTAACTACTCCTGACATTTTGGAGATGTTAGCTCTGTATACAGTAAAGTTACAGCGGGATACAAATAATATCGGGCTGATCCTGCCATGATTTGTTCTCCCTGTCTAAATCACGGACAAACAGTATCCCACAGCTGTTTATGTTTTTAAACCCATTTTGCACAGAGAGGCATTTTTTGAAAAAATTATTGATAGCAATGTTGAATATTATTACACAGGAAAATAATCACATGGTGACGCCTCTGCCTTTGTAAATGGAGGGACAGTAACTGCGTGTAAAACCTGAAGACAGTCAGATTAACAGTAACAGTATTTCCTCTCGATCTGCTATTCTGCAATTCATCTCATGTAAACAATAACGTGGCGCACAGCCTGACGTGAAAAGAGGCACATACCTTTGATGTTGCCAGACGACCTCTGTATTCCTTGTCTACAATAAAGGAGTTTTTAAAAAAAATCTCCGTTTTCGGTGATTCGAAACACCGTTTACGTGTGGACGAAACAGCTGCGTTTTCAAAAATACCCGGGTAGGTGTGGACGTAGCGTAAAAGAGTTAGTAGTTTATTTTATTACTACCTGTAATTTATTGCAGGTTACTTGTATTTGCTTAATTGTTTACTTAATGTTTGAGGTGTGAAATAAACCGCAATGGAGCAAAATATGTGTGTGTGTGGTTGGAGGATGTGTTAGTGCGTGTGTGTGCGTGCGCGTGTGTGTGCACGCGCGGGGGAAGGGGGGGGGGGGGCACGAATGTTTTTCGTGTAAAACAAAGGGGGGCCCAGCAAAAAAAGTTTGGGAACCACTGAGTTAATACAGCAGACATGACACAGGAAGCAGGGGAACACACAGGGAAGAATTTGACTCTAAAGAGAGAGGGTTACATATTCTAAGAGAATGAATACAGGAAATAGTATATAGTAACAAAACCCTGGGCCCTCATATAAGAATTAAATAAACAACACAAGTCCAGAAACTCAAGTGCAGAGTAAAAAGAACCAGACCATAAAACAAGCCTTGACATATGTTTCTTTTACAGATTTAACTGGTTGAACAATGGGTGTTGCACTGATGATATCAGTTTCCTTGCTTCTAGCAGGTAAGCTAAGCGATGCTAAACTTACTGTTGATGCAAAATCAATAAACTGTTGTAGCACTGGAAAGTATAACCTCAAGAATAATTGCTATAGAGAATATGCAGACTGTATTAAAGTTGTGTGTCATAGTAGTTAATTAATGGTTAAGCATTTCTTTATTTTGAGTGTAGTAACTAAATCTAGTTGAGTTGTACCTAGTAATGCAAGGTGGAGCCAAATTTCCCAATTTTTTTTAATACCTAAAAGTTGTGGGTTCAGTGAATACTCTGAGTGCATGTCTGGCAAAAGTTTTTCTTAAAAGAACCCCACAATTTCTCTCTGATTCTTCCCCTCTTGACTCAGCATTTGGTTATCCTCACAGTATATGGAATAGCACACTTGCATCATTCCATTTAAAATCATTCAGTTCTGAAAAAGGTCCTAAAAACATTAAGGCACATGATTGAGGCTAGATTTGTGACACTTTTAGCAATATCATTAAAAATGACTGTATTAAAAAAATATTCACACAGAAGGAATAACAGGTAAAGGTTGCCATATATCAAAATGTGGCTAACGGTGATACTTTTATTTGCCATAATTAATTTTGGCAAAACATTTATACAGCATGGTCATAAGTTTACCTAGGCTGCACCGTTAAAGTTTCACTACTTGAACTATGTCATATATCATGACATTGCTTGTTATAGAAAAAATGTGCTAAACAACAATTATATTTCACTAGCTTGACCCACGTTCTCATTTTAGGCTTGACAGCGTTTTTAGTAGATAAAGGTGAATGGCTTAAACATGAATTGAGGTGTGGTTTGGGGAAGGGCTTGGAGAAGACTGGTGGCAGCTCCCAGGCCTGGGAAATCCCCATGTACTAATGAGAAGTGAAGAAGTGAAAAAAGTGAAAGAACTGAAAAAGGGGAAGGAGGGTGGGGCGCAAAAACAAGAACGAACAGCTTGTAGGACAGGGGAATCATATCTACAGATAAGAACGAGAAGGGATGTGTCTGGAGGCGTGGTCCTGGCTCCTAAAATTCAGATAATACTATTCTAAACTTTCTTCTTCACCTATGAAACTGAGACAAACTGCTGTGTCCTGTGTATATTGAGGTAATAGTTATAGAATGAAAGTATATTGTTGTACAGTTCATTTAATATACAGAACTAAATTCTTATTCTTTAACATGCTATTCTATCAGCTTCTCAAGAATGAAAGACAGACACAATCTAGGCACATAAAGGATTCAGCGTCAAATATACACATAATCCATTTTTCAACCACTGAAATGCTTGTGCATTTAATCGCAATATAAGACAGAAGTATCACAAAAAAACAATTCAACAAAAAACAAACTTAACAGGAAAATAAACAAAAAATAGCACTAAAACTGACCAAAAAAGCAAGACAAAAAGAGGAGTATAAATACTGGTGGATAATATGATTTCAGAAACACAAAGAACGCAAACAATTAAATAACAAAAACAAATAACAAACAAATCCAATCCATTATCTACTTATTTTAACTTACAAAGTAATAAATCCAAAGCTACCTAGGGCAGGGGTCAGCAACCTTTAAGACCCAAAGAGCCATATGGCCCCGGTTTCCACGCAAAAGAAAACACCGCAAGCCGCAAATACTTTTTGAGATCTAAAATGAAGATAACACTGTATATATTGGTTTTTACCTTTATGCTTTGTGTGAACAACTAAGGTGTGTTGCTTATGAAATCCATGAAGTGCTACAGAGAAAATTAAATTTTATTTATGTAATGAACACATTTTGAACTCTTAAAGAAATATAACAAAAGGACAGACACCCAGCTGAACTGAAATGATCCATGTAGCAAACAAAAACTGTTGTGAGCCGCCTGACCTTTGGGCTTTTGGAGACTTGACCTGACTTTAAAAAATAATTGGAAAAAAAAGCACTATGCTGCTAAAATATGAAAAATAGATATTTGCAAAATTCTGCCTAAATATGTATTTTACCAGGTTAATGTGTGTGGTGGGGCGTGGTCTGCAGCACCGCTGCAGGGGAGGCGGACGCACCTGAGCGGCACCCGCTATCACGCCTCGCAGCCTTAACGTCTGTGCTATCTATGCTGTTGTGTTGGTATGTGTCGGGCTGTGAGCTGAAAAGCTACAGCCGGCTGTATGCGCACAGCGTCTGCAAATCGAGGCTGTACTTTCATCTTTACGCAGGACTGTAAGCTGCCATCTGTGAGGCGTGAGCGGTGTTTCTTTTTAACATAGTTCACGGTGGAGAGTAGCTGTTGACAATGTGGATCCGAAGATTCATAACTGGCCTACCTGGGGTTGAAAGTCTCGATAAATGCACGGCATTTCGTCAGGCATACCGGCTTCCGCGAATGTGACACTTATTTTGAGCAAAGAAAAAATAATAAAATAGAATTTTATTTTTATATCTCAATGTCACAATAATCTTCCAATTTAGAACTACAAGTTTAAAAGAAAGTAACATAAATAAAAAACACTTCAGCTAAATACTTCTAATTTATTTTCCCAAACCACGCGAAGCTGCACTATAAGGACTAAAGAGCCGCAGGTTGCCGACCCTGACCTAGGAGAACAAAAAAAAAAAGGAAAAAAAGAACATGTTTTATAAGAATAACTCCAGTCAACTACAGCATTATACAGAAACAATCCATATGTCCCAATCAGTGCAACTCGGAAGTCCCGTTGCATTCCAACATACGACTTTGGTTCATAAGATCACAAAAGAAATCAAATGGCTCCTAATACTGATAACCTGATTAATAGAAAGTAGACAAGAAAATGGAATTTACTGAACATAGAAAGGGAAATATATCTGTGTACAACAAACAGGAAGAATTTATTTGGAAGAATGAAAATTTTAATATATCAAACTTCTGAATAGCAAATAATGTTTTGGCAAATGGAGATTCAGGGATGCAAAAAATGTGTATCAAAACAACTACAATAACTATCACATGTTGCAAAACCACAACAGCTGCACCAACAACGATGATGGAAAATCCACCAACCACAACAGCCACACCAACAGTCACGACTGCAGCTCCAACAACAACGGAAACAGCTCCAACAACCACAACAGCTGATACAACCACCACTGCAGGTACAACAGCCACGACTGCAGCTCCTACAACCACAACAGCCGCTCCAACAACCAAAACTGCAGCTCCAACAACCACAACAGCAGCCCCAACAACCACAACAGCAGCACCAACAACCACAACTACAACTCCAACAACCACGACTGCAGCTCCAACAACCACAACAGCCGCACCAACAACCACGACTGCAGCGCCAACAATCACAACAGCCGCACCAACAACGACGGCTGCAGCTCCAACAACCACAACACCCGCTCCAACAACCACAACTGCAGCCCCAACAACCACAACAGCAGTTCCAACAGCCACGACTGCAGCTCCAACAACCACGACTGCAGCTGAAACAACCACAACAGCTGCACCAACAACGATGATGGCGAATCCACCAACCACAAGAGCCACACCTACATCCACGACTGCAGCTCCAACAACCACGGAAGCAGCAACAACAACCACAACAGCTGATACAACCACGACTGCAGGTACAACAACCACGACTGCAGCTCCAACAACCACAACAGCAGCCTCAACAACCACAACAGCAGCACCAACAACCACAACAGCAGCTCCAACAACCACGACTGCAGCTCCAACAACCACGACTGCAGCTCCAACAACTACAACAGCGGCACCAACAACCACAACACCCCCTCCAACAACCACAACAGCCACACCAACAACCACGACTGAAGCGCCAACAACCACAACAAGCGCACCAACAACCACAACTGCAGCTCCAACAACCACAACAGCCGCTCAAACAACCACAACAGCAGCCCCAACAACCACGACAGCCATACCAACAACCACAACTGCAGCTCAAACAACCAAAACTGCAGCTGAAACAACCACAACAGCTGCACCAACAACGACGACTGGAGCTCCAACAACCACAACACCCGCTCCAACAACCACGACAGCAGTTCCACCAACCACAACAGCCGCACCAACAATCACAACTGCAGCTCCAACAACCACGACTACATCTCCAACAACTGCATCTCCAACAACCACGACTGCAGCTCCAACAACTGCAGCTCCAACAACCACAACACCCGCTCCAACAACCACGGCTGCATCTCCAATGACCACAACGGCCGCACCAACAACCACAACATCCGCTCCAACAACCACGACTGCATCGCCAACAAGCACAACATCCGCACCAACAACCACAACAGCAGTTCCAACAACGACAACAGCCGCACCAACAATCACAACTGCACGTCCAACAACCACAACTACATATCCAACAACCACAACAGCCGCACCAACAACCACAACTGCAGCTCCAACAACCACAACAGCCGCACCAACAACCATGACTGCAGCTCCAACAACCACAACATCCGCTCCAACAACCACGACTGCATCGCCAACAAGCACAACATCCGCACCAACAACCACGACTGCAGCTCCAACAACCACAACAAGCACACCAACAACCACGACTGCAGCTCCAACAACCACAACAAGCACACCAACAACCACGACTGCAGTTCCAACAACCACGACAGCCGCACCAACAACCACAACTGCATCGCCAACAAGCACAACATCCGCACCAACAACCACGACTGCAGCTCCAACAACCACAACAAGCACACCAACAACCACGACTGCATCGCCAACAACCACAACATCCGCACGAACAACCACGACTGCAGCTCCAACAACCACAACAAGCACACCAACAACCACGACTGCAGTTCCAACAACCACGACAGCCGCACCAACAACCACAACTGCAGCTCCAACAACCACGACTGCAGCTACAACAACCACAACACCAGCTACAACAACCACGACAGCAGTTCCAACAACCACAACAGCCGCACCAAAAACCACAACTGCTCCAACAACTGCAGCTCCAACAACCACATCAGCCGCACCAACAACCACGACTGCAGCTCCAACAACTGCAGCTCCAACAACCACGACTGCAGCTCCAACAACCACAACACCCGCTCCAACAACCACGACAGCAGTTTCAACAACCACAACAGCCGCAACAACAATCACAACTGCAGCTCCAACAACCACGACTACATCTCCAACAACCACAACAGCCGCACCAACAACCACAACTGCAGCTGAAACAACCACAACAGCCGCACCAACAACCACAACAGCCGCACCAACAACCACGACTGCAGCTCCAACAACTGCAGCTCCAACAACCACAACACCCGCTCCAACAACCACAACTGCAGCTCCAACAATCACAACAACCGCACCAACAACCACGACTGCAGCTCCAACAACCACGACTGCATCGCCAACAACCACAACAGCCGCACCAACAACCACAACTGCAGCTCCAACAACCACAACAGCAGTTCCAACAACCACAACTGCAGCTCCAACAACCACGACTGCAGCTCCAACAACCACGACTGCAGCTCCAACAACTGCAGCTCCAACAACCACAACAGCCGCACCAACAACCACGACTGCAGCTCCAACAATCACAACACCCGCTCCAACAACCACGACTGCATCGCCAACAACCACACCAGCTGCACCAACAACCACAACTGCAGCTCCAACAACCACAACTGCAGTTCCAACAACCACAACTGCAGCTCCAACAACCACAACTGCAGCTCCAACAACCACAACAGCTGCACCAACAACCACGACTGCAGCTCCAACAACTGCAGCTCCAACAACCATAACAGCCGCACCAACAACCACGACTGCAGCTTCAACAACTGCAGCTCCAACAACTGCAGCTCCAACAACCACAACAGCCGCACCAACAACCACGACTGCAGCTCCAACAACCACGACAGCAGTTCCAACAGCCACAACACCCGCTCCAACAACCACGACTGCATCTCCAATAACCACAACAGCTGCACCAACAACCACGACTGCAGCTCCAACAACCACAACACCCGCTCCAACAACCACGACAGCAGTACCAACAACCACAAGAACAGCACCAACAACCACAACTGCAGCTCCAACAACCACAACACCCGCTCCAACAACCACAACACCCGCTCCAACAACCACAACACCAGCACCAACAACCACGACTGCATCGCCAACAACCACAACAGCCGCACCAACAACCACAACTGCAGCTCCAACAACCACGACAGCAGTTCCAACAACCACAACACCCGCTCCAACAACCACGACTGCATCTCCAATAACCACAACAGCTGCACCAACAACCACGACTGCAGCTCCAACAACCACAACACCCGCTCCAACAACCACGACTGCATCGCCAACAACCACAACAGCTGCACCAACAACCACAACAGCCGCACCAACAACCACAACTGCAGCTGAAACAACCACAAGAGCCGCACCAACAACCACGACTGCAGCTCCAACAACTGCAGCTCCAACAACCACAACACCCGTTCCAACAACCACGACTGCAGCTCCAACAACCACAACACCCGCTCCAAAAAGCACAACAGCCACACCAACAACCACGACTGCAGCTCCAACAACCACAACACCCGCTCCAACAACCACGACAGCAGTTCCTACAACCACAACAGCCGCACCAACAACCACAACTGCAGCTCCAACAACCACGACTGCAGCTCCAACAACCACAACATCGCCTCCATCAACCACGACAGCAGTTCCAACAACCACGACAGCAGTTTCAACAACCACGACAGCAGTTCCAACAACCACAACAGCAGCTCCAACAACCACGACTGCAGCTCCAACAACTGCAGCTCCAACAACCACAACAGCCGCACCAACAACCACGACTGCAGCTCCTACATCAACAACTACCGTACCAACAACCACGACACCTTCTCCAACAACCATAATAGCAGCCTCCACAACCACAACAGCCGCACCAACAACCACAACTACAGCTCCTACATCAACAACTACCGTACCAACAACCACGACTGCAGCTCCAACAACCACAACAGCTGCACCAACAACCACAACTACAGCTCCAACAACTGCAGCTCCAACAACCACAACAGCCGCACCAACAACCACAACTACAGCTCCAACATCAACCACGACACCTGCACCAACCACAACGACTAAATATGTTGTTTTCCGATCCGTACAAAGCAGTTTTACAAGTGACCTGTCAGACTCGTCGTCTGATGCTTTTAGAAAGCGATCTGCATCAATCAAGAATCAGGTAATTTTTCACTTTTGTCTAATGCAACACTGCTTGCCTACTTTGTGGAAAGCAAAAACACAAACACAAAATACTTTTTGAAATAACCAAAAACAATTCAACTTCATAACCTTTGCTTCCAACCTTTTAAAACTTTAAAAGTTTTTTTTTCTAAGCTTTATACATCGAGTGTTTTTGAGCTTTTTTGTCTGGAGTCTGTTTTTACCGGTGGTATGTCTGAAGGTTCTCAGTCATCCAGGTCATCGTAGTCAATGGAGCTTGCAAAGAAAAGCGTCTGGACTTCTTTAATTTTTTTGAAGACGTTTTTACTGGTGCCAAAGCACTTTATATTTGAACAAAGATTTTCAGTGATGAAGTTTAACAAACGCAGATACATATTCTCTTTCACTCAACTGTCTGCTGTCTTTTGCATCTCAAACTCATGCATTGAACCTCACTTTATTGCATTTATTCAACATTAAACACATTGCATTTCTCTCCCTGAGTTAGGAAGAAACACTTCAAATGTGCATGCAGAATTTTAAGTACTATAATTTAAAAGGCTTTGAACCTCTGACACACAAAAAAATCCACATACATGGTTTATACAAAACGGTAGCACAGTGGACTCTTGGTAAGCGCTATTTCGTCCTTGCAAAATAAGTTTGACTCTGGGATCTTTCTGTGTGGAAATTGCATGTTCTCTTTATTTAAACATACTTACTTGGTAATTCTAAATTGCCCATACCATTGTATCTTGAAAGGTTTCACAGCTTTTGACTTGTTTCATATTTTGTCATTTTACAGCCTAATTTCAAATGGATTATATATAATTTTCACTTCAAAGTTCTACAAACAATACCTCATTATGACAAAATGAAAAAGGTTTCTAAGTATTCACAGTCTTTCGCATGTGTCTATTTGAGTGTAAATGGTAGTCTTCCTCTTTGTGATAGCCATGTGACAAGCTGGCACGTTGCTAACACAGATGTGGTTGTTGTTGGGTATACCTTGCCTCTCATGCTATTGTAGCTGGAAAAAGTGCATGGATGGTTTCTGGAAATTCTGATCAAGTATTCAAGATTGAATTCAAAATGCAAGATTCTTTATTCGTCATATGTATAGTTATACAAGTATAACATGCAGTGAAAGTTAACCTCGGCTTTTGCAAAAGCAGGATGCGAGGAAGAAGATTGTATATTATATACATTAGGTGAATGTGCAGTAGAAGCATTGTATGCAGCAAGCAGGTGAATTCTGTAAATTAAGTGAATTAAATAAGAATAGACAATATGAACATATTTAAAATTAAAAAAAGAATTTTAAATGTACATTTGGTCGGTGTAGAAGCTTCTCTTGAGTCTCTCTGTCCTTGCCCGGATGATGCCGAACCTTCTGCCGGATTTCGGAAGTTGGAACAGTTTGTTGCCAGGATGGGATGGGTCCTTCAGTATCTGCACTGCTTTTGTCCGGCATCTCCTGGTGTAGGTCTCCTAAAGTGGAGGGAGAGCAATCCTGCAGCAGCGTTCTGCTGTACGGATCACTCTCTGAAGAGCTTTTTGGTCTTTAACACAGCTGTTCCCAAACCAGGACGTGATGTTCTGTGTGAGGATGTTCTCCACAGCACCTGCATAGAAAGTCCTGAGGATCTCTGGCGAGACCCTGAACTTCCTCAGAGGTGATACAGGTGCTGCCTAGCCTTTTTGGTCTGGACCTGAATGTGGGCAGACCATGTCAGGTCTAAGCAGATGTGGACACAGAGACTGCACCCTTTCCACTGGAGCTCCACTGATGGTAATGGCTTGTAGTCTGTGCTGACTCCTTCCAAAATCCACCACCAGCTCCTTGGTCTTGCCAACGTTCAGCTGGAGATGGTTATCCTGGCACCATGATGCCAGATTCTTCACTTCATACATGTAGGCCACCTCATCGTTGCTGGAGATGGCGCCCAACTCCACTGTTTCGTCAGCAAACTTCACAATGGTGTTGGAGCCATGGGTGGCCACACAGACACGTTGCTGTGGTGCTCCTGTAGCGATGGTGATGCTGTTAGAGACGCATCTGCCCACCCTCACCACCTGAGTTCTGCCAGTGAGGAAGTCCAACACCTATGCACACAGACAGCTGTTGAGTCCTAGATCCCTCAGCTTTATGAACAGTCTGCTGGGCACTATTTTGTTAAACACTGAACTGTAATCAACAAACAGCATTCTCACATAGTTACCCTGTTTCTTGTCCACGTGGCTGAGCGTAGTGTGAAGGATGTTGCCGATGGCATCCTCTGTGGATCTGTTGGGACAGTAGGCAAACTGATGCGGATCTGTGGTGTCTGGGATGGAGGAGGAGATTGTATTCTTCAGCAGCCTCTCGAACACCTTTATTACTTCATTACTGGCCGGTAATCGTTCAGGGATGAGGGTTTGCAGTTCTTGGGCACAGGGATGATGGTGGATCTCTTGAAGCAAGGGGGGAACACAAACCTTGCCAGGGACTCGTTGAAGATGGAAGTGAACACATGTGCTAGCTGGTTAGCACAGCAGACGGCCAGTGATGATGTCTGGCCCCGCCGCTTTCCTTGTGTTCAGTCTCCTCAGTGCCGCTCCGACGTCGTGCTCCGCTATGTTGATCACCGATCTCTCGGTTGTCAGGGGGTAGTTAGCATTAGCCACTTGCCTGACCTCGTTAAGGGTGTAGATCTGGTTCAGCTCGTTGGTGAATGCAGAGTCGGCATTGATCGGCGCAGTGTCCCTGGCTTTGTAGTTCGTAATGGTGCATAGTCCGTGCCACGTACTCCGTGTGTCGCCCTGGTGGAAGCGAGACTCCACACGCTCCTGATACTGGCGTTTGGCATCTCTCATCGTATCAAGCCGCATTGTAGGCACTCATATCACCAGTGGTGATCCCCCCTCGTCGGACACGAGACATGCTGGTAGAAGTTCAGCATGACTTTTCCGAGATTCCCTTTATTAAAGTCTCCTGCTACAATGAGGGCTGTGCCCGGGTCCTTGTTTTGAAACAAACTCAGCACATCAGAGCTCAGCACATCATGTAGTTCGGACAAAGCCATGCCGATGCCCGCTTGGGGTGGGATGTAGACCAACATGGCGGTGACCGAGGTGAACTCACAGGGCAGATAGAAAGGGCGGCACTTAATGTTCAAGAATTCCAGATGTGTAGAGCAGCCGCTGGAGAGAGTAGAAATGCTCCTGGCATCACACCACTTTCTGTTTACCATGAAACACACTCCTCCACCTTTGGTTTTGTTTGACTCAGCCGTTCTGTCCGCACAGAGCACTCCATCCAATGGAGTTGTGGTCTGGTCCGGCACGGTGGGGGTCAGCCAATTCTCCGTCAGCACACAATGTTGCAGTACCTTATGTCATGTTGGAAGGTGACTCTTGCTCTTAGGTCATCGAGCTTGTTTTCCAGTGATTGTACATTGGCCAGTAGGATGCTGGGCAGTGGTGCGTGATGCGCCTGCTGTCTTAGTCTGTTTTGAACGCCAGCGCGTTTCTCCCAGCGCTTATTTGTTCTACGCCTCGGGTGAGTGGCTCGTCCTTTGTTGTTGACTGCGCTGCGTAGTATCTCAGGCGGCCAGGATGGGTCCGGTTTAAAAGTGTCCAAGATTAAATGTGCAACCTTGTCATCGATGTTTACAAGTGATCTGCTATCGTAGATTATAAAACTAGAGGGATTTTGGAATGTAAACCAGAGCAAAAAATAATATAATATAATATAATATAATATAATATAATATAATATAATATAATATAATATAATATAATAATAACGACTAAAAAGGTGCATAGTCTAAGCGGAGCGGTCAGGAAGGCATCTGGACGTGGCCACGCCATCTTTGACTAAAAAATTTCTTAAAGGAAAGATTAAGCCAGACCTTCCCAAAGTGTGGGGCCCGCCCCCTAGGGGGGACACAGAGCCATTGCAGGGGGGGCGTGGTATGAAAAGGGAAAAAAACAAAAACAACATTTGGACACTGCTAGCACGGGGCGCCTACACAAACGCAAAACAGGAGATGAAGCATAGCTGAATATATTTCCAAACCAACTTCATTGTAAACCAAAGACTAGAAAATATGGTGAAGCATATGTTCCCTTTGGTTTCACCTGCACAAGTGGTAGGTCTCCCCTGCAGAATTGGTTTTCCCTTCGTCGGGAGCACGCACTGGGCTCTTCCAATCACGGACAAACAGTATCCCACATTCTTGATTTTTGGTTCACAAACACTTGTTGTAATGACTACATTTTGGAGATGTTAGCTCTTTATACAGTAAAGTTACAGTGGGATACAAATAATATCAGGCTGATCCTGCCACAATTTGTTTTCCCTGTCTAAATCACGGACAAACAGTATCCCACAGTTGTTTATGTTTTCAGACCCATTTTGCAAAGAGAGGCATTTTTTGAAAAATGAATTGATAGCAATGTTGAATATTATTATACAGGAAAAAAACAACTACATGTAAAATAATTACACCGTGACGCCTCTGCCTTTCTAAATAGAGGGACAGTAACTGCGTGTGTATATGTAAGCGTGTAAAACCTGAAGATAGAGACAAAATACTGTTAATCTGACTGTCTGCCATTCTGCAATTCATCTCATGTAAACAATAACGTGGCACACAGCGTGACGTGAAAAAAGGCACATATCTTTGACGTTGCGTGACGAACTCTGTATTCCTTGTCAACACATAAATGCAAAAAAGGATTTTTAAAAAATTTCAGTTTTCGGTGATTCAAAACGCCGTTTACGTGTGGACGAAACAGCTGCGTTTTCAAAAATCCCCCTGTAGGTGTGGACGTATGGTAAAAAAGATAGTAGTTTATTTTCTTACTACCTGTAATGTATTGCAGATTGCTGGTATTTGCTTAATTGTTCACTAAATGTTTGAGGTGTGAAATAAGACACAATGGAGCAAAATATGGGTGTGTGTGTGGCTGGAGGATGTGTTTGTGCACACGGAGGGGGGGGGAACATTTTTCTTGTAAAACAAAGGGGGGGTTAGCAAAAAAAGTTTGGGAACCACTGGGTTAAGCCATGAGACATCACGAGGAAAAAAAACTTCATATACCGAGTCCTGTTTTTGGAGTAAACCATCAAAACTACTCACTATAGAGGGAAAGTTCTTAGATTTGCTCTTTTAATATGTCTTTTTTGATATTTTGCTGCACAATTTGTCACTTTTACAAACAGATAAACATTGTTTTAAGAAAATCGTTTTGTGACTGCAGATTGAACCTGCTTACAAAAAGGCATTTCCTTCGTTTCGCTCCTTGGCCGTTGTCAACTTCAGGTAATTTCATTATTTTGACATTTGATGTTAAGAGCACTGACCTAAAACCCTAAATATTCAAAAACTATAATTTTTGTCTCATTTAAAGGGAGGGATCAGTCATCAACACAATGGAACTTCAATTTGAGTCATCGGTTCCAAATGACACTGGGATTAGCAATGTTTTGATCACTCAAGCCAAAAATGTGACAGATTTTGACATTGACCCAACCTCCATCACTGTCAGTGATACTTCTCCAACTACTACAACTGCAGCTACAACTACTACACCTACCACTACAACTGCAGCACCAACAACCACAACAGCAGCACCAACGACCACGACAGCCGCACCAACAACCACAACAGAAGCTCCAACAACCACAACTGAAGCACCAACAACCACGACTGCAGCTCCAACAACCACTACACCCGCTGCAACAACCACAGCAGCCGCACCAACAACCACAACTGCGGATCCAACGACCACGACTGCAGCTCCAACAACCACAACAGTCGCACCAACAATCACGACTGCAGCTCATACAACCACAACACCCGCTCCAACAACTACTGCTCCAACATCAACAACCACCGCACCAACAACCACAACTGCAGCTCCAACAACTACGACTGCATCTCCAACAACCACAACAGCCGCACCAACAACCACAACACCCGCTCCAATAACCACGACAGCAGCTCCAACAACCACGATTTCATCACCAACAACCACGACTGCAGCTCCACAAACCACAACAGCAGCACCAACAACCACAAAATCCGCACCAACAACCATGACTGCATCTCCAACAACCACAACAGCCGCACCAACAACCACGACTGCAGCTCCAACAACCACGACTGCAGCTCCAACAACCACGACTGCAGCTCCAACGACCACGACTGCAGCTCCAACAACCACAACAGCCACACCAACAACCACAACTGCAGCTCCAACAACCACAACTGCAGCTCCAACAACCACAACACCCGCTCCAACAACCACAACAGCAGCTCCAACAACCACCACAGCCGCACCAACAACCGCGACTGCAGCTCCAACAACCTCGAACGCCGCACCAACAACCACGACTGCTGCTCCAACAACCACAACAGCTGCACCAACAACCACAACACCCGCTCCAACAACCACATCAGCAGCAACAACAACCACAACAGCCGCACCAACAACCACGACTGAAGCTCCAACAAGCATAACAGCCGCACCAACAACCACGACTGCAGCTCCAACAACCACAACACCTTCTCCAACAACCACAACAGCCGCACCAACAACCACAACTGCAGCTCCAACAACCATGACTGCAGCTCCAACAACCACGATTGCAGCTCCAACAACCACGACTGCAGCTCCAACAACCACTACACCTGCCTCAACAACCACTACACCTGCTCCAACATCAACAATCACTGCAGCTCCAACAACCACGACAGCCACACCAACAACCACGACTACAACTCCAACAACCACAACAACTGCACCAACAACCACAACTGCAGCAACAACAACCACAAAATCCGCACCAACAACCATGACTGCATCTCCAACAACCACAACAGCCGCACCAACAACCACGACTGCAGCTCCAACAACCACGACTGCAGCTCCAACAACCACGACTGCAGCTCCAACGACCACGACTGCAGCTCCAACAACCACAACAGCCACACCAACAACCACAACTGCAGCTCCAAAAACCACAACTGCAGCTCCAACAACCACAACACCCGCTCCAACAACCACAACAGCAGCTCCAACAACCACCACAGCCGCACCAACAACCACGACTGCAGCTCCAACAACCTCGAACGCCGCACCAACAACCACGACTGCTGCTCCAACAACCACAACAGCTGCACCAACAACCACAACACCCGCTCCAACAACCACATCAGCAGCAACAACAACCACAACAGCCGCACCAACAACCACGACTGAAGCTCCAACAAGCATAACAGCCGCACCAACAACCACGACTGCAGCTCCAACAACCACAACACCTTCTCCAACAACCACAACAGCCGCACCAACAACCACAACTGCAGCTCCAACAACCATGACTACAGCTCCAACAACCACGATTGCAGCTCCAACAACCACGACTGCAGCTCCAACAACCACTACACCTGCCTCAACAACCACTACACCTGCTCCAACATCAACAATCACTGCAGCTCCAACAACCACGACAGCCACACCAACAACCACGACTACAACTCCAACAACCACAACAACTGCACCAACAACCACAACTGCAGCAACAACAACCACGACTGCAGCTCCAACAACCACAACAGCTGCACCAACAACCACAACACCCGCTCCAACAACCACATCAGCAGCAACAACAACCACAACAGCCACACCAACAACCACGACTGAAGCTCCAACAACCACAACACCTTCTCCAACAACCACAAGAGCCACACCAACAACCACAACTGCAGCTCCAACAACCATGACTGCAGCTCCAACAACCACGACTGCAGCTCCAACAACCACTACACCTGCTTCAACAACCACTACACCTGCTCCAACATCAACAATCACTGCACCAACAACCACGACAGCTGCACCAACAACCACGACTACAACTCCAACAACCACAACAGCTGCACCAACAACCACGACTGCAGCTCCAACAACCACAACTGCAGCACCAACAACCACGACTGCAGCTCCAACAACCACAACAGCTGCACCAACAACCACAACACCCACTCCAACAACCACAACTGCAGCTCCAACAACCACAACAGAAGCTCCAACAACCACAACAGCAGCTCCAACAACCACAACAGCCGCACCAACAACCACGACTGCAGCTCCACCAACCATAACGACTAGATATGTTGTTTTCCGATCCATAGCAGACACTTTTACAAGTGACCTGTCAGAATCGTCGTCTGAAGCTTTTACAAACCGAGCTGCAACAATCAAGAATCAGGTAATTTTTCACTGCTGTCTAGACTGTTGTCTAACGCTGCTTGCCTACTCTGTGGAAAGCAATATCAAGTTTAATTCTTAGGAATACCCATTAAAACACAAAATACTTTTTAAAAAAAACAAAAATAAGTCAACTACTTAACCTTTGCTTCCAACCTTTTAAAGTTTTTTTTTCTAAGCTTTATACATCGAGTGTTTTTGAGCTTGTTTGTCTGGAGTCTGTTTTTACCGGTGGTATGTCTGAAGGTTCTCAGTCATCCAGGTCATCGTAGTCAATGGAGCTTGCAAAGAAAAGCGTCTGGACTTCTTTACGTTTTTTGAAGACGTTTTTACTGGTGCCAAAGCACTTTATATTTGAACAAAGATTTTCAGTGATGAAGTTTAACAAACGCAGATACATATTCTCCTTCACTCAACTGTCTACTGTCTTTTGCATCTCAAACTCATGCATTGAACCTCACTTTATTGCATTTCGTTAGCTTCATAGCATAAGTGCCTAAGTCATTGACTTAGTCAAATGACTTAGGCAATTATGCTATGAAGCTAACGATTTATTCAACATTAAACACACTACATTTCTCTCCCCGAGTGAGGAAGAAACACTTCAAAAATGCGTGCAGAATTTTAAGTACTATAATTTAAAAGGCTTTGAACCTCTGGCACACAAAAAAATCCACATACATGGTTTATACAAAACGGTAGCTCAGTGGACTCTTGGTAAGCGGTGTTTCTTCCTTGCAAAAAAAGTTTGACTCTGGGATCTTTCTGTGTGGAAATTGCATGTTTTCTTTATTTAAACATGGGTTCTCTCTAAGGACTCTGGCTATAAAACTAGAGGATTTTGGGATGTAAACCAGAGCAAAAAATAAGCAAACAACTAAAAAGGTGCATAGTCTGAGCGGAGCAGTCAGGAAGGCGTCTGCATGTTGCAGCACCATCTTTGATTAAAAAATTGAGCTTCTTGGCATAGGGCTAAAAAAAATTTCTTTCTCAAGTGGCTCATTTAAAAAAAAGGGGAAAAAAAGGAATGATATTGCTGATCTTAAAGGACAGGTTAAGTCATGATGTATCACAAGGATAAAAACTTCATATCGCAATTCCTGTCTTTGGACTGAACCATCAAAACTACTCACTATAGAGGGAAAGTTCTTAGATTTCCTCTTTTAATATGTCTCCTTTTTTGATATTTTGCTGCACAATTTGTCACTTTTACAAACAGATAAACATTGTTTTAAGACAATCGTTTTGTGACTGCAGATTGAACCTGCTTACAAAAAGGCATTTCCTTCGTTTCGCTCCTTGGCCGTTGTCAACTTCAGGTAATTTCATTATTTTGACATTTGATGTTAAGAGCACTGACCTAAGGCCCTAAATATTCAAAAACTCTAATTTTTGTCTCATTTAAAGGAAGGGATCAGTCATCAACACAATGGAACTTCAATTTGAGTCAACGGTTCCAAATGAAACTGATATTAGAGATGTTTTGATCAGTCAAGCCTCAATTGTGACAGGTTTTGACATTGACCCAACCTCCATCAGTGTCAGTGATACTTATCCAACTACGACAACTACAGCTCCAACTGCAGATACAACAACGACGACTGTACCTCCAACGACCACGACTGCAGCTCCAACAACAGAAACAGCCGCACCGACAACCACAACTGCAGCTCCAACAACCACAACTGCAGCTCCAACAACCATGACTGCAGCTCCAACAACCACAACAGCCACACAAACAACCACGACTGCAGCTCCAACAACCACAACAGCTGCACCCACAACCACGACTGCAGTTCCAACAACCACAACAGTCGCTCCAACAACCACAACTGCAGCTCCAACAACCACAACAGCAGCTCCAACAAACACGACTGGAGCACAAACAACCACAACTGCAGCTCCAACAACCACAACAGCCGCACCAACGTCCACAACAGCCGCACCAACAACCACGACTGCAGCTCCAACAACCACAACAGTCGCTCCAACAACCACAACTGCAGCAACAACAACCACAACAGCCACACAAACAACCACTACTGCAGCTCCAACAACGACAACAGCTGCACCCACAACCACGACTGCAGCTCTAACAACCACAACAGCCGCACCCACAACCACGACTGCAGCTCCAACAACCACAACAGCTACACAAACAACCACTACTGCAGCTCCAACAACGACAACAGCTGCACCCACAACCACGACTGCAGCTCCAACAACCACAACAGTCGCTCCAACAACCACAACTGCAGCTCCAACAACCACAACAGTCACACAAATGACCACAACTGCAGCTCCAACAACCACAACAGCCGCACCCACAACCACGACTGCAGTTCCAACAACCACAACAGCCACACAAACAACCACTACTGCAGCTCCAACAACGACAACAGCTGCACCCACAACCACTACTGCAGCTCCAACAACCACTACACCCACTCCAAAAACCACAACAGCCGCACCCACAACCACGACTGCAGCTCCAACAACCACAACAGTTGCACCCACAACCACGACTGCAGCTCCAACAACCACAACAGCCGCACCAACAACCACAAAAGCAGCACCCACAACCACGACTGCAGCTCCAACAACCACAACAGCCGCACCAACAACCACAACTGCAGCTCCAACAACCACAACTGCAGCCCCAACAACCACGACTGCAGCTCCAACAACCACAACAGCCGCACCAACAACCACAACTGCAGTTCCAACAACTACAACAGCAGCACCAACAACCACAACAGCAGCAACAACAACCACGACTGCAGCTCCAACAACCACTACACCCGCTCCAACAACCACAACAGGCGCACCAACAACCACAACTGCAGCTCCAACAACTACGACTGCAGCTCCAAAAACCACGACTGCAGGTCCAACAACCACTACACCCGCTCCAACAACCACAACAGCCGCACCAACAACCACAACTGCAGCTCCAACAACCACAACAGCTGCACCCACAACCACGACTGCAGCTCCAACAACCACAACAGTCGCTCCAACGACCACAACTGCAGTTCCAACAACCACAACAGCAGCACCAACAACCACAACAGCAGCAACAACAACCACAACTGCAGCTCCAACAACCACTACACCCGCTCGAACAACCACAACAGGCGCACCAACAACCACAACTGCAGCTCCAACAACCACGACTGCAGCCCCAACAACCACGACTGCAGCTCCAACAACCACAACCGCCACACCAACATCCACGACTGCAGCTCCAACAACCACGACTGCAGCTCCAACAACCACTACTGCAACTCCAACAACCACGACTGCAGCTCCAACAACCACAACAGCTCCACCAAAAACCACAACAGCAGCAACAACAACCACGACTGCAGCTCCAACAACCACTACACCCGCTCCAACAACCACAACAGCCGCACCAACAACCACAACTGCAGTTCCAACAACCACAACAGCCGCACCAACAACCACGACACCTGCACCAACTACAACGACTAGATATGTTGTTTTCCGATCCATACAAAGCACTTTTACAAGTGACCTGTCAGATTCGTCATCTGAAGCTTTTACAAACCGAGCTGCATCAATCAAGAATCAGGTAATTTTTCACTGCTGTCTAGACTGTTGTCTAACGCTGCTTGCCTACTCTGTGGAAAGCAATATCAAGGTTAATTCTTAGGAATACCCATTAAAACACAAAATACTTTTTAAAAAAACCAAAAACAAGTCAACTACTTAACCTTTGCTTCCAACCTTTTAAAGTTTTTTTTTCTAAGCTTTATACATCGAGTGTTTTTGAGCTTGTTTTTTCTGGAGTCTGTTTTTACCGGTGGTATGTGAAGGTTCTCAGTCATCCAGGTCATCGTAGTCAAAGGAGCTTGCAAAGAAAAGCGTCTGGACTTCTTTAAGTTTTTTGAAGACGTTTTTACTGGTGCCAAAGCACTTTATATTTGAACAAAGATTTTCAGTGATGAAGTTTAACAAACGCAGATACATATTCTCTTTCACTCAACTGTCTACTGTCTTTTGCATCTCAAACTCATGCATTGAACCTCACTTTATTGCATTTATTCAACATTAAACACACTACATTTCTCTCCCCGAGTGAGGAAGAAACACTTCAAAAATGCGTGCAGAATTTTAAGTACTTTAATATGAAAGGCTTTGAACCTCTGACACACAAAAAATCCACATGCATGGTTTATACAAAACGGTAGCTCAGTGGACTCTTGGTAAGCGGTGTTTCTTCCTTGCAAAAAAAGTTTGACTCTGGGATCTTTCTGTGTGGAAATTGCATGTTTTCTTTATTTAAACATGGGTTCTCTCTAAGGACTCTGGCTATAAAACTAGAGGATTTTGGGATGTAAACCAGAGCAAAAAATAAGCAAACAACTAAAAAGGTGCATAGTCTGAGCGGAGCAGTCAGGAAGGCGTCTGCACGTGGCAGCACCATCTTTGATTAAAAAATTGACAAAGTATTCTTGTTTTACATTAAACACAACTGAATTGAGCTTCTTGGCATAGGGCTACAAAAAATTTGTTTCTCAAGTGGCTCATTTAAAAAAAGGGGAAAAAAAGGAATGATATTGCTGATCTTAAAGGACAGGTTAAGTCATGATGTATCACAAGGATAAAAACTTCATATCGCAAGTCCTGTCTTTGGACTGAACCATCAAAACTACTCACTATAGAGGGAAAGTTCTTAGATTTCCTCTTTTAATATGTCTCCTTTTTTGATATTTTGCTGCACAATTTGTCACTTTTACAAACAGATAAACATTGTTTTAAGAAAATCGTTTTGTGACTGCAGATTGAACCTGCTTACAAAAAGGCATTTCCTTCGTTTCGCTCCTTGGCCGTTGTCAACTTCAGGTAATTTCATTATTTTGACATTTGATGTTAAGAGCACTAACCTAAAGCCCTAAATATTCAAAAACTATAATTTTTGTCTCATTTAAAGGAAGGGATCAGTCATCAACACCATGGAACTTCAATTTGAGTCACCGGTTCCAAATGACACTGATATTAGAGATGTTTTGATCAGTCAAGCCTCAATTGTGACAGGTTTTGACATTGACCCAACCTCCATCACTGTCAGTGATACTTATCCAACTACAACAACTACAGCTCCAACTGCAGATACAACAACGACGACTGTACCTCCAACAACCACGACTGCAGCTCCAACAACCACAACAGCCGCACCGACAACCACAACTGCAGCTCCAACAACCACAACTGCAGCTCCAACAACCACGACTGCAGCTCCAACAACCACAACAGCCGCACCAACAACCACAACTGCAGCTCCAACAACGACGACTGGAGCACAAACAACCACGACTGCAGCTCCAACAACCACAACACCCGCACCAACGTCCACAACACCCACACCAACAACCACGACTACATCTCCAACAACTAGAACAGTCGCTCCAACAACCACAACAGCCACACAAACAACCACTACTGCAGCTCCAACAACCACAACAGCTGCACCCACAACCACGACTGCAGTTCCAACAACCACAACAGTCACTCCAACAACCACAACAGCAACACAAACAACCACGACTGCAGTTCCAACAACCACAACAGTCGCTCCAACAACCACGACTGCAGCTCCAACAACCACAACAGCCGCACCAACGTCCACAACAGCCGCACTAACAACCTCGACTGCAGCTCCAACAACCACAACAGTCGCTCCAACAACCACAACTGCACCAACAACAACCACAACAGCCACACAAACAACCACTACTGCAGCTCCAACAACCACAACAGCTGCACCCACAACCACGACTGCAGCTCCAACAACCACAACAGTCGCTCCAACAACCACAACTGCAGCTCCAACAACCACAACAGCCACACAAACAACCACGACTGCAGCTCCAACAACAACAACAGTCGCTCCAACAACCACAACTGCAGCT
Organism: Maylandia zebra; assembly: GCF_041146795.1. Lineage (NCBI taxonomy): Eukaryota > Metazoa > Chordata > Actinopteri > Cichliformes > Cichlidae > Maylandia > Maylandia zebra. Next base: position 38,409,563 of record NC_135169.1, on the reverse strand, counting down.
CCAACAACCACAACAGCCACACAAATTACCACAACTGCAGCTCCAACAACCACAACAGCCGCACCCACAACCACGACTGCAGCTCCAACAACGACAACAGTTGCACCCACAACCACGACTGCAGCTCCAACAACCACAACAGCCGCACCAACAACCACGACTGCAGCTCCAACAACCACAACAGTCGCTCCAACAACCACAACAGCAGCTCCAACAACCACAACAGCCACACAAATTACCACAACTGCAGCTCCAACAACGACAACAGCTGCACCCACAACCACGACTGCAGCTCCAACAACCACAACAGTCGCTCCAACAACCACAACTGCAGCTCCAACAACCACAACAGCCACACAAACAACCACTACTGCAGCTCCAACAACGACAACAGCTGCAACCACAACCACGACTGCAGCTCCAACAACCACAACAGTCGCTCCAACAACCACAACTGCAGCTCCAACAACCACAACAGCCACACAAACAGCCACTACTGCAGCTCCAACAACAACAACAGTCGCTCCAACAACCACTACTGCAGCTCCAACAACGACAACAGCTGCACCCACAACCACGACTGCAGCTCCAACAACCACAACAGTCGCTCCAACAACCACAACTGCACCAACAACAACCACAACAGCCACACAAACAACCACTACTGCAGCTCCAACAACGACAACAGCTGCACCCACAACCACGACTGCAGCTCCAACAACCACAACAGTCGCTCCAACAACCACAACTGCAGCTCCAACAACCACAACAGCCACACAAACAACCACTACTGCAGCTCCAACAACAACAACAGTCGCTCCAACAACCACAACTGCAGCTCCAACAACCACAACAGCCACACAAATTACCACAACTGCAGCTCCAACAACCACAACAGCCGCACCAACAACCACAACAGCCGCACCCACAACCACGACTGCAGCTCCAACAACCACAACAGTCGCTCCAACAACCACAACTGCAGCTCCAACAACCACAACAGCCACACAAATTACCACAACTGCAGCTCCAACAACCACAACTGTCGCACCCACAACCACGACTGCAGCTCCAACAACGACAACAGTTGCACCCACAACCACGACTGCAGCTCCAACAACCACAACAGCCGCACCAACAACCGCAACAGCCGCACCCACAACCACGACTGCAGCTCCAACAACCACAACAGTCGCTCCAACAACCACAACTGCAGTTCTAACAACCACAACAGCAGCACCAACAACCACAACAGGCGCATCAACAACCACAACAGCTGCACCCACAACCACGACTGCAGCTCCAACAACCACAACAGTCGCTCCAACAACCACAACTGCAGTTCCAACAACCACAACAGCAGCACCAACAACCACAACAAGCGCATCAACAACCACAACAGCCGCACCCACAACCACGACTGCAGCTCCAACAACCACAACAGTCGCTCCAACAACCACAACTGCAGCTCCAACAACCACGACTGCAGCTCCAACAACCACGTCTGCAGCTCCAACAACCACGACTGCAGCCCCAACAACCACGACTGCAGCTCCAACAACCACAACCGCCACACCAACAACCACAACTGCAGTTCCAACAACCACAACAGCAGCACCAACAACCACAACAGCAGCAACAACAACTACAACTGCAGCTCCAACAACCACGACTGCAGCTCCAACAACCACTACACCCGCTCCAACAACCACAACAGCCGCACCAACAACCACGACTGCAGCTCCAACAACCACAACAGTTGCACCCACAACCACGACTGCAGCTCCAACAACCACAACAGCCGCACCAACAACCACAACAGCAGCACCCACAACCACGACTGCAGCTCCAACAACCACAACAGCTGCACCAACAACCACGACTGCAGCCCCGACAACCACGACTGCAGCTCCAACAACCACAACCGCCACACCAACAACCACAACTGCAGTTCCAACAACCACAACAGCAGAACCAACAACCACAACAGCAGCAACAACAACCACGACTGCAGCTCCAACAACCACTACACCCGCTCCAACAACCACAACAGGCGCACCAACAACCACAACTGCAGCTCCAACAACTACAACTGCAGCTCCAACAACCACGACTGCAGCTCCAACAACCACTACACCCGCTCCAACAACCACAACAGCCGCACCAACAACCACAACTGCAGCTCCAACAACCACAACAGCTGCACCCACAACCACGACTGCAGCTCCAACAACCACAACAGTCGCTCCAACGACCACAACTGCAGTTCCAACAACCACAACAGCAGCACCAACAACCACAACAGCAGCAACAACAACCACAACTGCAGCTCCAACAACCACTACACCCGCTCGAACAACCACAACAGGCGCACCAACAACCACAACAGCCGCACCAACATCCACGACTGCAGCTCCAACAACCACTACTGCAACTCCAACAACCACGACTGCAGCTCCAACAACCCCTACTGCAACTCCAACAACCACGACTGCAGCTCCAACAACCACAACAGCTCCACCAACAACCACAACTGCTGTTCCAACAACCACAACAGCAGCACCAACAACCACGACTGCAGCTCCAACAACCACTACACCCGCTCCAACAACCACAACAGCCGCACCAACAACCACAACTGCAGTTCCAACAACCACAACAGCCGCACCAACAACCACGACACCTGCACCAACTACAACGACTAGATATGTTGTTTTCCGATCCATACAAAGCACTTTTACAAGTGACCTGTCAGATTCGTCGTCTGAAGCTTTTACAAACCGAGCTGCATCAATCAAGAAACAGGTAATTTTTCACTGCTGTCTAGACTGTTGTCTAACGCTGCTTGCCTACTCTGTGGAAAGCAATATCAAGGTTAATTCTTAGGAATACCCATTAAAACACAAAATACTTTTTAAAAAAACCAAAAACAAGTCAACTACTTAACCTTTGCTTCCAACCTTTTAAAGTTTTTTTTTCTAAGCTTTATACATCGAGTGTTTTTGAGCTTGTTTTTTCTGGAGTCTGTTTTTACCGGTGGTATGTCTGTGAAGGTTCTCAGTCATCCAGGTCATCGTAGTCAAAGGAGCTTGCAAAGAAAAGCGTCTGGACTTCTTTAAGTTTTTTGAAGACGTTTTTACTGGTGCCAAAGCACTTTATATTTGAACAAAGATTTTCAGTGATGAAGTTTAACAAACGCAGATGCATATTCTCTTTCACTCAACTGTCTACTGTCTTTTGCATCTCAAACTCATGCATTGAACCTCACTTTATTGCATTTATTCAACATTAAACACACTACATTTCTCTCCCCGAGTGAGGAAGAAACACTTCAAAAATGCGTGCAGAATTTTAAGTACTTTAATATGAAAGGCTTTGAACCTCTGACACACAAAAAATCCACATGCATGGTTTATACAAAACGGTAGCTCAGTGGACTCTTGGTAAGCGGTGTTTCTTCCTTGCAAAAAAAGTTTGACTCTGGGATCTTTCTGTGTGGAAATTGCATGTTTTCTTTATTTAAACATGGGTTCTCTCTAAGGACTCTGGCTATAAAACTAGAGGATTTTGGGATGTAAACCAGAGCAAAAAATAAGCAAACAACTAAAAAGGTGCATAGTCTGAGCGGAGCAGTCAGGAAGGCGTCTGCACGTGGCAGCACCATCTTTGATTAAAAAATTGACAAAGTATTCTTGTTTTACATTAAACACAACTGAATTGAGCTTCTTGGCATAGGGCTACAAAAAATTTGTTTCTCAAGTGGCTCATTTAAAAAAAGGGGAAAAAAAGGAATGATATTGCTGATCTTAAAGGACAGGTTAAGTCATGATGTATCACAAGGATAAAAACTTCATATCGCAAGTCCTGTCTTTGGACTGAACCATCAAAAATACTCACTATAGAGGGAAAGTTCTTAGATTTCCTCTTTTAATATGTCTCCTTTTTTGATATTTTGCTGCACAATTTGTCACTTTTACAAACAGATAAACATTGTTATAAGAAAATCGTTTTGTGACTGCAGATTGAACCTGCTTACAAAAAGGCATTTCCTTCGTTTCGCTCCTTGGCCGTTGTCGACTTCAGGTAATTTCATTATTTTGACATTTGATGTTAAGAGCACTAACCTAAAGCCCTAAATATTCAAAAACTCTAATTTTTGTCTCATTTAAAGGAAGGGATCAGTCATCAACACCATGGAACTTCAATTTGAGTCACCGGTTCCAAATCACAATGATATTAGGGATGTTTTGATCAGTCAAGCCTCAATTGTGACAGGTTTTGACATTGGCACAGCCTCCATCACTGTCAGTGATACTTATCCAACTACGACAACTACAGCTCCAACTGCAGATACAACAACGACGACTGTACCTCCAACGACCACGACTGCAGCTCCAACAACCACAACAGCCGCACCGACAACCACAACTGCAGCTCCAACAACAACAACTGCAGCTCCAACAACCACTACACCCACTCCAACAACCACAACAGCCGCACCCACAACCACGACTGCAGCTCCAACAACGACAACAGTCGCTCCAACAACCACAACTGCAGCTCCAACAACCACAACAGCCACACAAACAACCACTACTGCAGCTCCAACAACCACAACAGCCGCTCCAACAACCACGACTGCAGCTCCAACAACCACAACAGCTGCACCCACAACCACGACTGCAGCTCCAACAACCACAACTGCAGCTCCAACAACCACAACAGCCGCACCAACCACCACAAAAGCCGCACCCACAACCACGACTGCAGCTCCAACAACCACAACAGTCGCTCCAACAACCACAACTGCAGTTCCAACAACCACAACAGCAGCACCAACAACCACAACAGCCGCACCCACAACCACAACTGCAGCTCCAACAACCACAACAGCCGCACCAACGTCCACAACAGCCACACCAACAACCACGACTACATCTCCAACAACTACAACAGTCGCTCCAACAACCACAACAGCCACACAAACAACCACTACTGCAGCTCCAACAACGACAACAGCTGCACCCACAACCACGACTGCAGTTCCAACAACCACAACAGCAGCTCCAACAACCACGACTGGAGCACAAACAACCACAACTGCAGCTCCAACAACCACAACACCCGCACCAACGTCCACAACAGCTGCACCAACAACCACGACTGCAGCTCCAACAACCACAACAGTCGCTCCAACAACCACAAGTGCAGCAACAACAACCACAACAGCCACACAAACAACCACTACAGCAGCTCCAACAACGACAACAGCTGCACCCACAATCACGACTGCAGCTCCAACAACCACAACAGTCGCTCCAACAACCACAACTGCAGCTCCAACAACCACAACAGCCGCACCAACAACCACAACTGCAGCTCCAACAACCACAACTGCAGCCCCAACAACCACGACTGCAGCTCCAACAACTACAACTGCAACTCCAACAACCACGACTGCAGCTCCAACAACCACTACACCCGCTCCAACAACCACAACAGCCACACCAACAACCACAACTGCAGCTCCAACAACCACAACAGCTGCACCAACATCCATGACTGCCGCACCAACAACCACGAATGCAGCTCCAACAACTACTACTGCAGCTCCAACAACCACTACACCCGCTCCAACAACCACAACAGCCGCACCCACAACCACAACTGCAGCTCCAACAACCACAACAGTCGCTCCAACAACCACAACTGCAGCTCTAACAACCACAACAGCCACACAAACAACCACTACTGCAGCTCCAACAACAACAACAGCTGCACCCACAACCACGAGTGCAGCTCCAACAACCACAACAGCCGCATCAACAACCACAACAGTCGCTCCAACAACCACAACTGCAGCTCCAACAACCACAACAGCAGCACCAACAACCACAACAGGCGCACAAACAACCACAACTGCAGCTCCAACAACCACGACTACAGCTCCAACAACCACAACAGTTGCTCCACCAACCACAACTGCAGCTCCAACAACCACAACAGCCACACAAACAACCACAACTGCAGCTCCAACAACCACAACAGCCGCACCCACAACCACGACTGCAGCTCCAACAACCACAACAGCCGCACCCACAACCACGACTGCAGCTCCAACAACCACAACAGTTGCACCAACAACCACAAAAGCAGCACCCACAACCACGACTGCAGCTCCAACAACCACAACAGCCGCACCAACAACCACAACTGCAGCTCCAACAACCACAACTGCAGCCCCAACAACCACGACTGCAGCTCCAACAACCACAACAGCCGCACCAACAACCACAACTGCAGTTCCAACAACTACAACAGCAGCACCAACAACCACAACAGCAGCAACAACAACCACGACTGCAGCTCCAAAAACCACGACTGCAGGTCCAACAACCACTACACCCGCTCCAACAACCACAACAGCCGCACCAACAACCACAACTGCAGCTCCAACAACCACAACAGCTGCACCCACAACCACGACTGCAGCTCCAACAACCACAACAGTCGCTCCAACGACCACAACTGCAGTTCCAACAACCACAACAGCAGCACCAACAACCACAACAGCAGCAACAACAACCACAACTGCAGCTCCAACAACCACTACACCCGCTCGAACAACCACAACAGGCGCACCAACAACCACAACTGCAGCTCCAACAACCACGACTGCAGCCCCAACAACCACGACTGCAGCTCCAACAACCACAACCGCCACACCAACATCCACGACTGCAGCTCCAACAACCACGACTGCAGCTCCAACAACCACTACTGCAACTCCAACAACCACGACTGCAGCTCCAACAACCACAACAGCTCCACCAACAACCACAACTGCAGTTCCAACAACCACAACAGCAGCACCAACAACCACAACAGCAGCAACAACAACCACGACTGCAGCTCCAACAACCCCTACACCCGCTCCAACAACCACAACAGCCGCACCAACAACCACAACTGCAGTTCCAACAACCACAACAGCCGCACCAACAACCACGACACCTGCACCAACTACAACGACTAGATATGTTGTTTTCCGATCCATACAAAGCACTTTTACAATTGACCTGTCAGATTCGTCATCTGAAGCTTTTACAAACCGAGCTGCATCAATCAAGAATCAGGTAATTTTTCACTGCTGTCTAGACTGTTGTCTAACGCTGCTTGCCTACTCTGTGGAAAGCAATATCAAGGTTAATTCTTAGGAATACCCATTAAAACACAAAATACTTTTTAAAAAAACCAAAAACAAGTCAACTACTTAACCTTTGCTTCCAACCTTTTAAAGTTTTTTTTTCTAAGCTTTATACATCGAGTGTTTTTGAGCTTGTTTTTTCTGGAGTCTGTTTTTACCGGTGGTATGTCTGTGAAGGTTCTCAGTCATCCAGGTCATCGTAGTCAAAGGAGCTTGCAAAGAAAAGCGTCTGGACTTCTTTAAGTTTTTTGAAGACGTTTTTACTGGTGCCAAAGCACTTTATATTTGAACAAAGATTTTCAGCGATGAAGTTTAACAAACGCAGATGCATATTCTCTTTCACTCAACTGTCTACTGTCTTTTGCATCTCAAACTCATGCATTGAACCTCACTTTATTGCATTTATTCAACATTAAACACACTACATTTCTCTCCCCGAGTGAGGAAGAAACACTTCAAAAATGCGTGCAGAATTTTAAGTACTTTAATATGAAAGGCTTTGAACCTCTGACACACAAAAAATCCACATGCATGGTTTATACAAAACGGTAGCTCAGTGGACTCTTGGTAAGCGGTGTTTCTTCCTTGCAAAAAAAGTTTGACTCTGGGATCTTTCTGTGTGGAAATTGCATGTTTTCTTTATTTAAACATGGGTTCTCTCTAAGGACTCTGGCTATAAAACTAGAGGATTTTGGGATGTAAACCAGAGCAAAAAATAAGCAAACAACTAAAAAGGTGCATAGTCTGAGCGGAGCAGTCAGGAAGGCGTCTGCACGTGGCAGCACCATCTTTGATTAAAAAATTGACAAAGTATTCTTGTTTTACATTAAACACAACTGAATTGAGCATCTCGGCATAGGGCTACAAAAAATTTGTTTCTCAAGTGGCTCATTTAAAAAAAGGGGAAAAAAAGGAATGATATTGCTGATCTTAAAGGACAGGTTAAGTCATGATGTATCACAAGGATAAAAACTTCATATCGCAAGTCCTGTCTTTGGACTGAACCATCAAAACTACTCACTATAGAGGGAAAGTTCTTAGATTTCCTCTTTTAATATGTCTCCTTTTTTGATATTTTGCTGCACAATTTGTCACTTTTACAAACAGATAAACATTGTTTTAAGAAAATCGTTTTGTGACTGCAGATTGAACCTGCTTACAAAAGGGCATTTCCTTCGTTTCGCTCCTTGGCCGTTGTCAACTTCAGGTAATTTCATTATTTTGACATTTGATGTTAAGAGCACTAACCTAAAGCCCTAAATGTTCAAAAACTCTAATTTTTGTCTCATTTAAAGGAAGGGATCAGTCATCAACACCATGGAGCTTCAATTTGAGTCACCGGTTCCAAATCACAATGATATTAGGGATGTTTTGATCAGTCAAGCCTCAATTGTGACAGGTTTTGACATTGACACAGCCTCCATCACTGTCAGTGATACTTATCCAACTACGACAACTACAACTCCAACTACAGATACAACAACGACGACTGTACCTCCAACGACCACAACTGCAACTCCAACAACCACAACAGCCGCACCGACGACCACAACTGCAGCTCCAACAACCACAACTGCAGCTCCAACAACCACTACACCCACTCCAACAACCACAACAGCCGCACCAACAACCACAACTGCAGCTCCAACAACCACGACTGCAGCTCCAACAACCACGACTGCAGCTCCAACAACCACAACCGCCACACCAACAACCACAACTGCAGTTCCAACAACCACAACAGCAGCACCAACAACCACAACAGCAGCAACAACAACCAAGACTGCAGCTCCAACAACCACAACAGCCGTACCAACAACCACAACAGCCGCACCAACAACCACAACTGAAGCTCCAACAACCACGACTGGAGCACAAACAACCACGACTGAAGCTCCAAGCACCACAACACCCGCACCAACATCCACAACAGCCGCACCAACAACGAAGACTGTACCTCCAACAACCACGACTGCCGCACAAACAGCCACAACAATCGCACCCACAACCACGACTGCAGCTCCAACAACCACTACACCCGCTCCAACAGCCACAACAGCCGCACCAACAACCACAACTGCAGCTCCAACAACCACAAGTGCAGCTCCAACAACCACTACTGCAGCTCCAACAACCACTACACCCGCTCCAACAACCACAACAGCCGCACCCACAACCACGACTGCAGCTCCAACAACCACAACAGTCGCTCCAACAACCACAACTGCAGCTCTAACAACCACAACAGCCACACAAACAACCACTACTACAGCTCCAACAACGACAACAGCTGCACCCACAACCACGACTGCAGCTCCAACAACCACAACAGTCGCTCCAACAACAACAACTGCAGCTCCAACAACCACAACAGCCGCACCAACAACCACTACTGCAGCTCCAACAACCACAACAGCCGCACCCACAACCACAACTGCAGCTCCAACAACCACAACAACCGCACCAACAACCACAACAGCCATACCCACAACCACGACTGGAGCTCCGACAACCACTACACCCGCTCCAACATCCACAACAGCCACACCAACAACGACGAATGTACCTCCAACAACCACGACTGCAGCTCCAACAGCCACAACAGCTGGACCGACAACCACAACTGCAGCTCCAACAACCACGACCGGAGAACAAACAACCACGACTGCAGCTCCAACAACCACAACAGCCGCACCAACAACCACGACTACAGCTACAACAACCATGACACCCTCTCCAACAACCACAACATCCGCACCAACAACCACTACTGCAGCGCCCACAACCACAACAAGCGCACCAACGACCACCACTGCAGCTCCGACAACCACAACACCTTCACCGACAACCACAACAGCCATACCAACAACCACGACTGCAGCTCCAACAACCACGACCGGAGAACAAACAACCACGACTGCAGCTCCAAAAACCACAACAGCCGCACCAACAACCACGACTACAGCTACAACAACCATGACACCCGCTCCAACAACCACAACATCCGCACCAACAACCACTACTGCAGCGCCCACAACCACAACAGCCGCACCAACAACCACCACTGCAGCTCCGACAACCACAACACCTTCACCAACAACCACTACACCCACTCCAACAACCACAACTGCAGTTCCAACAACCACAACAGCAGCACCAACAACCACAACAGCAGCAACAACAACCACGACTGCAGCTCCAACAACAACAACAGCAGTACAAACAACCACAACAGCCGCACCAACAACCACAACTGAAGCTCCAACAACCACGACTGCCGCACCAACAACCACAACAATCGCACCCACAACCACGACTGCAGCTCCAACAACCACTACACCCGCTCCAACAGCCACAACAGGCGCACCAACAACCACGACTGCAGCTCCAACAACCACAAGTGCAGCTCCAACAACCCCGACTGCAGCTCCAACAACCACAACAGCAGCACCAACAACCACAACAGCAACAACAACAACCACGACTGCAGCTCCAACAACCACAACAGCCGTACCAACAACCACAACAGCAGCAACAACAACCCCGACTGCAGCTCCAACAACCACAACAGCAGCACCAACAACCACAACAGCAGCTCCAACAACCACAACAGTCGGTCCAACAGCAACAACTGCAGCTCCAACAACCACAACAGCCGCACCAACAACCACTACTGCAGCTCCAACAACCACAACAGCCGCACCCACAACCACAACTGCAGCTCCAACAACCACAACAACCGCACCAACAACCACAACAGCCGCACCCACAACCACGACTGCAGCTCCGACAACCACTACACCCGCTCCAACAGCCACAACAGCTGCACCAACAACCACCACTGCAGCTTCAACAACCACAAGTGCAGCTCCAACAACCACGACTGCAGCTCCAACAACCACTACTGCAGCTCCAACAACCACTACACCCGCTCCAACAACCACAACAGCCGCACCAACAACCGCAACTGCAGCTCCAACAACCACAACTGCAGCTCCAACAACCACGACTGCAGCTTCAACAACGACAACAGCCACACCAACAACCACAACTGAAGCTTCAACAACCACAACAGCGGCTCCAACAACTACAATTGCAGCAACAACATCCACAACAGCCACACCAACAACCACAACAGCCGCCTCAACAACCACGACTGAAGCTCCAACCACCACAACACCCACACCAACATCCACAACAGCCACACCAACAACGACGAATGTACCTCCAACAACCACGACTGCAGCTCCAACAGCCACAACAGCTGGACCGACAACCACAACTGCAGCACCAACAACCACAACAGCAGCAACAACAACCACGACTGCAGCTCCGACAACAACAACAGCAGTACAAACAACCACAACAGCCGCACCAACAACCACAACTGAAGCTCCAACAACCACGACTGCCGCACCAACAACCACAACAATCGCACCCACAACCACGACTGCAGCTCCAACAACCACTACACCCGCTCCAACAGCCACAACAGCCGCACCAACAACCACGACTGCAGCTCCAACAACCACAAGTGCAGCTCCAACAACCCCGACTGCAGCTCCAACAACCACAACAGCAGCACCAACAACCACAACAGCAGCAACAACAACCACGACTGCAGCTCCAACAACCACAACAGCCGTACCAACAACCACAACAGCAGCAACAACAACCCCGACTGCAGCTCCAACAACCACAACAGCAGCACCAACAACCACAACAGCAGCTCCAACAACCACAACAGTCGGTCCAACAGCAACAACTGCAGCTCCAACAACCACAACAGCCGCACCAACAACCACTACTACAGCTCCAACAACCACAACAGCCGCACCCACAACCACAACTGCAGCTCCAACAACCACAACAACCGCACCAACAACCACAACAGCCGCACCCACAACCACGACTGCAGCTCCGACAACCACTACACCCGCTCCAACAGCCACAACAGCTGCACCAACAACCACCACTGCAGCTTCAACAACCACAAGTGCTGCTCCAACAACCACGACTGCAGCTCCAACAACCACTACTGCAGCTCCAACAACCACTACACCCGCTCCAACAACCACAACAGCCGCACCAACAACCGCAACTGCAGCTCCAACAACCACAACTGCAGCTCCAACAACCACGACTGCAGCTTCAACAACGACAACAGCCACACCAACAACCACAACTGAAGCTTCAACAACCACAACAGCGGCTCCAACAACTACAATTGCAGCAACAACATCCACAACAGCCACACCAACAACCACAACAGCCGCCTCAACAACCACGACTGAAGCTCCAACCACCACAACACCCACACCAACATCCACAACAGCCACACCAACAACGACGAATGTACCTCCAACAACCACGACTGCAGCTCCAACAGCCACAACAGCTGGACCGACAACCACAACTGCAGCTCCAACAACCACGACCGGAGAACAAACAACCACGACTGCAGCTCCAACAACCACAACAGCCGCACCAACAACCACGACTACAGCTACAACAACCATGACACCCTCTCCAACAACCACAACATCCGCACCAACAACCACTACTGCAGCGCCCACAACCACAACACCTTCACCGACAACCACAACAGCCATACCAACAACCACGACTGCAGCTCCAACAACCACGACCGGAGAACAAACAACCACGACTACAGCTACAACAACCATGACACCCGCTCCAACAACCACAACATCCGCACCAACAACCACTACTGCAGCGCCCACAACAACAACAAGCGCACCAACGACCACCACTGCAGCTCCGACAACCACAACACCTTCACCAACAACCACAACAGCCATACCAACAACCACGACTGCAGCATCAACAACCACGACTGCAGCTCCAACAACCACAACAGCCGCATCAACAACCACAAATGAAGCACCAACAACCACAAATGAAGCTCCAACAACCACAACACCCGCTCCAACAACCACAACAGCCGCTCCAACAACCACAACACCCGCTCCAACAACCACAACACCGGCTCCAACAACCACAACAGCCGCACCAACATCCACAAGTGCGGCTCCAACAACCACAAGTGCAGCTCTAACAATGACAACAGGCACACCAACAACTGCAGCTCCAACAACCACAACAGCTGCACCAACAACCACCGCACCAACATCCACAACAGCTGAGGCAACAACTACGACTGCAGCTCCACCAACCACAACAGCAGCACCGACATCCACAACAGCCGCACCAACAACCACAACTACAGCTCCAACAACCACAACAGCCGCACCAACAACCTCGACTGCAGCTTCAACAACCACGACACCCGCTCCGACAACCATAACAACAGCACCAACAACCACGACTGCAGCTCCAACAACCACAACAGCCGCACCAACAACCACGACTGCAGCGCCAACAACCACGACTGCAACTCCAACAACCACAACAGCCGCACCAACAACCACGACTGCAGCGCCAACGACCACTACACCTGCTCCAACAACCACAACAGCCGAACCAACAACCACGACTCAAGCTCTGACAACCACTACACCTGCTCCAACAACCACAACAGCCGCTCCACCAACCACAATTACAACTCCAACTTCAACAACCACCGCACCAACAACCACAACAGCCCCAGCAACAACCACACCTACAGCTCCAAAATCCACAACTGCCGCATCAACAACCACACCTGCAGCTCCAATATCCACAACTGCCGCACCAACAACCACAACTGCAGCTCCAATATCCACAACTGCCGCACCAACAACCACGACTGCAGCTCCAACAACCACAACAGCCGCACCAACACCAGCCACCACAGCACCTTCTCCAACAACCACAACTACAGCTCCACCATCCACAACCACCGCACCAACAACCATGACCGTAGCTCCAATAACCACGACTGCAGCTCCAACAACCACGAGTGCAGCTCCAGCAAGCACAACCGCCGCACCAACAACCATGACTGCAGCTCCAACCATCACAACAGCAACACTAACAACCACAACCACAGCTCCAACAACCACAACAGCCACTCCACCAACCACAATTACAACTCCAACTTCAACAACCACCGCACCAACAACCACAACAGCCCCACCAACAACCACACCTACAGCTCCAATATCCACAACTGCCGCACCAACAACCACAACTGCAGCTCCAACAGCCACAACTACAGCTCCAACATCAACAACTGCCGCACCAACAACCATGTCTGCAGCTCCAATAACCACGACTGCAGCTCCAGCAAGCACAACCGCCGCAGCAACAACCATGACTGCATCTCCAACCATCACAACAGCAACACTAACAACCACAACCACAGCTCCAACAACCACAACAGCAGCTCTGACAACCATAACAGCCGCAACAACAACCACAACTGCAGCTCCACTAACCACAGCACCTGCTCCAACAACCACAACTACAGCTCCAACGTCAATAACCACCGCACCAACAACCATTACTGCAGCTCCAACAACCAGAACAGCAACACCAACAACCACAGCTCCAACAACCACAACAGCATCTCTGACAACCATAACAGCTGCAACAACAACCACGACTGCACCTCCAACAGTGACGGCCCCTTCCCCATCAACCACCAAAGCCCCACCCTCCACCACTGCCCTTCCATTCACCATGACCGCTCCTTCATCAACCACAACAGCAGTTCAAAACACAACAATCCCTCCAACAACTGGCAGGGATACAGTAATGAGATATGTCACATTCAGATCACTTCAGAGCAATTTTGAAACAGACTTGTTGAATTCATCATCTGCAGCCTTTATAAGTCGATCTTTAATGATAAAGACACAGGTCAGTAACTGTTTTTCCCAAAATCCTTTGTGAAATTAATTTCCTCTCAGTATTAGGTTAATGTCCTTTTCCAACAATATTTTCATGTTAATTTTTTTTGTTTAACTACATAAGCACCTCTACCATGACCGTAATCCTAACACATCAGTCTGTTTCAATACCTACAGAGCTCTTCAGTTCAATATAATTTCTGTTTTGTTATTCTTCATTCAAAGGGATGAACTTTCCACACACAAGAAAATGTCTATAATGTTCATACGTATTTCAAATATTTAAAAAAATACAACAGAAAAAATAGTTTTAAGAAAATCTCTTTTGTGTGTGTAGATTCAACCTGTTTACAGTAAGGCCTTCCCCTCTTCCTTTGTCTCCTTGGATGTGGTGAGCTTCAGGTAATTTCCATATTTTGACATATCATGTAGGGCACTGACCTAAAAAGCTAATATTCAAAACAATAACTTGTGTTTCTGCATTTGCAGGAAGGGATCAGTCATCAACACCATGGAACTTCAGTTTGTAAACTTTTCTGTCCCAAACTACACTGAGATTAGGAATGTTTTGATCGGTCAAGCCTCAAATGTGAGCGGCTTTGACATCGAAAGGGCCTCCATCAACATCAGTGACACTGCTCCAACAACAGCCACTCCACCAGAAACAACTGCAACTACAACAACAGTTGCAGCAACTCCAACCACTATCCCAACTACAAAAGCACCAACTGGACCTGTCCAAATTGTTCTGTTTCTACAGTTCCTTGAACCATATGTACCTGATCTCGAAGACCCCAACAGCATTGCATATCAAGATCGCAAAAAACGAGTTGAAGAGACAGTGAGTAATGTTTGAACTTAATACAAATTACATGTTGACTGAAACAGTATCAAGAGAACAAATCTAGAAGCAAAAGATAGATGTATTTCAAATCATATATTTTAAATAAGGGTTTTTAGAAAATGTAATTTTGAAGTTGTTTCACCTGGTTTAAATTTTCTTTTTGTGTTTATTTTTTGCAGTGTGATAGAATATACAGAGCACAATTTGCTAACTTCATCCGTGCCATTGTGATTCGGTTCAGGTACATGTTTTTTAACACTGGTTATTTTTCACACACTTATTAATTAAATTTCATTTTGAATGTTAAAAGTGACATGTAACATCTGCCTCACTCTCTTTCATGACACAGATCTGTTATAGTCCAAAAACGAGTGGATAGAACTGAGGCATTGGTGGAGCTTGTGTTCAATCAAACAATTCCCAATGCACAAGTCCCAGAAAATATTACTATTGTTCAAGCTTTAAAAGATGCTATTAACAGTTCCAGCATTAATTTCACCATCCAAATAGTTCCTGAGACAGTATCAGTAACTTCTGGTGAGTATTAGAAAATGCAAACAAAAGTTAGTTTGGTAATTAATCAGTGATAAATAAATTATTTTAGTCTGTACAGAAATATATATTAATCTATTTTTGAAAAATATTTTATAGTTCCTGTCATTGTCACGGACAATTCCACCACACCTCTACCAACCACTGTCACTTCCACTACTGCTGCACCGACTACTAGTTCCACTACTGCTGCACTGACTACTAGTTCCACTACTGCTTCAGCTACAACTGTTGTACCTACAACTACAGTTTCAAGTGGAGTATCCCACAAGATTAATCCCAGAATTGCTTTCCTCCTGCTGCTGTTGTTATGCCTTCTATCAAGCCAGCAATAGCATCTGTGCTGGTTTCCATGTGAAAGGCCAGCAGAACACGATCTCTTTTAATAATGAAATGAAAAAAATGTAATGTCAGCAGAAATCTGATATGTTATTATTTATAAGGGTTGTTGGGTTTGTTCAGGTGCACTTTAGTTGGACACATCAGAAAGAGTAGCTCTAGTATGTTTTTATCTACATTAAAATATTTTCGGGTGGGAATGACCCTGCCCTGAACAGAATGACACAAACAATTTTAAGCATCCGGTTAATTAAATCACCAATAAAAAAATTAGCCTGACAATGCATGGGCAAAACATTTAAATATATACTGTGGGTGCCCCGTAACATAGAGGCTTAGTAATTAGTACTATGCAGTGGCCTGAAATTAAGTGAAGTCCAGGTCTTTTGCTTGTAAGTGTATCTTTATCTTCATGTCTGTTAACTATTCCTCTTTCAAATATGAGGCCAAAAGAACATAAATTCTTCTTTTTTTTTCTTCCTTTCATCTTTTTAATATAATTATCGACAGCATTTTTTCTTTCTTTACATCCATTCATTGTTTCTAAATGCTTGTAAAATTATATATTTTGAGTTCTATTTCATATATATCATACACAGTATATATCACAAATTACATGTAATAGTGTTAAGAATAGATCTTCAGGTGTCCCAAAACATGCACTGTCACTTTTCTTATTTATACAAATGTATTTTTATAAGTATCTTTATATGTATTCTGTGAAATTTCTTTTAATTTGCACATTTTCTGTAAGAAAAGTCAAAATGACCAGAATACATCTTTATGAGAAATTAACACTGTTAATTAACACTATTTAGGTTTGGGTAAATAAAAAGAAAATCAGGAAACTTTCAAGATGTGCAACAACTGCATGTAAAAAGCTTTAATAAAAACAGAATATTTACAGATTGGTTTCTGTTATGTCGTTTCTTTAAATGAATATTTGCAATAATTTCTCACAACCTGATAGTGTCAGACTCAGATATGTCGGGGGGTCAGCTTGCAAGAGAGAGCCATACCTTTCAAATATGTCCATTGATCCATTCATCCATCCATCCATTTTCTTCCACTTATCTGGGGCCGGGTCGCGAGGATAGCAGCCTTAGCAGAGAAGCCCAGACCTCCCTCTTCCCAGCCACCTCCTCCAGATTGTCTGGGGGAATACCAAGGTGTTCCCAGGCCAGCCGAGAGATATAATCTCTCCAGCGTGTCCTGGGTCTGCCCCAGGCCTCCTCCTGGTGGGACATGCCTGGATCATACACCTCCCTCACCCAGGAGGCGCCCAGGAGGCATCCTTGTCAGATGCCCGAACCACCGCAACTGGCTCCTTTTGATGTGGAGGACCAGGATCTCTAAGGAGAGGACAGCCACCCTTCGGAGGAAGCCCATTTTTGCCACTTGTATCCATGATCTCGTTATTTCGATCACTACCCACAGCTCGTGACCATAGGTGAGGGTAGGGATACAAATCAACTGGTAAATTGAGAGCTTTGTTTTTATACTTCCCTCTTAACCACGAAGGACTGGTACAGTATCCATATCACTGCAGCCGCAGCACGAGTCCACCTGACAATCTCCTGCTCCCTTCTCCCATTACTCGTGAACAAGACCCCGAGATACTTCATCTCCTCCACTTGGGGCAGGAACTCGTGCCTGACCTGGAGTGGGCACTCCACCCTTTTCCACCTGAGGACCATTGCCTAAGATTTGGAGGTGCTGATTGTCATTCCCACAGCTTCACACTCAGCTGCGAACTGTTCAAGTGTGAGCTGGAGGCTATTAAATTCGGTTCTTTGGAATTCTTTTGGCGAAAGAGAAAGACTTCCGACTCAGAGTGGTCAAAGCTCAAAAAATGATCTCTATTGTACATTTCCGGAAACAGAGAACTGCAGACACGAGCACGCACCCCCAGTTCTAAAGGCATTGCCAGCCAAAATACGTATATAGTTCTGCTATACGTCACACACAGACACACACAGTTTCATTCAAAACAACTCCTTCTGGTCGGACTAGTGTGTTTGTGTGTGTGTGTGTGTGTGTGTGTGTGTGTGTGTGTGTGTGTGTGTGTGTGTGTGTGTGTGTGTGTGTGTGTGCGTTACTTAGTTCTGCTTTTTCTGTCTGATTTCCTGTATTTTATTAATATGCCTCTGCAGCTCTGCACTAAACTTCCTGTTTCTTAACTTCCCCTTACTAAAGCCTCTGTTGCTGGCGACCTGTCACCCTCTGACCTAGTTCTTTCTCACATCTGCCCTTGGTTTATAAAGGCTTCTATTATTAAAATACATAAAACAATCTAATCAGAAAATAAGCACTAAGAATATATATATTTCGTAACAAAGCCATCACCCAATGAAGCCAACAGAACCACATCATCAAAATCAAAAAAGGGTTCTACTCACTCTGGGATTACAGGTGAACCTGGCAGTGTGAGCCCAATGAATAACCGCTGAATGAGCAGAAGTGGGAACTTAGCATAGATTTGGTGGACTGGTACTGGGGCCTGGCTCATTCAGAAGTTTCTGGTGGATGATTTCCTCGATGTCCCACATGAGGGAACCCACTTTGCAGCTGGATGGGAGGATGTTTTATGGCTCTGGTTGGTCAGGGTTGGTGGAGAATTGGGAACAGGTTTGAGCTTTCTGGAACATGGATAAACAGAAATGGAGAAATTAAAGCGGCCAAAAAACAGAGACCAATAGCCTTGGCAAACATTGAGCCTATTGGCAGCTCTCAGGTAAATTACATTTTTGCAATCAGTTCAGATAATTAAATGTTGTTCAGGTTCCTCTAACCAAAGACAACACTCTTTAAAGGCTGGCTTAACTGCTAGCAGTTTACAATCTCCCATATCTTGATGCATGCTCAATCATCCAGGTAAGTAAATCTCCAAAAGTTGATTCTGTTCATCTTGACTTAGCGTTTTCAGTGGGAGAAACATTTTGTTGCTCATCCAAGTGACTTTTTCAGTCTCAGCTGACTGCAGGTTTCCCCAATCTTATAAACAGTACATTGCATAATGACAAACTGGTGATAGCTAGTTTGTCTTTTCCACCACATAGTAGTGGTGGAAAAGACAAACTACGGTGGGGCAAAAAAGTATTTAGTCAGCCACCGATTGTGCAAGTTCCCCCACTTAAAATGATGACAGAGGTCAGTAATTTGCACCAGAGGTACACTTCAACTGTGGGAGACAGAATGTGAAAAAAAAAATCCATGAATCCACATGGTAGGATTTGTAAAGAATTTATTCGTAAATCAGGGTGGAAAATAAGTATTTGGTCACCTCAAACAAGGAAAATCTCTGGCTCTCACAGACCTGTAACGTCTTCTGTAAGAAGCTTTTCTGTCCCCCACTCGTTACCTGTATGAATGGCACCTGTTTGAACTCATCATCTGTATAAAAGACACCTGTCCACAGCCTCAAACAGTCAGACTCCAAACTCCGCCATGGCCAAGACCAAAGAGCTTTCGAAGGACACCAGGAAAAGTATTGTAGACCTGCACCAGACTGGGAAGAGTGAATGTACAATAGGCAAGCAGCTTGGTTTGAAAAAATCAACTGTGGGAGCAATCATCAGAAAATGGAAGACATACAAGACCACTGATAATCTCCCTCGATCTGGGGCTCCACGCAAGATCTCATCCCGTGGGGTCAAAATGATCATGAGAACGGTGAGCAAAGATCCCAGAACCACACGGGGGGACCTGGTGAATGACCTGCAGAGAGCTGGGACCAAAGTAACAAAGGTCACCATCAGTAACACACTACAACGGCAGGGAATCAAATCCCGCAGTGCCAGACGTGTTCCGCTGCTGAAGCCAGTGCATGTCCAGGCCCGTCTGAAGTTTGCCAGAGAGCACATGGATGATACAGCAGAGGATTGGGAGAATGTCATGTGGTCAGATGAAACCAAAGTAGAACTTTTTGGTATAAACTCAACTCGTCGTGTTTGGAGGAAGAAGAATACTGAGTTGCATCCCAAGAACACCATACCTACTGTGAAGCATGGGGGTGGAAACATCATGCTATGGGGCTGTTTGTCTGCCAAGGGGACAGGACTACTGATCCGTGTTAAGGACAGAATGAATGGGGCCATGTATCGTGAGATTTTGAGCCAAAACCTCCTTCCATCAGTGAGAACTTTGAAGATGAAACGAGGCTGGGTCTTCCAACATGACAATGATCCAAAACACACCGCCCGGGCAACAAAGGAGTGGCTCCGTAAGAAGCATTTTAAAGTCCTGGAGTGGCCTAGCCAGTCCCCAGACCTCAACCCCATAGAAAATCTGTGGCGGGAGTTGAAAGTCCGTGTTGCTCGGCGACAGCCCCAAAACATCACTGCTCTCGAGAAGATCTGCATGGAGGAATGGGCCAAAATACCAGCTACTGTGTGTGCAAACCTGGTAAAGACCTATAGTAAACGTTTGACCTCTGTTATTGCCAACAAAGGTTATGTTACAAAGTATTGAGTTGTATTTTTGTTATTGACCAAATACTTATTTTCCACCCTGATTTACGAATAAATTCTTTACAAATCCTACCATGTGAATTCATGGATTTTTTTTTCACATTCTGTCTCTCACAGTTGAAGTGTACCTCTGGTGCAAATTACTGACCTCTGTCATCATTTTAGGTGGGGGAACTTGCACAATCGGTGGCTGACTAAATACTTTTTTGCCCCACTGTAGGTGAAGTGTAAAATTGTTATTTGGATGAATGATTTGAGGTGCACATTGTTTTGAAAGAAAAGCTGGTGTGTGTGAGACGATGATGAGAGTATTGCGTGAATGATGCTGCAAAACTGAGCTGAAAGAATGGTGATATGTGTGGAAAATTGTTAATTGTCCTGATGAGCTCTGCTGAGCACGCTGAAGACAAGGAATGCTGTTATTTAAGGTGGGAAATCAAAATTTGGGTTAGCAAATTTGGGAAAGAAAAAACTGACTGCTCAAGTGGGAAAATTGTGAAGGAGTCTGAAACACTGCAAAAAGAAACACACAAAATCACACACACAAACAGAAAATGCATTAACCTTACAACTACGAGAGAGCTCATGAAGATTAGACAGCATGTTGAGCATGTGAGTCTGTGTATTAGTGTTAAAACAGTGTGAACACACAAACCCTGAAGTTGAGGAATAACTCAGGAAAGTTTCATGACAAGAGAGTGATGTTGGTGAAAATGAAAAAGTGATTAAAAGATTAAAGTAGTTTTAAAATAGTGAATTGGAAGTGTTCGTGTCGATTGAGCAAAACAAGTGATTACTCTTGGAAGAAAATAAAATAATTTAATAATGTGGTAAGATTTAAATACACCTTTCTCTTGTCACGGTAACTTCTTGAGATATGACTCAGTATGCAAATTAGCTGAAATGAGTGGTGAGAAAGAAGCTTCCTGTGTGGCTGTGTGTCAGAGGCTTTCAATGGAGGAAACATAGCAGAGACTGAGAAGAATTAGTTGGTGAAATATATAATGGTAAAGTAACAGGATAATTAAATAAGGTGGTCAGGTCTGTTTAGAAGTGCAGATTTGGACATGAAATGTATAATTTAGTGAGGACACATTGTTATAACAGGTTTATATCTTATGCTAAATCTAAGTATGTTAAAGCGCTTAAAGGGGAACATTACTGTGTGCAAACTGTGTGGCTGTTAACAAGATTTTCTGTGTATATAGCAGGTGAAATTATATCAGTTGACCTCTGACTCTCAGGACACTGTGGAATCTGAGGCCAACCACTGAGATATGATGTGGGGAAAATGAACAGAGGGAGTGATTTTAAGTCTGATTTCAGACTATGTAAGTATTAGTTAACCCGAGAGTAGGCCAAAACCTTTGTGGCCCTGAAGTTCTAATCTCCATAACATATCGATAGATTAATAAGCAAATTTTTTGTGTTTAAGATCTTTGGGGTTGTTGTTTGAGTGATGGGTGGATTCTGTCAGTTAGGTTTGGGTTGTTTTCTTATTTTAATAGAGGGAGTTTTAGTAAACATGGACATGTCTAGAATTGGGCCCTTTAAATTTCTAACAGTCCACTTAGAGAAAACCTGACAGGTGATTATGTTTTGTGTTTTGATGAGCTAATAATCAGCTCTCTTTTCTCATTTTTTGTAAGCAGGCCTGCAAGATTGAATTAACAGCGCTGAAAAAAAAAATTTCGGGAGAGCAAATATAAGGTGACCTTTCCAGATTATAACTGGCTGAGGAGAAGGCTACCTGTGGGAACCTGGAGTTCCTGTCTAAAAGGATTGCCGCATGTCAATCCAGACCAAAAATGATAGACAATTGTTTTTCTTTTCAGTGAATGTGTGTGAATGACTGGACTGATAACTGGACCAAGGTTAGCATGAATAAAGGGGGACAAACAATTGACTAGGTTGGGGAGAGAAAGGGGATACTTTGCAGACTTAATGTTTTGGCTGCTGATTTTGGGTTGCTGATGTTTGCTTTAAAAATAAAATTTCTGTTTTATTGTCTGGGTTTAGAATATGGTACTAGATTATATTGTTGGGGAAATGCCAAATGCTAAAGGAGAGAAACTTTTTGATTTAACTCATGCCATTAACAAAATAGGCCACTGTAGAAGTCAACTAAAGTTTGTAGAGGAATGTAACTAAAACAAAAGTAATATTCATGAGTCACATAGGAGATTGCTAGACTTTTCATATAACATGCAGTAATAGAATAACAAACACTTGTCGAAGTGACCAAGGTTTTTTCCTTTAAAGCAGGAGCAAAGTAAGGAAAGCATATATATTTTGGTTAAGTCTGGTAAAGTATAATTAGAATCTACCGTTACATTAAGAGGAGCAAAATGAAATCAAAATATGCTGTATCAAGAACATATTATAATGTTTTAGTAGCTAGCTTTAGTGTATTTGACACATGAGATGTGTCAAGAAGGGGTGATTTTGGGTTTAATTTGAAATAAGGGGCTTTATGATCATGGTAGGACCTGGTGGGAGTTTGATTTAGCTATGATAAAACTTACGCATAAGTAATTGCTTTCATGCTTAAACTTAATTGATTAAAATGTTTGTTTTCTCTTTGATCTTTTAGTAGAATAAGCTGTTATAATGATTTTCTTCTAATCTATTGTGAAAGGTGTCAGGGTGTAAAAGGTCAATGAAGATGCTTGCAGAAACAGATAACATGTATTGTGACTTGTAGGTAGTGTTGGGAAGGTTACTTTTAAAATGTATTCCATTACAGAATACAGAATACATGCCCCAAAATGTATTCTGTAACGTATTCCGTTACGTTACTCAATGACAGTAACGTATTCTGAATACTTTGGATTACTTAATATATTATCATGCTTTTTACAACAACGTGAATGTACTATTGCTGTGTGATTTATTACTATTACTGAAGGTCCGCGACTCCGAACTGTAGTAAAGGGACCTCTGACTAATACGGCGGGGTCCCTGTCGGCTCGTAGCCGAAAAATAGCTTTACTTTGTTGTGTGGGTCAATTTTTCTTGCGAGAGACAGAGAGAGGCGTTGAAAGGCTGCTCCAACGGAACTTATTGTTTTCGGAGGAAACACGAACACGGTGTACAGTCGAGTCTTAATAGCTTACTTACAACTGGGCTCGTCAGGCACTCTTCTTGGCTGAAGTAGTTATTATTATATTTACATGCTTCCAGCTCCCGTTTTTCCTCGATGACAACTCGTACCTTTCCACTCCCCTTTTTCTCCCTCCTCGCGCTCACAGACACATAACGTGTATGGCAGTCCATTCTCCCTGCAACACGGACTATACTGCCCATGATGCTACATTCTTTAGAGCTATGCTTGTAGCATTCTGCCTGTTAGCTTAGCACAACAACAACAACGAAAAGGCGCTTGTCGTGTCCAAATTCATGGGCTGCATTCTCCTGAGGCCGCATTTGTAGACCGATTACGTCACAGCGACGCGCCGAAGGCTGTCCAAATTCGTAGACCCCTCCGAATGCAGCCGACAAATGCGTGCTCCTTTTTCCGAATTTGAAGGATGGGTCGGGTGTGTCCTTCGTGGCCCACCATATCCCAGAATTCATAGCGGGGCCCAGCCAAGCTCCAGTTTCCGGCTAATGGCGGCCGCTACTAAGTTTTAAAATTACTCTTATTAATCTTTCTGGGTCACAAAATAAACTTTTAACATATTTTCAGGCGAGAAAGTAGCTGTGTAAACATCAAATATCTGCTCGGTTTATCAAGATATCGCATCTTTGCTAAAGTGCTTCGACGTTTTCGGAGACGTCTGCTACCCACCAGCTCGATAGCTAGCCGGGAGCTCGAGGGTTACTGATGCGGCCGAGAATGGCACAACTCCCGGCACATCATTTTCAGATCACCGCGGACTTTCGCTGCCCGGGTTAAACGTTGTCAGCCGGTGATCAGCTGTGATCAGCTGATCACGGGGCCGGGGTTAAAAGAGAGACGCCAGACATCATTCTCTTCGTGTCAGGAGCTCCGAAACTCTGCCGACGTCAGTCTCCGCCTGATTCAGCAACCGTGAGTGATTATCCCTTCAATCCTTTTTCTCTTCCCGGCTCCGCTCGCTCTCTGTCGGTAACGACCGTTCCGAAGCCACGCTTCGTGCACTGATCGTTACTAGAATAACTGCGTGCCTGCTCCAAACCCACCGCTAGCCTTCGCCGCGCTTGGGTCTAACCAACACGCCACACGGGCACGCCGAATTACTGTGTGTAACCCGCCCGGCCGTGACAAACGTAATATATAAGTCACTTAGACAACCTAAAAATGTTATTGTTGGGCTTTTTTTCCAGTGTTTTGTTTGTTCGTGAGTAAATCGGTTTGGCTGAGATTAAAGTTATTAGATTAGATAAAATAAAACTTTATTAATCCCCCGGGTGGGTTCCTCCTTGGTTTTTACACAGCTGACTAAACGTCAAACAGAAAACTGATTAAACAGAAGTGTGAGATGGCCGAGAGTTTACTCCAGTGTCCTGTTATATTTTAGACAGCAAGGAGCAGACGGCTGAGTTTATTAAACTCCACCGAGACAGCGGTGACGCTAATCAGAAGGCTAGACCGTCCAATTTCACGGCCGTTTACTTCCGGCCTACCCGATCTTCTGAGGACCCGGCCCACGTAGACCGCGAAGGCCGGGTCCTCGGGAGAATGTAGCCCATGAATTTGGACACGACCGCTCTCTCACCCAGGAAACACACAGTCGCAGAGAGAGAGAGAGCGTCGCATGTAACCATGGCAACCGTAACGCTGCCGCCTGGAACAACAGAACGTAGCTGTCAAACAAAACCCAAACAGTCCTGACCCGCGACAAAATGAAACAGGAAAGTACCGCAGTGTAATCCATTTATTTCAACAAAGTAACTGTATTCTGAATACCACCTTTTTAAACGGTAACTGTAACGGAATACAGTTACTCATATTTTGTATTTTAAATACGTAACGGCGGTACATGTATTCCGTTACTCCCCAACACTGCTTGTAGGTCAGAGTTAAGGCACATTCTGCTTGGAAACTTTCGCACTTGCAGAAGCAACAGTTTTGTGTACAGGATGGTGATAATCAGATAAGAGAGAAGAGAGCGAGCAACAGGAAGCACCTAGGGGGACGTGAAAGCGGCGCTTTAAGTGGGTTAAAGGTGTTAAAAGGTTGCTTACTGAGATGAGTAACATTGAAGAATATATATAAATAAAAGTCAAAAACCTGGTTCAGCGTGACTGACTGAACGGAACCACCAGAGAGGGGCACCCATAAGAAGCACAGAGCACCAGAGTTGAACAAAATTTGTTGTTTAGGAGATTAAAAGCTTGTTAAGGTTAAATGTGAGCATAAAAGTAATGAAGAGTAATGAGAGCGACTTTAGTAATAGTTTCCAGGTTTTCTATGTTAGGTAAATTGCCCAAGAAATAGTGCTAAGACCGGATTTATGTTATCCGTAGAGGGGGTGGGAAAACTTAACTCTACAGAGGCTGTTTCCAAAGAGTGATAAACGTAAGTAGGCCCTTTGACCAGGAAAAGCTAATTATATCTGTTGTTCGTAAACAGTAGCTATTGAGGGAATCAGTTAATTAGTTTAACTAATAGAATTAGTTAAAGAGGGGGTCTGTTAGGTAATAAATATATAATCTTAAATGCTTATATGCTGATTATATTGGTTTATATAAGAGAGGCCCAGACTTCAGTGTAAAACTTGTCACGGCTGCCGAGGCGAGCCGTGTGGAGTTAGAAGAAGGACCCAAGATGCAGGCAGTGGATGAGATGCCGGTGAGTTTATTTACACAGTGGTGAGAAGGCAAAACAGGCAAGAGGGAAGACAAAACTAAAGACCTGAACTGGGAAAGCTAAATGACAAACCTGAGATGAAACAAAAAGGGAAGAGAGGCAGCGAGACGAGCAGGACACCGAGGAACACAGACTGACGCGGAGTTACACAGACGAACCGGCAACAGGCAGGAGAACACACCGGGCTTAAATACACACACACCAGTAATCAGGGGATGAGAGACAGGAGGGCAACACAGCTGGGAGGAATCTGGGCTGACGGGACAGGGGAAACGTAAACTGATCACACTCACATACGACACGGACCTTCACAATAAAACAGGAAACTCAGACACATGGAACCAGACAAGACATTGAACTAAACAGACAGATTCACAAACAGATGGGGAGACACCATAGACAGACAGATACAGACGCAGACTCAGAGGCAGATCGAAAATAACAGAACTTAAACAATCATCATCTAGAAAATGATAACAAACTAAAAGCGCTGGGTCACCGACCCAGGACCATGACAAATCTAGGTTGCAGGCTGACAGGAAATTACATGCTTTTGCAGAGCGTGCTTTTGCAGCTAGAAAGTGAAACCAACTAGGCTGTTTGATTGAAACTTAAAGTGTGGTGTGACGTAGAGAGCAAGTACATAAATACCTAGGCTTCCGTTTGTGCTTCAGACCTGGGGTTGTGTGTTTTGTGTTCAGGTCTCCATATCCAGGACATGTAAAATAAAGATCATTTTTAAAGTAAAAGGACCACTTCTGAGCTGTGTCTTTTTTGGCCGTAAAGAATCTAAAAGAACCCAATTTAATAGGCTGCTGCAGGCCAGGCAGATGAGGCTGCTGCAGGCCAGGCAGATGAGGCTGAAGCTGGACCAGACGAGGATGATGAGGCTGAAGCTGGACCAGACGAGGGTGAAGACTCTGAAGCTGGACCAGACGAGGGTGAAGACTCTGAAGCTGGACCAGACAAGGATGTAGGTGCTGCAGGCGACGGCGTGGCAGCCGGAGACGGTGGCGCTGCAGGTAACGCCGTGGATGCCGGAGACAGTGTCGCTGCAGGCAAGGCTGTGGATGCCGGAGACAGTGGCGCTGCAGGTAACGCCGTGGATGCCGGAGACAGTGGCGCTGCAGGCAAGGCCGTGGATGTCGGAGACAGTGGCGCTGCAGGCAAGGCCGTGGATGCCGGAGACAGTGGCGCTGCAGGCGGCGGCGTGGCAGGCGCAGTCGGTGGCGCTGCAGGATCGCTGGAGGATCCCTTGGACTCTCCAGTGGAGACAGGAGATGAAGGTCGGATGAGGCTGGAGACTGAGCTACGGGTAGCGAGGCTGGAGACTGTGCTACGGGAGACACTGGAGACACAGGAAGCTGAACTACGGGAGACACTGGAGACACTGGAGACTGAGCTGAAGGTGGCTGCTGGGCAGCTAGCTGAGCCGAAGGTGGCTGCTGGGCAGCTAGCTGGGCTGAAGGCAGCTGGGCAGGGGATAAGCAGTTCTTATTGCTGTCTGCCGCACAAAACACAGTCCCTGAATAAACAGTCACACAGTTCAAAAACTGTGCCACCGTGCCACCGTCACGGCACGGTGGTTAGCACTGTTGCCGCACAGCAAGAAGGTCCTGAGTTCAATTCCAACATCAGGCCGGGGTCTTTCTGTGTGGAGTTTGCATGTTCTCCCCGTGTCTGCGTGGGTTCCCTCCGGGTACTCCGGCTTCCTCCCACCGTCCAAATACATGCAGCTTGTGGGGATAGGTTAATTGGATAACCCAAATTGTCACTAGGTGTGAATGTGCAAATGAATGTGAGTGTGAATGGTTGTTTGTCCCTGTGTGTTAGCCTTGCGACAGACTGGCAACCTGTCCAGGGTGTACCCCGCCTCTCGCCCAATGACAGCTGGGATAGGCTCCAGCGCCCCCCGCGACCCTGAAAAGGATAAGCGGAAGTGAATGGATGGATGGACAGTTCAAAAAAGAAAAAGAGTCCCTACTCAACACCCGGCAATTCTGAAGTCCCCATGTCCAGCTGTGGGGCGACGCGCCGGCGGCGCAACTGTCGTTTCCTCCCCGCAGACAGCTCCGACAGGCTGGGCAAAACCACATCCGGCGGGTCGGGCAGCGAGGCAGTAGTGGCTGGGAGAAGGTGTGGTGTGTGCTGGAGAAAGGCCTGTATGGTCGGGGAAAGTGAGCCAAACAGCCACAGAAGGCCAGAGAAGAGCCGCTGTAGGCGTGTTTCCGGGGGGTGTTCCAGCCACAAGTTGAGAAGACTTTCAACAGTGTAAATGATGTCGTCCTGTAGCTCCTCAGAAGGATTGAAAACTGGCTGGCTAGTTCGTACTGTCACGGGGCAAGCCGTGTGAATTATTAAGGACCCAAAATGAAGGTGGCTTCTGAGGTGAGCGAGCTTTATTGCGACAGTGATGTACAACACAAAAGAAAGGGTGGCGAGAAACAGAACTGAAAACACTCTAAACTGGGAAAACTAAAACTTAAACAACAAAACCTGAACATGAACGAGGGTACCTTGCAGAGAGAACAACGCGGGGAGAATGCACAGGAAGACGGGGCAAAATACACAGAATGACCGAGGGGAATAACACAGACGAACCAGCAACGAGGACGAGGGAACACACACTATAAGTACACACACCAGTAATCAGGGGATGGGAAACAGGAAGGAAACACACCTGAGAGACATAACAGCTGACGAGGCAGGGGAAACGTAAACAGAACACACTGACATCAGACAGAGACCGTCAAAGTAAAACAGGAAACACACCGACTTAAGACAACACTCACCAACTAAACACAGGCTGGGGAACAGACATAGGAACATGAAACGTGAAACAGGAGAGTACAAAAACCCAAGATAACCAAAACCACAGAATAATAATAAACTTAACATAAACACAGAGTCACAGACTCCGGACCATGACAAGAACGAAAATCTATAAAAGTTTTCTCTTTCCAAATATTTATGGACCTAACTGTATATTAACAAAATATGAATAGTGTGAGTACACAAGAAAACAATGATTAGAATAAAATATGCTCAAGTTTGTTTGATAGGGTGCAGCTGTTGATCAGAAGAATAGGTAAGGATTTGTGAATGTGTGGGTGTGAGTAATTGTAATTCAGTAATTGGGGGGAATTTATTGATACTGGGGGTCTGCCTGTCATAAAAGGACATGGGAAGCCACAGCTGGGGTTGTATAGGGATGCACAGAATAGAGTAAAAGCAGATGTAAGTCATGAGCATACAATCTCAATCATCCAGGTAAGTAAATCTCCAAAAGTTGATTCTGTTCATCTGGACGTATGTGTTTTCAGTGGGCGAAACGTTTCGTCACTCATCCAAGTGACTTCTTCAGACTGAAGAAGTGGCAATCTTACAGATCTTAAACTAAACCAACCTGTTTGTCTTCCTGTTTGTCACTGATTTATCACACAGTGATCATTGCTCACAAAAGTTAGATTGTTTTAAAAATTCTTATTATATATATTTGACATCTCTATTCTTATGAGGCATTATTCCTGGGGCAGGGATAGCTCAGTAGGTAGAGTGGTGGCCCCATGATCGGAAGGTTGGGGGCTTGAATCCACTGAACAGCTACCCTGAGGTACCCCTGAGTAAGGTACCATCCCTACACACTGCTCCCCGGGTGCACAATGGCTGCCTACTGCTTCACTGAGTGAATGGGTTAAATGGAGAGAGGAATTTCCCCATAGGGATCAATAAAGTATACATTATTATTATAGTATTGTCTTTTTGTAGAGAACAGCACGCAGTGCCTACAAAATGTGTTAGACCAAAACCCAGTAAAAGGTTTTATGTCATCCTGTTAATGTGCCCTACATTAACAGGACTGGTAACTAACAAAATAATTTTTTGTGTTTCTATAATAGTTAACCCCCCAATATATGCAAAGTCTTTAGTCAAAATAGTTTTTTCAATGCTAAAACAAACAAGGTCCCAGCATCTTTGACGGGGCAGTGCTTTTTTGTTCTCTTTCAGCCAAATATAAATAAATACAATTTTAATAAATAAAAAGGGTGCTATTTCTTATACACAAACCTCACCTTGTCCAACAAGTCTAACAAGAGCATTTAAGCTACACTCGGCATGGACAACTAGCAGACAAGATCAAATAACCTTGAAATGACACTAGGAAACACAATTATGGTAAGATATATGTTTTAAAAGACAAATTGTTAAATTCATGCTAACAATCAGCTGATATTTTTGTAAAAAAAAAAGATATATTAGTATAATATATTTAATTTAATCAATATCATTTTCATACTATGAACCTTTTTACAACTAACACCCCCTAAAACTACATAGTTGAATTGAAATTTTGTGCATTTTAAGTGTGCTTATTCTCTCCAGTATATTTGAGCTCTCTTCATTTCCTATGTCCACGAGACAACCACATGATATTTTCAGGCCTGAAAAACCAGACCGTTCTCACTCCCAAGGCGTAATATCTCAAAGTGCTGCAGCGTTCCTGAGGTGACTTTCCGCATTCTTATGGTACGCGCCGGGTTATAGATGAAATCCTGCGGTAATAAACGTTCCAGCCCTAAACCTGACCTTATCCCTAACCATAACCTTATTCCTGACCATAACCAGCACTTTAATGACGTTAAATAGTGTTTTCCCAAGCGATTTGAAGAAAATTAACAAACATGTGTGGATTGAGTCCAAACGATTTTCATATTTCCTCATTTTTTTCCCAATCTTGTCATTTAGGAACGTAATATGTTGACGATTTGTTACCTAGTGTAAAATGTTACGCTTTGGGAGTGAGAGCATGTTGGAAAAACATATCCAGATACTGCAACCAAACCGGTTTTACGCTCATTCCAAGTGGCACAATCTAAAACCAAAATCTCAAGCATAAAGATCTATGACAGTCATTAATTAAGTTCAGTTTCTTGTTACCTTATGGACCATGCGTGTGACCTTATTTAATAACAAATGCGTCACAAAAGAGATTAATGAATGAAGATATTATATTTAAAGAGCAATAACTTGAAACAGATAGGATGAAGGAATGTGCAAGGGCATGGTGGTGGTGATAAACTCTTGTTTAATCTAAAGATCAAACAAGAAACAGCCGATCTTCCCCTGTGAACTTCATTATTGTACCAATACATGACTTAAAGTAACTAAAGTAACTATTTAAACCAGTTTTTGTTTGATTTCTTTTTCTCTATTTAGCCCCTAAAGTGCACACTTCAAATATGTAGGAAGAAATGATTGATTCTTTTTGGGAATTTAAAAAAATGTATATGGTCTGAATTTATGAAGACAGAATTGTTATCATGATCATGATGATCATCAGTTCTCATTGCCTGATGTGGGTGCAGCTGTATTTGACAACTAGATAAGGTGCAAAGTGAAACTATGCAGTAAATCAGGCTTGTATCAGAATCAGAATCAGAAACAGAATCAGAAAGGGTTGTATTGCCAAATGTTGAGCAGGTTTACAACATTAGGAAATTGCTGCGGTGCTTAGTGCAAACATCCATCCATCCATCCATCCATCTTCATCCGCTTTGTCCAGGGCCGGGTCGCGGGGGCAGCAGCCTAAGCAAAGAGGCCCAGACCTCCCTCTCCCCAGCCACCTCCTCCAGCTTATCCGGGGGAATACCAAGGCGTTCCCAGGCCAGCCGAGAGATATAATCTCTCCAGCGTGTCCTGGGTCTGCCCCGGGGCCTCCTCCCGGTGGGACATGCCTGGAACACCTCACCCAGGAGGCGCCCAGGGGGCATCCTTGTCAGATGCCCGAACCACCTCAACTGGCTCCTTTCGATGTGGAGCAGCAGCTGCTCTACTCTGAGCCCCTCCCGGATGGCCGAACTTCTCACCCTATCTCTAAGGGAGAGGCCAGCCACCCTTCGGAGGAAGCTCATTTCCACCGCTTGTATCCGCGATCTCGTTCTTTCGGTCACTACCCACAGCTCGTGGCCATAGGTGAGGGTAGGGACGTAGATCGACTGGTAAATTGAGAGCTTCGCTTTTACACTCAGCGTCCGCATTACAGCAGCTGCAGCCCCAATCCGTCTGTCGATCTCCGGCTCCCTTCTCCCATCACTCGCGAACAAGACCCCGAGATACTTGAACTCCTCCACTTGGGGCAGGGACTCATCCCCGACCCGAAGTGGGCACTCCACCCTTTTCCGGCTGAGAACCATGGCCTCAGATTTGGAGGTGCTGATCCTCATTCCCGCTGCTTCACACTCGGCTGCGAACCGTTCCAGTGCGAGCTGGAGGCCCTCACCCGATGAAGCCAACAGAACCACATCATCTGCAAAAATCAGAGATGAGATTCTGAGGCCACCAAAGCGAAAGCCCTCCGCCACTTGGCTGCGCCTAGAAATTCTGTCCATAAAAATTATGAACAGAACCGGAGACAAAGGGCAGCCCTGGCGGAGCCCATCACCCACCGGGAACGAGTCCGACTTATTGCCGGCAATGCGAACCAAGCTCTTGCAACGGTTGTATAGGGATCGAATGGCTCATAGCAATGGGCCAGACACCCCATATTCCCGCAACACCTCCCACAGGACACCCCGAGGGACACGGTCGAATGCCTTCTCCAAGTCCACAAAACACATGTAGACTGGTTGGGCAAACTCCCATGCACCCTCAAGTATCCTGGAGAGGATAAAGAGCTGGTCCAGTGTTCCGCGACCAGGACGAAAACCGCATTGTTCCTCCTGTATCCGAGGTTCGACTAACGGACGAACTCTCCTTTTCAGCACCCTGGCATAGACTTTCCCAGGGAGGCTGAGGAGTGTGATCCCCCTGTAGTTGGAACACACCCTCCGGTCCCCCTTCTTAAAGATGGGGACCACCACCCCGGTCTGCCAGTCCACAGGTACAGCCCTACAACGTCCAGAGCCTTCAGGAACTCGGGGCGGACCTCATCAACACCAGGGGCTCTGCCACCAAGGAGTTGTTTAACTGCCTCAGTGACCTCGCCCCCGGAAATTGGCGGGTCATTCCCTTCATCCCCAGACTCTGCTTCCTCCTCAGAAGACGTGTCAGTGGGATTAAGGAGGTCCTCGAAGTATTCCTTCCACCGCCTGACAATTTTCTCAGTCGACGTCAGCAGCGCTCCGCCAGCACTATACACAGTGCAGGTAGAGCACTGCAGTGCAAACATACTGTCATAAATTACGCTAAAATAGACATGAAAATAAAAATAAGAATAAGAATTAAAAGTGCTAAGTAGATAGTGTTACTCCCCCCTCACCGCCTAGACCCCTCAGGGGAACGTAACAAGCCGTATTGGTCTTTTTTATGAGTTCGCCCTCCTTAAGAGCAGTGAGCTTGGGGGCCCTTTTTTCCCTTATTTCTATTTTTCCTTAGTTACACGCCGGTTGCCTAGGCCGGGGTGTAACAGATAGATATATACATATCTATCTACTTAGCGATCGTGGCTCAAGAGTTGGGCGTTCGCCTTGTAATCGGAAGGTTGCCGGTTCGAGCCCCAGCTCGGACAGTCTCGGTCGTTGTGTCCTTGGGCAAGACACTTCACCCGTTGTTATCATGATCGTTGCCTACTGGTGGTGGTCAGAGGGCCTGGTGGTGCCAGTGTCCGGCAGCCTCGCCTCTGTCAGTGCGCCCCAGGGTGGCTGTGGCTACAATGTAGCTTGCCATCACCGGTGTGTGAATGGGTGGATGACTGGATATGTAAAGCGCTTTGGGGTCCTTAGGGACTAGTAAAGCGC
Organism: Maylandia zebra; assembly: GCF_041146795.1. Lineage (NCBI taxonomy): Eukaryota > Metazoa > Chordata > Actinopteri > Cichliformes > Cichlidae > Maylandia > Maylandia zebra. The sequence goes on along the minus strand of NC_135169.1, from coordinate 38,374,808 downwards.
TATATAATTACAGGCCATTTACATGAGTGCAGGTGGTGATCAGTGCCAAACATGGAATGATGCAGTGAACACAGCGTAGGGTCATGTGTTAGTGGTGGGAACAGTCATACGGTTATTGTTCATGTGTCCAACAGCAGAGGGGAAGAAACTGTTCTTATGGCGAGAGGTTCTGGTGCGAATGGACCGGAGCCTCCTGCCTGAGGGGAGCAGGTCAAACAGACTGTGTCCAGGGTGAGAAGGGTCAGCTGAGATCTGAGCTGCATGCCCCAGTGTCCTGGAGGTGTACAGGTCCTGCAGAGATGGGAGTCTGCAGCCAATCACCTTCTCAGCAGAGCGCACAACACGCTGCAGTCTCTGTTTGTCCCTGATAGTGGCTCCAGCGTACCACACGGTGATGGAGGAGGTGAGGATGGACTCGATGGTTGCAGTTTAGAATTGCATCATCATCCGTGTTGGCAGGTTGAATTTCTTCAGCTGCCTCAGGAAGTACATCCTCTGCTGGGCTTTCTTGATGACGGAGGTGATGGTGGGCTCCCACTTCAGGTCCTGGGCGATGGTGGTACCCAGGAAGCGGAATGAGTCCACAGAGGTGATGAGGGTGTCAGTCAGGATGATGGGGGGGAGTGGGGCTGTGTGCTTCCTGAAGTCCACAATAATCTCCACTGTCTTCTGGGCATTCAGCACCAGGTTGTTGTGGCTGCACCAGGACACCAGACGTTCAACCTCCCTCCTGTAGGCAGACTCATCCCCGTCCGAGATGAGTCCAATAACGGTGGTGTCATCTGAAAACTTGATTAGCTTGACAGACTGGTGGGTGGAGGTGCAGCAGTTGGTGTACAGAGAGAAGAGCAGAGGAGAAAGAACACAGCCCTGAGGGGAGCTGGTGCTGATGGTCCGGGAGTCCGAGACATTCTTTCCCAGCCTCACATGCTGCTTCCTGTCCGTCAGGAAGGATATGCTTTGAGAAACCACATACAGTACATGTTCAGGGAAATGCTTTCCATATTGATCAAGGCTTTCCATCTACAGTTCAGTCATGTGTAGGCTATATTTATATTTTCATGTCATTTCAGTTGAGTGAATGAAATGCAAATGATTTCCTTTTGGTTTACCAAAACAAATTATTGAAGGAGTACCTTCATGTTGTGAAGTACACTGGTTCTAAATTGACTTGTGAATGTGAGTTAGTCTGTTTCTCTGTGTTAGTCGTCTTTTTACAGAGTGTGTGATCCATCACCCACAATGCTATCTGGGAAACGCTCCAGATTCCCTTTGCAAGGCAAAGCAACAATATGTTTGATGAATGGATAACTATACATTTATATCACAAAGCCAGCCAAAATCATACGGGGTTTGCAGTGTAAATTCAAAAATACCCTTTTCTGTCTTCTGTTCTGAGAACTAAAGGAGGGTTTGGGATCACCTGATCCACCTTGATCTATAAGCTTTATCAAAAAAGAAAGTTTTGAATCTCATCTTAAAATTAGAAAGGGTATCAGTCTCGCAAATCCAAACCAGGAGCTGGTTCCACAGGACAAAGGACAGAGAGCTGGGTTCTGGGTCACATTCTAAAAGTGCTCATTATTCATGAGCTTCTTGATCATGACTGCTGTAATAAATTGTAACCAATTAATTCCTTAAGCTTTGTCCATTAATTTTCTAGAATAAAACAATAATATATGAGTCTTTGTGTTTTCTAATCCTACACCACCTTACTATAATTAAGAGCAAACATGCTGAATGTGTTCTGAACCAGACTGGATTTTTGTAAAAGGGATCATAAGACATTTATTTCCTGTAGGTATGAAGCCAATCTTCGCTTAGCCTAAAATTAAAATAACAATACTAATAATAATAATAACAAGCAAGCAGTTTCTTGAGTGATCTTGCAGAGTACAAAGCAGCACTTTAAAGGAGTGGTTGAGAATTTGGGTGTAGGGATCCAGGCGTGCAAGAACAGGTTGTGTTGTGGAATGGACAAAGGCCTAACTGAATACTTAAAATAACCACATGCTGTATTAACAATGAGCCTTCGTGACTGTGCTAAAAAAAAAAACAGCTCGACACAGGTTCTTCAGGACATTTAAAGTTAGCACAATTATGACCTCAGATGAAATGTTTCTCACAGGAGGATCGGTGGTTTCAACAGTGTAGGAGGCTGTGGTTGCCACAAGATGTGTAAAGGAAACACAAGTTGTAACTACACAATCAAATAAAAAGATTGTGAAATGCCCGCCAAACCAAGCAGGCAATTGTATAGATAAGACTGGATTTTCAGTATCCTCTACCAGAGAAACACTTGCAGGTGGTGAGATTTTATTTAGAACAACCAGTGTTAAAATGTTATCTGATCAATCAATATAGAAGCACCATGATTGCTTATGCATTAAATAAAAATTAAGGTTGATGTGAATGAATTTTAGGGGGGGGAAACAACGTTTGAAACTGAATATTTGTCCTGATAATGGGTGATGATGGATAAACTGCTGCCTGTAAAGTAAGCAGTCACTATTGAACATTAGGGCCACTCACATTAAAAAAGGCAAATGGCAGTAATTCATAAATTACTAAGATTAAAAATTATGCCCACTGATATGTTTTTACATATGAAAGTTAAGACCACAGAGGAGTCTCGCAGATGTATTGAAGGAGGACATGCAGGGGGTTGGTGTGACAGAGTTATAGGATGAGATGGAAGCAGATGATCTGCTTTAGAAACCCTTAAAGGAAGCAGTCAAAAGAAGAGTAAAAGTTAAGACTTTGTCCTGCGGTGCTTTACTTACAAGGTTTTTTTTAAGATTTTAAAAACTTGACAAGCAAAATGTATAAAGTTTATATGAGATATTGTTTAGAATGGCTATGTTTAGATTTTACATAAAATCCTTGAATGTGATACACAACCTACACAAAAGAACACACCCGCTTACACTGTACTACTGAGCGTTCAGACAAACCCATGGCGCAACACACCTTCCAAAATATAAAGAGAAGAATCAGTGTAAAGAACAATAGCAATATCAACAGGGATTTGAGCGCACTGTACTCAAGCTTATATCTATGAACACACTGTCTCAAGGAATGAGGGGAAGAGTTGCTTTCAGAGCATGACATTTTTTTTCTCAGATCACCACCAAAGTGTCTATCCTGACGTCAAGTTAGACCAAAGGCGCTTTATTTTTTATTGTTTTATTTTTATTCTCAACCACTTTCCAACCCCTTTTGATTTTGCCATGTCATTATAAAATGCATAAACACTAAAACAGTTCAGCTTGATGCATTGTCAAATAACTTTATTCTGCACTTACATAGCACCTTATAAATCTTAGCTTGGTTTTACTTGGTTTTCTCACTGACACATTCAACCTCTCACACTAGTGACAGCAGAAATGCCGTGCAGGTGCTTGCCTACTATCGGGACTAAGGTGGGATTTAGTGTCTTTCCCAGGGACACCAGAATCTGAAATTGCTACACATAGTCAGAATCTGGTATAAACAATATGAAAGTGTGGATCCGTCCTGCCTTGTATCAACAGCTCAAGCAGTTGCTGGTGTATTAGCATGTTGAATATTTAATGCAAATGCAGTTTTAAGGCAATGACTCATAAGAATATAAAAAGGAGTTCAAGAAGATAACACCAAAAGCTATAATTCATAAGAAGATAAATTTAAATATACTGCCTACCATTCAGGTTTATATTTGCCTTCTTTTTTCATATGGCTTAACTAGCTGCCATGCTTTGACTAAGAGGATCTTCCAGGTTAAGCTGAATTTATTATTTGAACAAAGGAAATATACCAAAATTGCATGAGAATAATTTAGAAAATGCAGACATGTAAATTAAAGTGTGATAAGTGAAAATTAAAAACACATGTTTGTAACTCAAACAGTTCACTGTAAATTATTTGAAGTTATCAGCTTACATTGAACACGTCAATTGCCAGTTCTTTAATTACAGATTAAGAACTGTCGTACTGTCACTTGGCTTCATTGGAATTCTGTTATGAAACCTTTTCATAAGAAGCAACTACGCCCAATTTTGTTTACATAACTCCTTTGATAGTGACGCACAAAGGGACTGCTTAGCAAATAAAAAGGTTTTAAGAACTACTAGACATGATCCCCCGCATAAAGTAATCTGCCATTTAACAAAGGTTAATTTTTTTCTTACAACAAAACCATTCATCTTAGTTTATGCATATTTCGTTTCTTGTTTTGTTATTTTATTAACCCTTGTTAATTCTCAGCACACCAGCAGTTTATTCAGATCAGTTAGTTGATCAGTCTTGCCTGATCAACTAACAGATGCTTTTTTGCATTGTGTTGCTAACTTTTCTCCACACGTATCATGTCAGTCTTTTCAAATCCTGCATCAGTTGTGATTATATTGATTAGATTTTTTTCAAAAAAGATGTACAAATGACCTTTTGAAATCATCACACGCATCACGGCACATGTATCTCTCAGGTCCTGTGTCAGATTTTTGCTGGATTTTTTCCCCCCTGTTCCTTAGGACACAAATTAAAGTATGTAAGATGTAAAATTAGGAAGTCATCCTCTATTTTCTAAATATTTTCTTAAATGTTACTGACTCACACCTTACTTGACAAGCCACATCTCTTACGTCTCTAAAGGTTGATGAGATGACTCAGCGGGTTTGTAATGAAATCTTGAAACGCCACACCAGCATAAAACCAAGTCAAACATGAACGATTGTCGCTTTTAAATCTGGCGAGTTGCCGGGTCTGGGTTTGTCATATAGCTCTCTCATTTGTCAAGTGGAATTTGTTTTATTTATTTATTCACTATTTTTTCAGTTCTTTGCAAGAAAATGCAGAGAAGAAATTTAGTGAAGTAAAAGTTTGCTGGAACAAAATAAAGGAAAAGAAAATGAAACTGTATAATCAATTTTTGAGAACCTCTGCCTCAGCTGGCCTCAGATTTGGAGGTGCCGATTCTTATTCCCACCGCTTCACACTAAGCTGCGACCCATTCCAGTGCGAGCTGTAGGCCATCACCCGATGAAGCCAACAGAACCACATCATCCGCGAAAAGCAGAGATGAGATTCTGAGGCCACTTAAGTGAAAGCACTCAGCCGCCGGGTCTGTCCAGCGTTCTCCCCCGCCACCTAATCCAACTCACCACCAGGTGGTGATCAGTTGACAGCTCAGCCCCTCTCTTTACCCGAGTGTCCAGGACATGTGGCCGCATCATTCCTCTGAGAATGAGTGAAAAAGCAACCAATGTTCAAAGAAAAACTTTGAAAGATCTTCATGAAGTCTACTGCTCATTACCATTTAAAAGTAAAGTACTACAAAGTCTGGCTTCTTGTAATAAAAACAGAAAGAAATGAAGGTGGCTCAAAGTGCTTCTCCAGCACTGTAAAATAAATAATTCATGAGTATTTGCTATTTACTTTGGATGATCTTAACAATCTTACTCTTGTCCTCTGTTGCATTCCCTTGAATAGTAGGGGAGACCGGGGATAGTTGTAACGTGGGTCAGTTGTAACACTTCCAATTTCTCCAATCAGGGCTAAGTTTCAAATGATGTGACTCATCCTGTGCATGCCCAATTCAGTTCTGCTATTACATGTGAAAAATCAGCACATTTTGTCAAACACAGACAATTTAACATGAAAAAAAGTGATTTGTATGCCAAAAAGTAAGTTTTTCTACTTTATTTCAATTTGTAATAGCATTATCTGCTTTGCAGTTAAACTCATCAAACTTAAATTATGTTATTTGTATGTCTATGGGGATATATTCTGTGTAGGTCTTTAGTGCTAATGTTTTAGCCGTTGGCTGTAATGTTAGCTAGTTCATGGCTATAGGAGTCTGGGTTAGTTGTAACAATAATGCAGATGTTGCAACTTACCACACTATTACTTTAACTTATATTAAACAAGTTGGGGCAACGACATCAGCAGAGAGAGGTTCACTGGTCGCTTTTGTATATGCGGTTAATGCCATTGGCAACACAATTCCTCCACTGTTTGTGTTCCCACACATACCTTATGCAGACCACTGTGTCAGAGATGGACCAGTAGGAAGTACTGGTAGTGGAAATAAATCAGGATGGGTGCAAGAAACAGATTTCCTCATCTTTCTGAAGCACTTTGCAAACCACACCAAGGTAAGCCATGATAAAAAGTAATGGAATTGCGATGCTGGTGAACAACTACATTTTTTCAGCTTCATTGTTATGTTCAAAATTGGTGCAAGAGCTGTAGGTTATAATGCCCACTGAGCCAATGAGGCCAAACTCAAGGAAGACCAACCAAAATTAATGAAATATTCAGTTGCAGAAAATTCCATAATTTGTCTTTTTGGGGGGTTGGAATATGTTCAAAAGCTAGATTTCTGCATTCTGTCACACACACACATAATTACATAAATGGCTCTAAGTGCATTCATGTGTTGAATAAACAAAGATTACACGTTAATGTTTTGTCAGTACCCTTATTTCATTGTGTTACATTTTACCCCAGGATATGTTACAACTAACCCAGACTATGGGGTTAATTGTAACATTTCACTCTTCGTGTTTGAGACCATACCATGCAATGGGTAATTGTGCTGCAGAGAAAATAGCTGCACTATTTAATAGCAGAGACATGTAAATACTTTGCATTACATTTTGAATCCACTACCTTAAAAGAGCTCCAATTTACAGACAGAAATGTCAAAAATGTTACAACTATCCCCGGTCTCCCCTACAGACCTCTGGGAATTCCGCCTACATTTGTGCAACCCTGTGGACAGCTTTTTGTCTCTCTTTCAAGTCACCACAAACATCCAGGCACAAGATTACAGGGTACTCATTTCTGAAGCGCAACTCAACAGCATTCTTTGAGAGCCCCTTGCAATTAAAATGCTTTGGGGGGGAAAAAACTATTGAGAAACCACTTATGAAGTCTGAGAAACCTTGTTGTACATCTAAGTACTGAATACCTAAATATATTTCTAAAGGTGCTACTGGCATGAAATTCTGTGGTCAGCAGCAACTCATCCCATCAAACAGGAAAGAAATCAGACCAGTAGATGTTCATATATTAAGTTTTGTGTAATAGTGAGAATTGACCCAGAGAAAAAGTATTAAACATGCTTACTGAAATGTATTTACTACTTTGTACAAAACACTTTGTTGGTGACAGCTTTAAGACTTTTGCACACAACTATATATAATTATCAGTTACTTACCTCAAGATGATACTGTTTTCATGACATGGATTTACCCCATCACACCTACATTTACCTACACATTACGCCTATTAGAAGTAATGTTAGTCTGATAAAGGCAAAACCAATAGGCTGATGATGTTTTTTATATGCATCTATGTCTTAACATAACTAAAACCACTCTTTTCAAAGAAAAAAATGGCAAAGCAGCAGCTTTTTTCATTAGACTACTACACAGATTGTTCCTCAGATCCAAAAAACAAACAATAAAGCACTTTAAATAAAAAAAACAAAAACAAAAAAACAACACCACCATTGCTAGTGCATTGTGCAATGTGTGCCATGCATATTTTAATCTCATATTCCAAACAGCATTTCACTATGGTAATGACTGCTTCACATGTGAAGAATGAAAATTATTTGTGCTATGTATTATGATGACCTTTAACAGATGAACGCTCAAAACCGCCTTGAGTATAATTTGAAGAAGCACGTAAGCTGCACTTTTGTTCGTTAAGTTGTTTGTATGTGCCTTTTCTTTTGGTTTAGCAGAATTGTTGTTATGCAGGTTTAAAAGTATGCAGCAAGCCTAATCTCCCCTGAAGCGACAGGATCACTAATCCTGTTTGACTGGCAGATGATATGTGGGGAAGTACAAAGCAGAAAACAACACAGACATTGACGCAACACTTCAAATAAAAGTTGTGCATACTGAGAACAAGTGAGGCTTAATTATTTATTAGTTAATTAATGTCTGATGTAAAATTCAGCCAAATTATATCATGAAACGTTTCAGTGCTTTAAGATACTTAAGAATGATCTGCTGATAAGTCAGACAAACACAATCTCAAAATTACGGTATAATCTGCTCCACTGTCTGTGAAGCGAAATAGGATATTTAAACTGATTCAGATATTATACAACTGGCAGGCTTTGTGTAGAAACTATGAAGTAGAAAATGGATCACTAAGCACAATACTGTGTTGAGATGAGCTTACTGCAACACGTGATCCCAGCTCTACACATAAATGATTTTACACTCGTATATTACTCATGTTAATATGCAGTCACTCGAAAGAATCCCATATAACTTTGTGCAAAAGTCTGGAGCCGCCCTTTATTTCTTCATAGAGCCAGACTTTGTAGCAATTTTTTTTTATTTAATAGTCTTGAGAAATAGTATTCCAGGGATTCTAGATGTCTTCCAGAGTTTTTCGTTGAACACTGACAGACACTTGACGCTGACTTTTGAGTCATTGGTGCATTAAAAAAACGGCTTCTACACATACCAGACAACTTAGCAAAAAAGACTTGTACTTGCACTACAAAAACAGCTCATTTGGCACCATTTCTTTATCTGAATCTATGACAAAGCCCAAGGATACAAATAAATAGGACACGGCCCTGAAAAATAAGGGCATTAGACTACATGTCCTCGGGGGGTAGAATGCTGTAGACTTTTGCTTACGCTTGCCTGGGAGAAAGTAGATAACAGGGGACCATCTTCTAGTGGAAAGTTACTGAAAACACTGTTGTTTAGACTAGAGAGGGACCAGCAGATTGACTGTTTGATTGTAATTGATTGTTTATTCCGAGAAGAAAAACAGGAATGGGATATAACACTGTTTTATATCCCATTCCTGATATAAAACATTCTCTAACACTGAGAGAGAGAAAGAATGTGGATGTTTAGGTTTTATGACTTTGGAGAAATGGTCAGACACTTCGAGATTTGCCGGATACCCTCCCGTGCACATGTCCCGTCCGGAAGTTTGTAATGCTCAAAGTGTCTATTGAATAAAGAGATTGTTGATTGAGCATTAAACACCAAGTGTTGTTTTTCCTTTAGCCCAAAGATCAAAGAATAGGGACATTCAACAAGACCAAGCAAACTGAAAGACTTCCAAGCGATGCTTGTTATTATTTGGCTACCAGTATGGTGTTTCAACACCTCAGTACAAACCTGTTGAGCCATCTCATCAACTTTAAGAAATCTAACAAATGGGGGTTGTCACATAAGGTGTGAGTCAGTAACACTTTGGAAAACATGCAGATAATAGAAGGGGACTGAATAACTTTACATCTCATATGCTTTTCATTCTGGGTAAGTTTCTTTTTATAGTACAATAATAGAGAGCAGTCGTTATTGTTTTTCCTTGTATGATGTCCAAGAAAAAGGCTTTGCTTGCTTTTTTTGTACATTTTGTACAGCATTTAAATTTAGTAGAGAAAGCAAAAAGACAACAGATGAATACTGAGGGTGCAGACTTTAGTCAGATTCAGGAGAATAGCATTTTAGTGAGAACATGCTCCAAGCTAAAATGTGATTGACTCATCAAATGCAAATGCCCATCATGCAAGAACTATTAAAAAACAGCAGCTTTAAGTCTCGGTTCCAAAAGGTTAACTGACTTTTTTGTATAGTAACTTTTTTTGTTACTATTAAAATGGCTGTGCTTTTATTTTTGTTAAAAAATTACAATATTAAAGTGAACTGCTATTGAAATTGTATACAAGATCCTAACAACTGCAACAGCTGTCTTGTTTATCGGCACTTGAGAGACAAGTAAAACCGGAAACACCAAAAAGAAAACACATAAACTGATTCCCAGCACTCACTGTGACTGTTGCTGTTGTTCTATTTTGAAACATACTGACTCATTGACTTCTTGTTAGTCGATGTTAGTCTTATTTTGTTCATCATTTAAAAATGTAAAAATCATAACTTACTGTTATTGACAAATAGTAGCAAACGTTTTGTTTCCTTAAACAGAAAACAAAGAAACATCACAGTGCATGTGTGTGTGTTTCATAGTAACGCACAGTGATTTTCTTGTACAAGTTACAGATAGATAGATGCACAGATAGACAGACAGGCTGGAGACAGAAAAAAGGGAGTGTCTATAAATAAAACCTGTTGGCATGACATAGCAAGAGAGGCGCCTGTGATGTGTACAGTGGAAGAAACAGCTTCTTCAGCAGGGAAAATAAAGGCAACAAGATTTAAAGGGAACACATAGGGAGGTGGACTGTTTGAAGGAAAGAAAGAAATGGTGAATGGCCTGTATTTGTATAGCGCTTTTACTAGTCCCTAAGGACCCCAAAGCGTTTTGCACATCCAGTCATCCACCCATTCACACACTGGTGATGGCAACATTGTAGCCACAGCCACCCTGGGGCGCACTGACCGAAATATTTTTCTTTTATTGTGAGATGGCTTTTTAAATACCCATTTTCTGTATTTTTGGATAGTCTGCATTTAAAACTACTCAAGGGAGACATGATAAGAATAACAACATTTAATCTTATTAAAAAATACAAATATAAAACTAACCCCCTTATAGCGACAAATTGGCTACTGAGTCTTTTTTTTTTTTAAACAAACAAAAACAAAACAGGATTTAACATGTTCATTTCAGCTGTAAAGTTGGCCATTTTTTATCATGGGAGTCCATGGTGCCTGATTAACTACCTTGCAAGAATGAAATCACCATTGGAGATTTTAAACGCGCATTCAATCGACCAGAAGGTCAACCACATACTCAGGGGTGCTTTCTATTTAACATTCACTACTAACAACTCACCAGTAAGCCTGCCCAATGTGGAGGGCCACGAGTGGCAAATTAATTAAATAAATATATAATTAAATAATCCATTAAATGTGTCATTATTAAGGCAAGGCAAGGCAAGGCAAGGCAAGGCAAGGCAAGTTTATTTGTATAGCACAATTCAACAACAAGGTGATTCAAAGTGCTTTACAGAGACATTAGAAACAAGAACAAATAAAAAGCATGATTTAAAATTGATTAAAACAAGCAAATAAACTAACTAACTAATTAACAAACAAACAAACAAACAACAGTATATAAAATCAAAACAGATAAAATCAGAACAGTAGATAAAATCAGTAGTTAAATGTAAGTTTTGAAATTTAAGCTTAAAAGTGTGGATTTGGTGCTTTATTCAAATGCAGCTGAGAATAGGTGAGTCTTCAACCTGGATTTAAATAAACTGAGTGTTTCAGCTGATCTGAGGCTTTCTGGGAGTTTGTTCCAGATATAAGGAGCATAAAAGCTGAATGCAGCTTCTCCGTGTCTGGTTCTGACTCTGGGAACTGATAAAAGACCGGATCCAGATGACCTGAGGGATCTGGATGGTTCATACTGGGTCAGGAGGTCATTGATGTATTTTGGTCCTGAACCATTCAGAGCTTTATAGGCCAGCATCAGAACTTTAAAGTCTATCCTCTGACGGACAGCCAGCCAGTGTAAAGACCTCAGAGCTGGACTGATGTGGTCCACTTTTTTGGTCTTAGTGAGGACTCGAGCAGCAGAGTTCTGAATGAGCTGTAGTTGTCTGACTGATTTTTTAGGTAGACCTGTAAAGATGCTGTTACAGTAATCAAGCCTACTAAAGATGAATACATGGACTAGTTTTTCCAGGTCCTGTTGAGACATCAGATCTTTTATCCTTGATATATTCTTGAGGTGATAGTAAGCTGACTTTGTTATTGTCTTAATTTGCTTTTCTAAGTTTAGGTCTGCATCCATCACTACACCCAAATTTCTCGCCTGGTTTGTGGTTTTTAGATGTATAGATTGAAGTTCTCTGGTGACCTGTAATCGTTTTTCTTTGGCGCCAAAGACTATTACCTCAGTTTTGTTTTTGTTTAGCTGGAGAAAATTGTGGCACAACCAGTCATTGATTTCCTCAATGCATTTACCAAGAGCCTGTACAGGGCCTCGGTCTCCTGGTGACATTGTGATATATATTTGTGTGTCATCTGCATAGCTGTGATAGTTTATTTTGTTGTTGTTTATAATCTGTGCCAGTGGGAGCATGTAGATGTTAAACAGAAGGGGTCCCAAGATGGAACCTTGGGGAACTCCACATGTGATACTTGTCTGCTCAGATGTGAAGTTACCTATTGATACAAAGTATTTCCTGTTTTCTACGTATGTTTTGAACCAGTTTAGTACAGTTCCTGAAAGACCTGTCCAGTTCTCCAGTCGTTTGAGTAATATGTTGTGGTCAACTGTATCAAATGCTGCACTGAGATCCAGTAAAACTAAGACTGACATTTTTCCACTGTCTGTATTCAGACATATGTCATTAAACACTTTGGTCAGAGCGGTTTCAGTGCTGTGGTTCTGTCTAAAACCTGACTGGAAGGCATCGTAGCAATTATTCTGTTTTAAGAAGTAATTGAGCTGTTGAGAAACTGCTTTTTCAATGATCTTACTTAAAAACGGGAGATTTGAGATCGGCCTGTAGTTGTTCATTTGTGTCTTGTCAAGATTGTCCTTTTTCAGTATAGGTTTGATTACAGCAGTTTTTAGTGATTCTGGAAACACACCTGATAATAAAGAAAAGTTGACGATCTGTAACAGGTCTGACTCTAAAGTCTTTGAGACCTTTTTGAAAAAACTTGTTGGCAGGACATCTAAACAGCAGGAGGAGGAGTTCAGTTGACCTAAGATGTCCTCCAGGTCTTTGCTGTTAATAGGTTGAAACTGTTTCATGGTGTTTAAACAGTTTTTTGGTGGACACAGTACATATCCTGGATCTGCTGTTGATGTACCAATTGCTTGTCTAATTTTTTGGATTTTTTCAGTGAAGAATTTGGCAAAGTCATTGCAGGCCATGGTCGAATGAAGTTCAGCTGCCACTGACACAGGAGGGTTTGTTAGCCTGTCAACTGTAGAAAATAAGACCCGAGCATTATGGCTGTTTTTAGTGATGATGTCAGAGAAGTAGGACCTCCTTGCATTCCTCAGTTGTAAATTATAATTGTGAAGTTTCTCTTTATAAATGTCATAATGAACCTGGAGGTTTGTTTTTCTCCATCTGCGCTCAGCTTTCCTACACTCTCTTTTTTCATTTTTCACTAGTGTGGAGTTTCTCCATGGAGACTTTTTCCTTCCAGAGATAACCTTCACCTTAATGGGGGCAATAGTATCCATTACATTTAACAGTTTTGCATTAAAGCTATTGACGAGCTCATTGACTGAACCTTTGGACAGGTCAGGTGTTAATGGGAAGACCTGGTTAAAGATCTCACTACTGTGTTCAGTTATACACCGTTTTGTGATCACTGTTGTTGATATATTTGTGTGGGCTGAGATTTTACTTTCAAAGAAAACACAGTAATGATCAGATAAGCCCACATCAGACACAGTAACCTTTGAAATGCTCAGGCCTTTGGAGATCAGTAGGTCAAGAGTGTGTCCTCTATTATGTGTGGCCTCTGTTACATGCTGAGTCAGCCCAAAGTTGCCCAGAGTGTTACTCAGGTCTTTAGTCCCTTTGTCCTGAGGGTTGTCCACATGAATGTTAAAATCCCCAGCAATATTTACACAGTCAAAATCAACACAGATCACAGACAGCAGTTCACTGAGGTCATTAAAAAAGTCTGTGCAGTATTTGGGAGGCCTGTAAACATTAAGAAACACAACTTTGGATGGGGCCTTCAGCTGTAAAGCCACATATTCAAAAGACTGAAAACTTCCAGGAGATAGCTGCTTACATTGAAATGATTCATTAAATAAGACAGCAACCCCTCCTCCTCTCCTGCTCACCCTGGCCTCACTGATAAAACTGTAGTTAGGAGGGGTCGTCTCGATGAGAACAGCTCCACTGTTACTTTGGTCCAACCAAGTTTCAGTTAAAAACATAAAATCAAGGCTGTGCTCAGTGATTAAATCATTAATTAAAAATGTTTTCCCAGCTAGAGATCTAATGTTTAATAAAGCCAACTTAAGTGTTTTAGAGGTATTACTTGTCCCCTCGTGTTTGGGAGCAGTCTGTGGCACACAAGGTATGTTTACTATGTTTAAAGATCTTTTAGAGTGCAGCTCTCTGTGTTTTGACCAGGCCACATGTCTCCTGTCACCTAAAAGTACAGAAATTTTAAAACCTTCTAGTAAACAGGGTCCCAGCTTCTCCTGGGAAAAGTCATCACTGCCATAATCCTCACAGCCCGGACCCTTCACACATCACGCATCAGACTGCGGAGACAGAGCATGAAGAGGAACTAAGGGGGGCGAGGCTGGGCAATGTGACTTCGATTGCTCTGTTGAGGGTGGGGCTCGATGGCGAACCTTTGGCCGCTCTGGTGGGGGGTTTATGGGGGACAAAAAGGGATTGGGACGGGGGGTAGATCTGAGCCCAGCATTGACCCGCTCCATCATCTCCTCAGTGAATTTCAGGTGTGGGGAGGAGGGAGATACATACATGTCTATTCATTTCATTTAAAACATCAGTGTACTTATTTGAAATTGTATTTATTTGATAGCACATTTTTGGGGTAGCTGTAGCTCGTGTGATAGAGCAGGTCACCTACTAACTGGAAGGTTGGTGGTTTAAATCCCTGTCTGCTCCAGTCTCCAGTCATCTGGAGTGTGAATGTTAGGTAGAAAGAACTTAAGAAAAAGTGCTTGTAATGAATGAGACAAGGTGTGTAAAGCTCTTTGAGTGCTCAGATAGAGTAGAAATACACTATATCAGAACCAGTCCATTTAATGATATATTTCATTAATTCATTTTAGCACTGGAGGCCGTGCGGCCTACATTTGTACATAATAATTACAGGCTGGCAAAGCTATAGGCCAAGTCTTGTTTTCTGCATACCACACAATGTGATTTTAATTATGGGCCAACTTCTCACCTACTTAATTTTATTAATAATCAAATCGAACCAAATCTATTTTTCAAGTGCCTTTCACTTGTTTAAACAGTTAAGCGTGTTTCAAAGTTTTACAAAGCACATTCGAGGACTGAAACAGTTTGGGGGATGGGGGGGGGGGGGGTTACGCATTCAATGCGTAAAAAAATATAGCGCAGTCGGCTTAGATCGGCGATAATAACAGTAAGCTTAAGACGCTTTATATTGTAAAGTAAGGACCCTACAATAATACTACTAATTTTAAAGGCATTAGTGGGTTTGGAGGACATTTTTCTAACGCGTAATTGACCAAAGTGTTCGAAAAGTTAAAAAAAAATAAAGCTGGACGATCACAGGGCAGCTTTTGAGACTAGCTAGTCCCAAAAGTCCATGTTTACCGAGGCAGCACTTTGTCAGCCTGTGAGGGTCTGTGGCTGCTCACCAGGTACGCCAAAGGGGGGGGCGGTATGAAAAGAAAAAAAAGAAGGCTTGGACACCGCTAGCATAATGGACAGGTTTTTGACGGGGCTTCCACACAAACGCAAAGCAGGAGATGAAGCATCGCCAAATGTGTTTCCAAACCAACTTCCTTCCAAGCCAAAGACTAGAAAATATGGTGAAGCATATCTTCCCCTTGGCTTCACCTGCACAAGTGCCAAAGTAGGTCTCCCCTGCAGAATTGCTTTTCCCCTGCATCGGGAGCAGCGCTGGGCTGTCCAAATCACGGACAAACAGTATCCCACAATTGTTTATGTTTTTGAACCTATTTTGCACAGAGAGGCATTTAAAAAAAAATGTATTGATAGCAATTTTGAATATTATTACACAGGAAAAAAACATTTTTCTTGTAAAACAAAGGGGGACCTAGCAAAAAAAAAGTTTTGGAACCACTGAGGTACGCGCTATTAAACGAGGCTATTTTTAATTTGTGCTGACCGGCGGAACCGGAAGAGAAAACCGCAGGGATTAGTGTGTTTACAACTCCTAGCATCCTGGGTGCATCAACCTGCCATCAGACACATGCAATTTGCATTTGCAAGCTGGTGGGCTTAGCCTATCGTATAACAGCTTCTCTTTTTGCTTTCTTTCCTGGATTGTTGTTTAGGTGGTGGTGGACTCTTGTTGTTCTGGAACCGTCGCAGCGTCGGGCCACCCACCATCTGTAGAAGTGGGACAAGGGAACAGATGGCGCATCCAAGCCGGGCTGCAGGGTTGCTGACGCTGAGCGTTCGTGCAGAACTGGAGATCAGTATCAATCATTAAAATAAAGCACTGCCGCTGTATACAGCACAGTGCGTTTTTCAAGGTTACCAATGCCAATGTGGTTGCGATAGAAGCGAGGGTGGGGGGACTGGAAGCATCGTATGTCGACCAAATTGAGGCGCAACGATCGGGCGACGATTTGACCGCTGGCATCAACTTAATCCCTTCTGACGTGTCTCTGTCTCGGTGAACAATGGTTGACAATCGCTACGCCACAGCTCTGGTCATCGCCTGCGTGCTGAGCATCATAGCCACCGTGTATCTGTCGGTGGCAATCGGAACGCAGCACTGGTACCAGTACAGCAGCCCCACGGTGCGCGGAGAGGCCAACATTTCCGAGTTGCGCTCGCTGTACGAGGAGTTCATAGACGGAGAATTCGATGAGAAAACCTACAGCGACACGTTGTTCCGTCTTAACGGGACTGTGGGCCTCTGGTGGCGGTGTGTGCTTGTTCCTGCCAACGCTCACTGGTACAAAGAGCCAGGTATGTATATGTGCTGACGTCAGTAGCACAGTGTCCTTGTAGCTTTACGTGAAGTTGGATCATTCACGTCTCAGATGGTTTAAACTATACAGAGATGGCTTTTGCTGCTCTCTAATTGAGCATCTGGTCTCAGGCAGGTGTGGTATATTCCCAGGCCTCTCCTCTGTTTTCATCACATCTCTATGCAGAGCATTTTATTTTGTTTCCCACTACACAGACTTAGACAGGAAATCAATTCCAACCCTGTTCCTCCAATTATTCATTATAGGGTCACGTGGGGGGGCTTGACCCTGTGCCAGCTGTCACAGGGCAAGAGGCTGTGTGCATCCCAGACAGGTCTGCCTGTCCCCTGCAGGGCTGACACATACAAAAAAATTATTCATAGCTACAGCCAATTTAAAATCACCAGTTAACCCAACCCCACTAACTGCATGTTTTGGACTGTGGGAGGGAGCTGGCCTATCGGGAGAGAACACACCTAAGCACGGGGAGAACGTGCAAACTCCAAACAGAGTGGATTTTCGCTTTCTGGTGCTAACCACCACACCAACATGCCATTCAATTTTAACCACTGTTGCCAATTAGTTTGATCACTCAGTTTTTTTGATCACCAATTTCTACCTGGGCCTTACGATCACTTTCATTTGTAGGTGAAAAACCAACCGTACAGTAGGTATTTCCTGTCGTGCTTAACGCTATATTTCTTTTCATAATGTGAGAAAGTTTTCTCAGGGCTTTCACATTTCCTTTACATTTTGTGCGCATTTGTACAACCAGTTTCTCCACAGGTAGTACGAAACTCAATGTTTGAAATGAAAATTTAATTCAAATGCACAGTAAATGGAGTATAAACGGGAGCCTGATCTCTTGTAGGTGCCAAGATGGTGCTGGAGTGTCGAGGCTTCACTCTACCTCAACAGTTTACTCCAAAGTACAAAGAACCAGGGAACCACAACAGCGGGGAGGACATGGTGCGCACATGTAAGCTCAGCCACAAGTTTATGCTTTTTAAAATATGCAAAAACCACACTTTAGCTGTGAGAATATTCTATATTAGATTCAGCCTCTTGTCTAAGTAGTGCATTACTTACATCTGATGTTGAGTACTACATTAATCCCAGTCAGGGCAGAATCTTATCTCGCACATCCCTCTGTGTGTGCGCAGATCTGTGGAGGTGCCAGTTTCTGCTGCCGTTGGTGTCTCTGGGTCTAGTGGTGTTGGCAGGTCTGACTGGATTCTGTGCCTGTCTGTGCCGAAGCCTCACACCAACTCTTGGAATAGGAGTGCTTCACATGCTGGCTGGTAGGAGCAATGTTGAAATCCATACATGTTGTCAGACTGTGCAATTAAACATTTTAATAAGGGTTCAGGGATGTAAACTTTTACATCTGAAAGTAACTCTACAAACTTATTTAAATATAGTTCTCTCCATGGTTTGTTATTGCTTTTGTGAGGCATGAAAATCACAATGACATAATCTAGTCAGTGTCCATTTTTTTATGCACAGTCTGTGGTTATAGTGCATGTTGAGTCAATCTCACATTGTCATGACTGGGAACCAAGCAGATCTGTTGGCAAAGTGGACCTATCATGCACATTTTCAGCTTTTATTCTTGGTAACTAAAAGAAACTTGATGAAACATTCAAAATAATCTTTATTTTTCAGTTCAACCACCGTCTGAAACACACTGTTTGCATTAAATTTAACAAGCAGAGTGTTTCAAGCAGTCTGGAGCTCAAGCTTTTAGCTCACAGCGAATACTTTTCCATACGAGAAGAAGGTTTCCATTAATATTATTTCCTAATAGTCGAGCTTTTTCCACATTAACCAATCTAATGTGAAACAAGCAGTGATGCTGCAAAATGATAAATATACTATCTGGACGCTTAGCATTTGACTTATTACGAAGTGAATACCAAACTATAAGCACAAAAATTTCTACCTAAACATAAATTTGAAATCTGATAAGTGATTAAACCCTAACTAAGTGTGTCTGTACGCCATCCAGGTCTCTGCACCTTAGCCACAGTGTGCTGCTACCTGGCGGGGATGGACCTGCTCCACAGGGTGTCGATGCTACCCGACAAAGTGGACGGCTCTCTCGGCTGGTCGCTGTACCTGGTCCTCATTTCTTCACCTCTCCACATGATGGCTGCCGCCCTGCTAGTGTGGGCGGCGCGCAGCCATAGTCAGAACTACTACCGCATGACTGCCTACCGGGTGGCATAAACTGAGATTTAGCTCTGGATCTTAAGCCCTGTTTAGAGTCTGACACCAAGATTCGTTTTCTTAATGAGTTGTGGGGTTTTTTTCCTCTACGTGTTTTTGTCTCTCAAGGATTAAGAATTTTTGCATGTCCTGTACACTAATGACCCTTCTTGCTGCGTTAACAGATTTGATTTTTATCTCCTGGGGGATGGAAATGGTTTGCAAATCAGATTTACCAGAACAATATGTAGTATACGTGTGCTTCAGACTAACTTGAAACGAAGTAGAGAAGCATTAGCAGTGCCCTACTTTCATACAACATAAATTTTATCAAAATCTCCAAAGTGCAGGTCAGTCACATCGGAAAAGTAGATATATTGCGATTTATTTTCATAGTTTAGTTCTTTGGAGGCAGTGATAAGAAGGCATGACCCCGTGAACTGCATACCTGGTATCAGAGTGCCAGATAAATTTAAAAAAAAAATCTTGTTTGGAAGAAAAGTAAAAGCAAGTTCTTAAATGACAGTTTACACAGGTTTCATGTGTACTGACTTCAGTTTTCCTTCCTTCTCATCCCATCTTATCAGATTACAGAGATTTTGTGATATTGCTGTTCTTCCTGTTTGTCATAAGGGCACATGCGTACTGCACATTTTTAAACATCTTTGATCTGTTGAAAATTGAACAGGATTTAATTTTATCTTTTAAAAACGTCACAGTTGTTGTCATAGTTTTCTTCAGTCCAATATAAATCTTCCATTGTAAAAATATAATCAAGTCAACTGACGTATAATGGAAAATATTTTAACTTGCGCAATTTTTGTTGATTTTGTTGATGACGTATTTCGCAAAGGAAGTCAAATTTGTAGGGTTTTTTTAATTTAACCAAAAAAAAGCTGCACACTGACTACTGTTCCTTGATATGTGTGATTTTTATCATTTAAATGGCGATGACAGAAGGCACTTTAGTGATAAGTAAGCACACTTAGTAATAAAAGAAGTACTAGAGTCTGGGAAAAGTGTGTATTTACAGACCTCTGCTGGTGAAATTTTCTAGTCTGCCACACGTGATTGCAGCTGAATGTGATGACGTTCCTGTTCGTTGCACTTGAAGAATGTGGCCACAGGTTTGTTGTATTTACACAATGTTCCCATGACTAGAATTTAATTTACAATTCTGTTTCAAATCCTCTGTTGTTGTTGTTTTTTTACTTAAGTTTATTTATTTATTTATTTATTGTTTATGGTAGTTATTATGTTCAGACTGTGTGTATAATTTGTTTACTACACGATGTATGTATTGCATTGCTTTGTTTGCTTTTTGATCACATCATGTTGTGACTGATTTTTGTAGAAAAAAGTGAAAACCACAGTAGTGCTCATTTACTTTTTTTTTTTTTAGTTGAGCACATACATTCATGAAAGTAATTTTCTTAGTTCATATTTGGGTGTGTTTTGTTGTTTATTTGATCGATGTATGTCCCTCAGCTGACGGATTAATGTGCTGAAAAACAAACAAACTGTTTTAGTCTCATTTCCCTGGTTGGCACTATGAATGTACTTTAAAGGCCATATTATGATAAGCTACAGCATTTCTTTGCACCTAAATTAATTTCAAACATATTCTGACCATTGCTGTAGTAATCAGTAGTGAATTTCTATATTTTTGAAATGTAAATATTAAAATAATTACAT
Organism: Maylandia zebra; assembly: GCF_041146795.1. NCBI lineage: Eukaryota > Metazoa > Chordata > Actinopteri > Cichliformes > Cichlidae > Maylandia > Maylandia zebra. The sequence continues at coordinate 38,354,312 of NC_135169.1, read as the reverse complement.
TTGGAGAGAAAAAATACCACTATTACCCACAAATTCATGATATCTGTTTGTGAAATATCACTGCTGATAAAGATTTATGAGCTTCATGAATATCTGAAATGATGCACTGTTCGTCTCATTATGAAACACATTGTATTTTACACATTCACCCTTTAAATACTGGAAACTCAATCCCTGAATGCACACTACCATGTGTTGTTTGTGAAAGAGTGCTTAATCCCCCTGTTATGAGCTGCAGCAGTTGATAACTATGTATTTAAATATCGTGTGTGAGTGTGAACAAGCATAACACATGTCACCATTTCAATAAAAAGTTTTGTAAAAACTGAATTCAGTCATCAGTCTCATGTGGTTAACATCTTTTGATGCAAATTCCTGCTCATCAGCTTGTTGCTCCTGCTCTGCCTGCACTCGGATTGCAGGAATCATCACCGTAGCCCAACTGTCGCAGAGTGAGTCACTGAGTACATCCTGGACGCGGCGCCAGCCTCTTGCACGGCTTCCTTTTTTCTTTTATATTTTGACTTTGCTTGTACAGCCAGTTTCTCCTCAGGAAATAGAAAATACACCGAGATTTTAAAAAAACGACAGCAACGTTTGAAATGAATGTAATTCATACAGTAAATGGAGTTTAATGTGCTTAAACACTGAAATAACTGATCTCTTGTAGGTGCCAAGATGGTGCTGGAGTGTCGAAGTTTCACTCTACTTCAACAGTTTACTCCAAAGTACAAAGAACCAGGGAACCACAACAGCGGGGAGGACATGCTGCACATATGTAACTTCAGCTATACTAGTACATTAATTACATGTGATGTTGAATAATTACCCCAGTCTATGCAGAAGTTTGTGACATGCAGAGGAAGGTACTTAAATGCCTCATTTACTAATAATCTCACATCTCCCTCTCTCTGTATGCGCAGACCTATGGAGGTGCCAGTTTCTGAGCAGGTCTGACTGGATTCTGACTTAGAATAGCAGTGGTTCATCTGCTTTCTGGTAAGCGCAATATTCAAATGTCAACAGACTATATTAGTAAACAGTTTACTAAGGCTTCAGGAATGTGACCTAGTACATCTAAAACAATGTTCCCTCTAATTTTTCATGTGTCTGAGCGAACACACAAACTCCCTGAGCGATCCCTTGGACCACTGTGAGCAACAGCAGACGTGTGCACTGTGGTCACGCCAGCATCGAATCCATCCAAGTTACATGGTTTATTAAAATAATCAAATTACAGCATTTACATTTATGTTAGACTACTTTTAATTAAGTGCTTTAGCCCACTTACAATGAAAAAAAATCTTGTTCATGAACTGTGTAGTATGTTAACACTATTGGAAGTAAAAATATCTTGAACTCCAATTTTGAAAACACAACTTTCTTTTTTTTTCTTCCTATAAAGCTGTGACTTGTATTATGAGTTTGTGGTCTGGGAGAGAGTCCTGTAACTCTCTGTCTGCATAATACAGAATATAATGACCTATGTTGGGCAATTAATTATATAGTTGCTTCTTCAAAAAAGTAACTGAGTTTTGCAAACAACGAAGTTTATTTGCAGCTGTTTAACCTAAAAATGCAGCCAAGGCGTTTTTCTAGAATTTACAGAACAATCAGCTGTTCTGCATCAAATCTGATGCCACACAAATTATCTGTGTCACTCCAAAAAATACTTTCTGTCCACTATGAGATGAAGGAGAACAACAGCCTGATACCTGCAGGCCTGACAACAGGAGATGTATCACTCCTGTAACACCTGTAACATTCAGCAGTCACCTCAATGTTCTGACACACACAACAAAACTATTGACTACACTGCACACTAACTACACAAGATTTGCGCTAAACGTCGCAAGTCACAAGTCTCTCACATCTCTAAACACTCCTAAACTTCCCCCCAACCAAAGTAATTTTTTGATTTTGGTTTGGTTTGGTTTTACGTGGCCTATCAACACAATTTAAAAACTGGGATTAAGTCCACACTTTTTCCGTCAATTGTTCCGTCTGTCCTGCTCACATCTTCCATGGTTGTTCATGTTGTCATTAATGTGGCTTCACTCCACATCAGCCACGCTGCTTTGCTAGCTAAAACACCGGTGTCGGCACATAAGGACGCTGTCATAGCCTGTCAGCGACGTTGATTAGCTGCGAATGTGACTCGCATTATTGGCTGGACTATGGAATAAGGTGGCATCATTCTAATCCCATACGGGAGCAGCCAGTCACTGACTAACACTGCAAAACAGAATTGTTAACGTATTTATTTTAATTTCAGTTCAGGTTAGATTTCATTTCTGTGCGCAGAGACCATGCCGCATGCGCAATTGCGCACGCGCAGCTTAGAGGGAACATTGATCTAAAATTAGGTTATTTATGTAAATGTAATTTCAGTTTGACAAATACTTTCAAAGTAATTATAACATTGCAAATTATAATTATATTTTGCTTTATACCTTTTTTTGGGGGCAAACAAAATACCCAGCCTATTTTATGTCACAGTGAATTATAGATTTGCCATGCTAACCGTGGCAGCTAACAATATCAATAGTCAAATGTCCATAGCTCCACAGAGTATGGTTCAGTCTGTTGATTTGTTTTACTTTTTAAAACAAAATGTCAAAAGGTCTGAAAACTATAATGACATAGCATGGTCACAGTGTCCATCTTTTATATACAGTTTGTGGTTGTACAGCATGTCACGATAGACGGGGAACAGAGCAGAGCCATTTTGAAAGTGGACCTATTGTACACATTTCAGCTTGTAGTAGCCATCTGTAAAAGAATATCTTGGCATGATTCACAGTTGAAACTAATCCTTATTTATTTAGTTCATCCACTTTCAGCTACTGGGCACACCCCGAGTATAACAAAAACGCACATGCTTTTTGTCAGCTGGGCCAGTTGTTTCGTAATGGGTTTTTTTTTACGTAGCTTCTTTGGAACAGACTGAAAGAATTTGGCCTCGGGAAGAACAAAAGAACAAAGGCAGTGACACTGATTACTGTCATTGCAGTATGTTCCCATGATTTCAGGGGAACATACTTTGCATACATTTCCGTAATTGTTTCACTCAAGTTATATTTACTCATTTAGAATTTATGCTAGTTTTTAGGTTCAGATTGTGGTATAATTTTACCCAGTGTACTTTTTTTGATCATATTTATCATCTTGTCACGGATTTTGTAGAAAAGGAGGCAAATACAGTAGTGCTCATTCACTAATTTGTTTTGCTGACCGCTTACATTCAAAAAGTAATTTTCTTGTGAATTGGTTTTTAATCTGGTGTTTATGTTGTTTATTTGATCTATATATGTTCCTCAGTTGACTTATTAATTTCAAGGAACCTGAAACAGTACAGTGACTGTACTTTAAAGGTCATGTTATTACAAGCTTCTTTGCACTTCATTTTGAACATATCCTGATCATCGCTGTAGTAATCGGTAGTGAATTTCTATTTTTTTAATTTAAATATTTAAAATAATTAAATTGCCTATGAATTCGTGCCATCTGTTTTTACACATTCAATTCTTACTAGAAACTTAATTCTTGAATGCACAGTGGCATGTCTGTGAAAGATAACGCATGCCATCATTTCAATGAAAGCTTTTGTAAAAATTTAATTCAGCCATCACTCTCGTGTTGGAAACGTCTTCACTCCTCTTCTTCTGATGCAAATCCCTGCTCATTAGCTTGTTGCTCCTGCTCCGTCTGCACCCGGATTGCAGGAATCGTGATGCGCCTCTTTCTTGCCAGGGAGAGAGCGATGCCCTTCTCGTAGTAAGCGCATTCGTTGATGAAGAAAGGATAGAGAGGTTCAGTGCCTTTATACCTCACTGTTTCTCCTGAGAACGTCTGGAACAGGGGGTCTTCAGGGTGGAGCAGGCAGAAGTCTCGGTCCTGTGAGGACAAGCAGATGGTTTAGGTGCTGAGCAACACCTGTCGGATTTAACAGGATTAACCATAAATACATAAAAGTGCCATAACAAAGCTCCAGTGGCTTAAAGTGCAATATCATTAAGTGATGCTAGGTGCTTATTTTTAAATGCAAATAAAAAATCATATGTCATATGTCAGGAGCTAAATTTAAGAAGTGCAGAACAGTTTAAAAATACAATATTCCAGACTGATAGTTATGCAACCATCCTATTCTCAGTAAACATCTCTACCAAAGCCTCCTCAGGTTGGTTGTGTTGACAAATTTAACGAAACTCCCAGACATTTCCAGCACATTTTTATTTTTACTTCAGCTTTTTTCTTATTTCAGTTTTCACTAAAGTTTCCTCAGTTGACTAAAGCTTAAAGCAGTTTAATCTATGTCGTCCACATTACACATTTCCCTTAAAAACCACAGTGTAAAGTATAATGGATAAAGACATTTATTTATTGCGTCTGCCTGTACAGCTGCTTCTGACATTTAGCAGTGTTAATCTTAAATAAATTGAACTGACTTGTTGTTTTTTTACTATCGAGGTTGGCATTGACCCAGTCAGCCTGCCTTTTAGCCACATGAATTAACTTAAAGGTGTTAATTTTTAATCCGGTCACCTTTGGCCATCCTTTTCCGTTTGGATTCCAAATAGGTGAAACAAAGATTTCAACTTAACACAAACCCTTGACAGGTATCATCTCTGGGACAAAGCTCCTTTAATAAAAAAGGCCTCACCTTGTGTTGTAATTGTTTATACTTTACAGTAAAAGAAAACGCACACTGACTGAATGAATCACTTCTGGACAGCATGTGTGGCGACAGGCTAAATATAAAACTTGATTCATTCTTGCACAAACAGCTTTTGAGTTCAGACTGTGATTATTTTTCTTGGGACAAAGGGCCTTTCTTCTTCTTCTTTGTTTGTGTTTTGTACATGTCTCGTACTTTATTGTTATAAAGTTTGTTTCTGATGTCATGTGCGCCTCTTCATACTTTACAGCCTCCCTGGTTATGTCTAACTTACATAATTGCTTGGCAGTAATTCAGTGTTTTGTTCCGAGGAGTTTTTTGCTTTTAAGTGAAGGTATCTCAGGCCGTACCTGGAGACAAGGATGAATGGCTGCTGTGATATTGCGGGTCTCGCTGTCTCTCGGGTAGTCGATGTGTTTAACCATGGTGAACACGTCCACAAATCCTCCCTCAAACACATTACCTGGTAATAAACAGAGAAGGTGGTTGAAACCAACTGAGAGCCTCAAAGATGCATTGTTTCAGCTCAGCCCGTAATATGTCTATAAAAATGTACCTGAGTTAAAGAGGCGGACCCAGTCAAGCATGTGCTGGACACCCACTTTCATTGCTGTATAGATGTTTGACCTCACCACGCCGTGAGGCTGAGGGCCGATCTCCATGGCTGCAGATCAAGGATTTAAATTGAGAGTTATCACGCACTAATGCCACTTTTGACTAGACTAGATTTATAAAAGCTGTAAAAACTTACCAAAGCCATGTTTTCCCAGTGAATCAAGGGAATAGGACTCTTTGTTGGACACATCAAAATGTAGGAATCTCATTGGTGTATCTGGCATCTCCCTCTAAAAAAACTCAAATTTTAGCTCACAAACATGCAGGGCGCAAAGATTTCACTAAACTAAGAAGCTGGTTTACTCACTTGCAGGTGTCTAAATATGTGCAGGCAGATCCAGTCACAGTCAGAGTATCCGATGAAGCACAGGCCCATGTTGGCAGTGGTGTTGTGGAGGTCGCAGACCAGATCCACTGCCTCCGGACTGCCCTTGGGTCCTAGCAGGGCGTTCAGCTCTCGGGACCTGATGATCTCATAGGGGGCCATGTCTGAGAAGGGACCACTGCGGGATAAAGAAAAATACAAAATAGCAGCACGCTCTTTGATTTTACAACTGACACCATGAGTGTTATCTCTGATTGTTGCCTTACTTGAGGGTGGCGTGGGTAAAGCAGCGGTTCAGATCAGTGTCTACGTATCGGCGACAATGCTGCATTGCCCGCGGGTTTGACAGCACCAGCAGCACCAACGCAGGCTTCGAGTCCTCCTCTTGCTCTTTCTTCATAACTTCTCTCTGCAGTTTCAGCAGCTCTCGCACCAAATACACACCGGACAGCTCATTGCCATGGGTACCTCCACACACGGCGACCCGGGGCAACCTTGGCAAAGGCACCATCTGGTCTACCTCCATCTGACTGAGAGCTGAGAGACTTTCCTGACTTATTGAACACTGTAAAGGGACAATTCCAGCTTAAAGGCACTGTACTGTAAATCAGCACTGAGATGCAAGACTCTTAAGGAGAAGCTTGATGTAAATCAGGGTGAACTGCCAGCTCAATATTCACAAATTATAGATGAATGAACGACAAGGAATAACACTGTACATTTTACCCAGTCTACCCCTCGCTGTTACCTTTCTCTTCCCTCTCCCCCTGCCGTTTACCCTCTTCCACCCTCTCCCAGGCTTTCATGCATTTTCACTGATTCAGCATTCCCATCCCTCCCTCTGTTCAGGCAGTTGCTGCCTGTTATACAAACTCTCACCGTTTCTCAACCACCTCCTGTCCACTGCACTGCACTGTACCACACTGTGTGGTAGGAAAGGGTGTGTCCCGAGTGTGATGGAGTGTGTCGGTCGCTTCCTGTAGTCACAGCATCAGTCAGGTTAGATGAGCTGAAAAGCCCCTCCCCAGCTTTCCCCGTATTCCCTGTTTCTCTTTGCCCCGTGTATAGGATGGTAGGTTCCAGTCTGCCTTTCAAAAAAAAAAAAACTGGCTAAAAATAAATCTGCTGGCATGACACAGCAAAGAGAGGTGCCTGTGATGTGTACAATAGAAGAAGCAACTCCTTTGGAAGCAAGCAGGAGATTTAAAGGGAACACACAGGGAGGCGGACTATTTATAGACAAGTACATATAAGAAGTCAAATAGATTTTCTATTATCGTCAGGTGACTTTTCAAATACATATTTTCTGTATTTCTTTCTATTTTGTAATAGTTTTTACTAATTGTAAAAGTAGCTCAATCAGAACTGCGCTTCAAAGTGTTTCGATCAATCAAATGGGAAGGGACAGATAATTGTCACGCTATAAATGTAATGGATAAATTTAAAGAAAAGACCTTTTGTTGGTGAAAGGTGATGAAAAGTGTAAGAAGTGTACATGAAAACTCCAAAAGCAGGAAAAGCCCCACAGGAGGCTTGTTTTTACCCCCTCTCACCAGCGCTACTATGAAAATATACCAGTTTTGTTAAGTGGTTCATTTAGTTTATTTTCTCAGAGGGCATTTAAAGTCCAGTAACACACATCCATTCTGAGGCAGGAAACGCCATCCTGTGGCTCATTTTGTGGTGAGTAGCACCCTCTAGTGGACAAACTATATAGCAGGATGCCTGTACAAAGCACAATTTTTCCATTCAAACATGATATTTATCAGATAATATACTCAGTGTTGACCTGTGAAATACACTAATCTGCTCCTATGACTTTAATTTTGAACCTTTACGTGTAATTTGCGTTGCCATTGTGTAGTATACATTGTGACTGAAATCCAGACTTTGAGCTTTAATTCAAGGGGTTTAGCAAAGTTTTCTTGTTTAGGAATTACAGCCTTACATATAAAACACAAAACGTTATATAGTAACCTGGTCAACCGACTGGCCAGCGATTTCATGGCCCAATGAAGTCTATTCCTGTATTATTTCTTTACAAATTAAACACATAAAAGATTTGGAGCTAAGTCCAAGTATTGAACTAGTGCTGGGTAGCTGTTCACTGGAACTTTAAATACACTGAACAAAAATATAAACGCAACACTTTTGTTACTGCTCCCATTCCCCATGGGATGGACGTAGAGACCTAAAATTCATTCCAGATACACAATATAACCATCCCTCCCAAACAGTGGTCACAAATCAGTCCAAATGTGTGGTAGTGGGCACATCTGCTATATTGAGATAATCCATCCCACCTCACAGGTGTGCCACATCAGGATGCTGATCTGACATCATGAGTAGCGCACAGGTGTACCTCAGACTGCCCACAACAAAAGGCCACCCTGGAATGTGCAGTTTTGTCTCACAGCAAAATGCCACAGATGCCACAAGCAATGAGGGAGCGTGCAATTGGCATGCTGACAGCAGGAATGTCAACCAGATCTGTCGCCCGTGCATTGAATGTTCATTTCTCAACCATAAGTCGTCTCCACAGGCGTTTCAGAGAATATGGCAGCACATCCAACCGGCCTCACAACCGCAGACCTCGTGTAACCACACCAGCCCAGGACCTCCACATCCAGCAGGTTCACCTCCAAGATTGTCTGAGACCAGCCACCCAGACAGCTGCTGGAACAATTGGTTTGCACAACCAAACAATTTCTGCACAAACTGTCAGAAACCGTCTCAGGGACGCTCAACTGCATGCCCGTCGTCCTCATCGGGGTCTTGACCTGATTCCAGCTCGTCGCCGTAACAGACTTGTGTGGGCAAATGCTCACATTCGATGGCGTCTGGCACGTTGGAGAGGTGTGCGCTTCACGGATGAATCATGGTTCACATTGTTCAGGGCAGATGGCAGCTGAGAATGTCCCAGTTCTTGCATGGCCAGCATACTCACCGGACATGTCACCCATTGAGCATGTTCGGGATGTGCTTGACCGGCGTATACGACAGCGTGTACCAGTTCCCACGAATATCCAACAACCTCGCACAGCCATTGAAGTGGAGTGGACCAACATTCCACAGGCCACAATTGACAATCTGATAGACTCCATGCGACGATGTGTTGCACTGCATGAGGCAAATGGTGGTCACACCAGATACTGACCGGTTCTGGGTCCCCAGACCCCCAATAGCGCAAAAAACTGCACATTCCAGGGTGGCCTTTTGTTGTGGGCAGTCTGAGGTACACCTGTGCACTACTCATGATGTCAGATCAGCATCCTGATGTGGCACACCTGTGAGGTGGGATGGATTATCTCAATATAGCAGATGTGCCCACTACCACACATTTGGACTGATTTGTGACCACTGTTTGGGAGGGATGGTTATATTGTGTATCTGGAATGAATTTTAGGTCTCTACGTCCATCCCATGGGGAATGGGAGCAGTAACAAAGGTGTTGCGTTTATATTTTTGTTCAGTGTAGAAAGTTCAAAGAGATGCAAGTGGAAGAAGCGTCATTGGACTGAAAAACCCGAATAAACAAAAACACCTTCAGGATCAGCCAAAGCTTACACTGTGCACTTCAGTCACTTCCCCTTTCATTTAAAACCCTCTGTGATAATGTACATTTAAAAATTACCAAAAAAAAATTAAACTATGTATCAATGTGTTTTAAAAACTAATTTAGTGAACCTTAAGAATGAAAACCTGGAAATGCAGATTAAAGAAAAACAGTATAAAGGTGCTGTTTGACATTAGAGCATTTATTTCAGTTTTTCTCTTTGTTAATACAAAATACTGAACAATGCCACGTCCCTCGCCCATCTGAGTCAAGTACTGAAACTCCCTTTTTTTGGAAAATGAAGCCTACCAATATTATGAGGAACCAAAAATACAAGGGAAAAAAAAAGTCTACCTTACTACTACAATATGAATTTCTATACATTTATAAAATCAGTTATTTGCAATGATTTTCAATTCTTTATTCTTCACTTTTTAAGTACACTTACAATCAAAATTATGAAATGCACGCACACACACACGCACACACACATACATATATCCTGTGTTTTTGGTGTCAACATGTAGTTGCATATGTATGAACATGTATTTTTTTTTATGTTTTCTTCACTCATTTGTCTGTTTTACAGTCAATACAAGAGCACAGCAAGTATCCTGCACTATTTAAAACCATTTTTTTGTTTTGTTTTTTGTTTTGTTTACAGTAAATTTGGTTACCGTTCACTTGATTAACAAAAATGTCAAAATATTATTCCAGCATTGTGAAAAAAAAAAAAAAGGGGGTAGTTTTATTATTTATTATTAAGGTAAACAGTTATATGAGACAATTTGCAACAACAAGTGCAGGTTCTTCATTTCTAAGGCAAAGAAAGGTTTTGTTTTTTTTTAGGCCTTGCCACACTACAATTTTCACTGTCATACTTCCCACTAGGCCTTGGTAAAGAAAAATAACCTAATTATAAACGTGATAGTGTGAAAGGTCATCTTTTTTTAAAGCACACTGCACAGTGGCCCTGTTGTAAAGTGATGGAAGAGCAGATAAGCAGTCATACATACGAGCACGCTACAACTTTCACTTCATTACGTTAAGACACTAAATCAGAGATTAACAAAAGAAAACTTGCTAATGTCTTGAAGGCCACCAGTTGACAGTTTAATGAAAATTACTTTTAATCATACCTGTATATAAATGTATATATTAATCAGGTTTTATCCCCCCCCCTTATTTTTTTTCTAGAGTTATTACCAAAGCAGATAATGCTATGGGTGACAACAGGAAAAACAAGAAACAAAAAATAAAACCCGAATCACCTCAATCAAACACTCTTGATCTGAAAAGACTGAGCAAACTTGATTTGGAAGCACTGCTCGTTTCACATCCTCCCACTCATGCTCAGCGGGACAAAAGAAAAAACAAACAAAAAAAAAAAAAACTCAAAAAAAAAACAAAACACAAAAGCACCCAAACAGCAAAGAAATTTTCATTCCAGTCCTCTCAGATATGTGACAGCAACGATGGGGAAACCAAATATGGGACGAGGGAGAGAAAACCCTGCTCTCCCTGTGGATCAGACAGCAGTGACCGTCCTGGAGATCTCTTAGAACAGAGAGCAACTGGAGGGGAGCAGCCGTCAGAGAAGGGGAACAGCAGGCCTTTGATGGTGTCTCTTCACGGCACTTTGCAGTCAATGCCAAGATCAAAAGATGTTGGGACAGCTCTCCCAGCTCCCGCGCTCCTTAGCTTCCCAGTAGCCTCCCTTATAGATGTGAATCTCCTCACCTGTGATTGGGTCCTCGCAGCGCTCGAACCAAAGTGCAAGATAGCTGTCATGAGGTGCGCCTGAAAGAGAGGGAAGGACAGAGGGGGGGAAAGAAAAAAAAAAAAAAAAAAAGATCCCCAGAAAGTTAATGAGCTGCTCACTAGAGCAACATGAATTTAAACATGAAATGGAGACAGTTTAATCGATTTTTATCTAAAAAAGAAAAGAAAAGAAAGAAAAAAAAAAAAAAAGGAATACTTGCCTTTCAAGGAGGGATCGGTAACAGAGTCCTCATCGACAGCTTTGGAAGACAAAAGGGGATCACAGAGAATCGTTTTACCCCTTTGTTCCATGATTTTCCCCATGCAGAGAGGAGAGGAGTAAAGAAAAAGTGAAGCACAAACAAGTTCGATTCTAACCTTCTTCTGATTGACTCGAGGTGCGTTGGCTTGCGGCCTCCCTCTCTCTCTCACGGCGGGCGGTGCGCTGCTTCTCCTCCAGCCGCTGCTTCTCAGCATTGGCCTCGTCCCAGCGACCTTCCTCCATTAAGCGCTGGTCAGGCCGCCGTCGGCTGTCTGTGGGAGCCACGCCCTCTTCAGGCTCGTTCAGGGTCAAGGCCAAGGCAGTAAAGTAGTACATGGTTTCTGCTCCATCGCTGAGGAGGATGACGGAGCACAGCACAGCAGCGCTTTCAGTCACACAAAACTACACCCTGATACTGGCATTGATGCCATCCATGTTTAGGTCTAATGTTTATTTCTGCTTCAGAAAGCTATGTGCGCACCTCTAAATCGTAACTAATGCAGCACAGCCCGGTTTTACTTTTTAGAACAGCACTTACGGTAAAGGGTTTCTTCTCCACAACTCTCTGGCTTTAAGGGTCTGATAGACTGTCTTCTGTTTGCCCTCAGTGCCGTTCTCGCCTCCTCGGCTGCTCTGCATCACCTTGGAGAACTCCATCTTCTCGTCCCATGTGCCCGACAGCACGTAGTGTGCCTTTCCATCTTTATCCATTACCACACCTGTAACCTAAAAACAGAAGAGAGGGGAGGTTACCACAATACCACAATATACCGCCTGTATATTAAAATTTGTCTGTTGGTTCAAACTTGATGCACCTACTGTGTGTGAGTTTTCTTTCAAAGCAAGTCAGAGAAAAACAGACTACATCTATTCAGGTCTTCTGCATCTTTCTCACCTTTCTGGCTACATCTCTGGAGAAGTAGCTGTAAGGAGCAAACTTTAAGTGGCAGCGGTCTCCGGTGGTGTGGTTTACTACGTCTATCTCACCAGACTGGAAGGGAAACACAGGGATACACAGTGAGGAGGGGGGAAAAAAAAAAAAAAAAAAAAAAAAATCACAAGTGGGGATGATATCGACTAGATAAAAATTTTACTTCACACTCAAGTTAAAATGCTGCAACGCAATGCTCTTACTCTACTTTTTATCTGTAGAGTAAAAATTAGAACTGGAAGCAAAGAAATGGGGTATTTTAATGCTATGTGATGGCAACCAGCCATGGCAAATTCATTTATATAGCACATTTCATTACATGTGAACTCTTTGCGATTAACCAATAAAAAAACAAATCAGACTTTGCAAAGGAATAAAATACACTGTAACACATACAAACACACAGAGTAAAATCCCGAGTCTGTCTGTGAAGGCAGGCATAGTTGCAACTGACCTTTAGGTCAGCAGGCAGCTTGTTTCAAAGAACAGGCGAGCACTAACAGAAAGCTCCCTTAGCACACTCGAATCTAAATCTGAGAGGAGTGAGAAGAGCTGCCCCTGATGACCTGAGAGGTTTGACCTTGTTATAGACACTAAGTCAGAGGTGTACCGGGAGGCCTAAAGACAGAAAGCTATATTAACAAAAAGAAGGACTCGAGGTGTCCACAGTTCAGTAATTCTGTACTGAACTGTAAGTGAACTAAGTGACCGCAGTACAGATTCCTGGGTTGCTTGTTGTGTTTTAGAAAACTAGTCTCTGACAACAAATATCTTCAACACCTCTCTGTTAAATTACAAAAGTTTTTAGACATCCAGTCTAATCAATCATTAGTGTGTGAGGTTACATCAGAGGGAAATGATAAGTACAACTATGTTTAACCTGCATAAGAATGATATTTCGATTCTTTAAGATGGGACCAAGCAGGAATACGTAAAGGTTAAAGAGTAATGGACCAAGGACAGAGCCCTGAGGAACCCCAGATGCTACCAAGTGAAACTTGAAAACTTCTGAATTTTAGATATGAGAACCAATCGAGAACCTGACCTGTTAAAGTGAGTTAAAGCTGTTAAACAAACTGCCAAATAAATGGGAGGGCAGTAGTGGGAAGGGCACCCTGCGTAAAAATCTGCACAGAATGAGTTATGCAGATCTCTGATGACTAACATGTACACGTGTACGTGCAGGAGATCAGATAAGTGTACGGATGTGCTGAAGTACACCCTTTCAAAAGTTTTCTTTGTGCGTTTTCTTTTTGGTATCCACCCTGCATATTAATGTCATTGTGAATCACTGAAGTAATTAAAGGCGTCAGTAACTCTAACAAAGAAGTGACATTTGAATAATGTTACTAGCATGAGAACTTGTTATTGTCTCTCCATAAAAGACGACATGTCAATCATATCGTGGCAAAGCTGGTTGTAAAAGATAAACCCATGTTTATTTTTCCTTGTTAGGAGCGTCATAACAGATCCTTTCTTGCTCTTCATTCCTGCCTCCTCTGCAGATCAGGCCCTGTGGCCCTGCAACGACGTGTCCGAGCGTCTCACCTGATCAATCCAAAGTTTTCCGACAATGATGTTGTGCACCGTGGTGTTAACTTTCTTCCATGTGTAGTGATTATTGCTCTTCTCAAAGACTGCATGAATTGTGCCTGTGACGAAGAAAAGAAATATGAAACAAACTAAAAAAAAAACAAAAAGCAAAGCAAAACCTTTGTTCATTAGTAATTACCGTTTTATGGTTCAACTAAAGAAAGGTGTGGGCTGGTACACTCTTTAGTCACTTATAAATTCTGATGATAGTTGTGTGTACATCTTTTGTCCTTGACACTATGGAAGAATGGTATGCTTTGTTTTCTAACCTAGCTTGCCTCTTACCCAAAGGCATAATGGAGAGGTATTTCCCCCTGAACTTGCTCGCAACTGTGATTTCTTGTCTCAACGTCCAGCCACGATCAGAGATAGCATGATGTGCAGCAGCAGGTGGGTGGTGACTCACCTGGAAAGAGAAAATGTTTTTCTGATGCAACAAAACATCAAGTCCTATTCTTCGTGAGTCTGAGTCATCCCCAATAGATGTGACTCACATTTAGTCTCATAAATCTGACATGTGACATGACAGCTTACACACACACACACACACACACACACACACACACACACTCCATTTGATTTCCTCCTCTACAAATAATCTATTCAGGATCAACCAGTGACTTTAGATTGTTTTAGGTTGGTGTATTTTATGACAAGAAGGGGCAGAAATATGACACTTTTTGATTTTTTTTTTTTTTTTAAAAAGTCGCCACTTCATGTCTCCATATTAAAATAATAATAATAATAATAATAATAATAATTCTGGTTCCCTGCCAGCATGTTCAACCCCAACTGCGAAGAAAAAGGAAGCAAGATTCTCTCTTAATGCCAAGTCAGTGGGATTTTTTTTAATTCCTCCTTTCTGACATTCAATCTCTCTCTTGGGTTACAGTTCTCGGTTGGAAAACTTCCATTCTCTTGGTTTTTTTCCTCCCTCACCTGCTCACATAGGGAGCGGTAGCCACTTTCTCTCTTGCGGTCCAGCTCATACGTTTCTCCCAGCAGAGGGTTGAAAGGCTTTCCCGTGCGGTAGACTGTGGTGGAGTAGGCAGACACTGCGAAGGCGGCCACGTAGCACATCTGCTCCAAAGAGTTCTGACACTTTGCGGCCTTATCCAGCAACTCGTGGTACTCGAGGTCCTCAGACAACCGCTGCAGCATGGAGATGGGCTCATTGAAATTAACCTAGAAAGCAAAATGTTTGAAATTTACTTTTATATTTGTGTTATGTATTAATTCCAGCAACAAATCTCACACATGGCTAAGACGTGGATCTGAACCTGATTCAAAAAGCTAGACTGGGTAGAAGTGACCACAGGCTGATCTGTTCAATTCGGTTCTATACTGTCCTGTGTGCATCTGCAGCAGTGCACTGCTTCCTTCTGGGAGAGCTTTGTTAGCACAGAGGAAGCTAATAGCAAAGAGTCAGCAGTTTTTGAGCAATTTCACACTTGCTGCAGTAGTTTGTGACTTAACCACAAACTGTGGTCAGGTTTGTGTTCCCTCTTCACTTCTTGGAAAGTTTTTATTACGCTTTCGGTGACCTTAAGAGTTGTTGTCAGCATATGCATCTGTCTCCACTCTGCTACACTCAATGTGAGCGAGGCCCATCACACACACACTGACACTTGCTATGTAGTGTCACTTCAGTAAAAGTATATATGTGTAGATTGTTAGATAGGTACAGGTATGGTTTGGGTAACGTCTTCTGTTTGGAAAGACCAAATAGAAAAGCTTTTAACAGAAAACCTGTATTGCCAGTTTCTGAAAATCTGCTAATTTAGCCTTTTGCTTAAGCAAAGCCCAAGCCATTTTCTAAACCACAACCATAGATGGGTCAGCAGTGACCTGGCGGGTAGTGTTGCTAAGCTACAGGAAGTCGACATGTGTCAATGTCAAAGTATCTCTGTAATGTGGCAGAGACAAAACTCTTTATTGTTAGAGTGGGGGCAGGGCGACACAATGGCAGTGATAAGTTGTCAGAACAAAGCCAAATCAAACATGTGACCATTTATCTCAGCAGTGATCAGTCTGACAAATCAGTTTGTCTGGACTCCTATAAAAAGCCGTGATGGTAGCTCATTTTAGACAACTCTGCTGACCCACATCCTACAAGTGACCTACAGTCGATTTCACAAATAAACAAAATCTGGGCAGATTTGCCGATAAACATCTTCAAAAGCTCTCGCAGAATGCTGACAACCCTTACAGCGGAAAAAGGACAGGGATCAGTATCTACGCTCCAATTTCGTCACACTGAACTGACTGCTGCCACATTCTGAAGGCACTGCGGTGGCATTTAATGATGAGCTTATCATAGATTTTGTATTTTTACTGTAAACGCACACAAACCATATTTCCAATGTGGTTTTAACTTGGGGTAGGAGGGGTGTTAAAAGGCACCCAAATCTTTCATTAATTGAATATTATGAGTAAGACACAAATATTTTAACACTCAAACTCTTTGAGTCTGACTGTCCAAAATGAAGCTGATCAGACGTCTTTTTCAACAGGTGAACAACGAAGCACACATGGAAGAACAACAAGCTTTCAGTAACTCTGACTGGACGTTCAGTAAGAAATCCTTACAGGCATCGGGATCTTAGACAGCTCTTTGCCGATGCAGTTTTTCATGATGCTCCAAAGGTTGAGGGAGTAGTTTGGTTTGTCTGGGATGCGTGTCCGCCTCTTCTTTAAGGGTACCAGCTCCTGGGAGGGGGACTCCTGGTTCATCGCAAGAGGCTCCTCGTTAAGCTAAGAAGCAGAAACGTTTATCAATATAAAACGGAAATGTTTTTGATTTATTACCATAGCAACAAAATCATGTTTAAAGAATATCCATACAACACCCGTCCTACTGCAGCTTTTCATTCAGACTGTGTTATTTTAAAAGATGGGATACAGCATTATAATAAGATTTCAATGATTCGGACAGAATGAGGCCTACCGACTGATCATCTGCACACAATTCACTATTGAGGCCGCTGATATTACTGCTTGACCTTCTGTAAGAGATCAAAAAAAAGCAAATAGATTCTGTTAGTGACGTGAACGTTACTAGTTAATCAGGTATTTTCACATATGAGAAAAGAGAGGCTTAAAAAAAAAGACCTGATACACACACACACACACACACACACACACACACACACACACACACACACCAATCTGTCATTACACAATTTGATTGACTTAAGATAAATACATACTGGAATGTGATACAAGGAAGTGGTCTAAATATATAAAAACAAAGACAAGCCACACACAAAGTCTTGGGGAAAACCCCCAATTAACTCCATCTGTCAATCTGTACCGACGGGTAAAGGGAAAGATACCGACTTGTGAAACTGGGGGTCCGCAGGTACAGTGATAAACTCGGGGGCTTCTTCCATGGCATCAAAGAACTCATTGTCATCATCCTCATCACTGGCCTCACCTTTTCCAGGCCCAGCAGCACCTTAACACAAACAAACATCTAAGTTTTCCCTATACAGAAGCTTAAAGATGATTCTCCAGGTATCACAAAAACAATAAAACAACATGTAATATAGAGCAGGTGTGTCGAACTCCAGGCCCCGGGGGTCTGTGTCCTGCAGGTTTTAGATGTGTCCTTGATCCAACACAGCTGATTTTAATGACTAAATTACCTCCTCAACATGTCTTGAAGTTCTCCAGAAGTCTGGTAATGAACTGATCATTTGATTGAAGTTTTAGATCTCACCCAGGGTGAGATCTAAAACCTACAGGACGCCGGCCCTCAAGGCCTGGAGTTTGACACCTCTGATTCAGAGCATTTAAAGTGTTAAAACAAAAATTTAAAACAAACAAACAAAACAGGAAGTTGCAATTCCTCACATCTGGTTACATGGAATCAGAATCAGGTAATCACGGGTACTGCTACTTGTAAAACTTGACTTCACATTTACCTGATAATTGCCAAGGGGATTTCAAATGGGGGTTTAGTCAATAACGGAGTAATTAAAAAGTTTGATGAGACTGAAACTGATAATGTTCTTTTAGTTTCACATCTTGATTCTATTTTTCTTGCTAAGTGCTTGATCACAAGGACTCTCGTATGTCAGCCACAGAAAATCTTGGTCACCCAGGAGTTAGCATCTCCCTGGTTCCCCTGATAAAAAGCCAATGAAATTTTTCGCAGGCTCTTGGATTACCACTGAAAAATATCTCTGTGGGAAATGAGGTTTAATGAGTTTTGTTCAGAAATCGAAGTCGAATGCAAACAGTTGGTGGCCCCACATCTTTGATTTCGAAAGAGTTGTACGCCACATGTACCTGATAAGAGTTATAATAGTTTAGTATTTTATTTTCATTTCACTTTGACTTTTGGTTTTGAATTCAGTTTAATTTCATTTAGTTTTCAGAATCGATTTTCATATTTCAGTTTAGTTTTTGTTGTTTGAAAAATTAGTTTTAGTTTAGTTTTTATTATTTTCAGGGTTAGTTTACTCTTTTTACTTATTGTATGGAGGTCAGAAGTAAGATTTACAAAATAAGTGCTGGTATTACAATAAAAACTTTCTGAAAACATTAACTCACACTCTTGTAGAATGTCAATGGACATGTGCATCATCCTTCATTGTTATCTTGTCAGAATCACAACTTACCTTTATTGTCTGGACTAGCATTAGCCTGTGCGGCTCCTCTGAATGCTCGCTCGAGGTGATTGTGCTGTTTGGCCAGTTGCTCTAAAGTCTCCTCCAGCCGCACTCTCTGCTCCCGCTCAGCCTGCAGGGCCTTTTGCCATCGCTTGCTGTGAGTTTGTGCCAGCGTCAAGAAGTCTCGGCACGCCTGAGAAGCATAACATTGAAACACTTTTCAATGTGTTTCATTGAAAAGCTGCGCAGTAATACGTAGACAAGGTCTTCTCTGGTATATATACATTATATATTAAAAACTCAGAGATCAACACACAAGGATGTCAGACTTACATTGATCATGGCGTTAGAGGTGATGCGGAACAGAGTGGCTCTTTCTGTGACTTGGCGAATCTTATCCCCAGCCTCTCCAGTCAGACGTAAACCATCCAGTTCTGCTAATGACCTGAAAAAAATATGAACTTTGGATGTTTGGACAATATGTAGTCAATTTACACATCAATGATTTTATAACAGGACTCTTCTGCAAATGGTACAAAACATCTGAATATGGCACTGAATTACCAAACCTACAGAATTATAACTTCAAATTATAGCTCACATAGTAGACTAGTAGAGACATGAGGCATAAATGAGACTGTTGCCTGAAGATTAAAGCAAAGAGCAAGGCAAAATGGGTTTAAGTCTGACCTCTGGAGGGCAGAGCCATGCTTTGAGATCAGATCGTTGCAGGTGCTCAGATCCTCCACTTTGTTGCTCAGGGTTCTGAGAGCAGACTGGACTTCTGAATTTTGTGACCCACCACCTTGTGTGATGCGTGGTGACGATGAAGGGAAGTCATCGCCCGAGTCATCTGTTAGGAAATCAAACAAAAGGAAAGGAAAATTAAATAAATAAATAAATAAATAAATAAATACACTTGCTAGCCACTTTCTAAGGTACACTGTTGAACTGCTTGTTAATATCAAATATCTAATCAGCCAATCACATGGCAGCAACTGAGTGCATTTAGGATTGGTCAATGCGACCTGCTGAAGTTCAAACTGTGCATCAGAAAGGGGAAGAAGTGTGATTTAAGAGACTCTTAAAGTGTCATGGCTGTTGAGAAGATATTCAGTGAGCAGCTGTTCTCTGGACAAAAAAATGCCTTTCTGATGTCAGAGGTCAGAGGACAGAGGACAGTCAGACTGCTTCATCTGACAGGAAAGCAACAGTAACTGAAATAACTACTCTTTACAAGCCAAGGTGTGCAGAAGAGCTTTTCTGAAGGAACAACACGTCCAACATCACATACAAATGGACTCCAGCAGCACAAGATCAGGCCGGGTGCAACTTCTGTCAGCTAAGAGCAGGAAACTGAGGCTCCAATTCACACTGGCTAATCAAAGATTGGGACAAACATTGACCTGATGAGACTTGATTTCTGCTGCAACATTCAATGTTTCAGGCCGCTGCTGGTGTTTTTACTAAAGGTCCCAGAGTGTGTCCACTCCATAGTACCAACTGAGCATCATTCAAACACCACAGTCTACTTGAGTATTGCTGCTGGCTATGTCCAGCTCTTTATGACCACAGTGTACCCATCTAGTACACTGCCTGGCAGGATAACACAGCATGTCACAAAGCTCAAAACATCTCAAACTGTTTTCTTGAACACGACAATGAGTTCGCTGTGTTCAAATGAACTCCAATCACCAGATCTCAAGCCAATAGAGCACCTTTAGGGTGTGGTTAAACATCATGAATGTGCAGCCAACAAATCTGCAGCAACTGTGTGATGCTATAATGAAAATACAGACTAAATTTTCTGAGGAATGTTTGCAGCACCTTGTTGAATCTTGTTGAAAGGAAAAGGGCGTCCAGCCCAGTAGACACAAGGTGTACCTAACAAAGTGGACATGCGTGTAAATATGTACAGAAGCACTAAATAATTCCCCTGAAGTCTGTTTTACCTGACTCTGCCTGCATGCGGACAGCCTTGGCTTTGGCCAGCTCCAGGGCAGTGATCCATCGCTGACGTTCCACCTCACAGCTGGCCTTGAGGTGATATGTTTGTGCCCCTCCATTGGAGATGACAAAGTTGCAGGCATCATCCACAGTGATAGTAGCTGTAGCCAAGTTGATGGTGCCCCGACACGTGTGACCCATCTCTGCCTGGGTCCTAATAATCAGAAGAGCCTCATTTGACTTTGGGAATAAAAAGTAACTAAAAAGAAAAGAGAAATATCCTTAAACTATACCAGTGTTCTACAGAAAGGTGTACCTGTAGTATGACAGCAGCCCATTGCTCAGCACAAACCACCTCCGCTGATAACCTTTGATATAATTTGTCCACTTGAACACCCATCCTTTGTATGTGTCTCCAGGAGGGGTGGGAGTGGGGGTCTTGGCTTCTGACATCACACCCCCTAAACTTAAGCTACAGACTGGAGGGACCTTGAGGGGGAAGATGGAAAGTTGTATCATTTACATAACAAGACTGGCTGATACAGTGATTCGGTGAATCAATTAGGAGCCAGTTCCTTGAATTCTCAGGTGTGACCATTCTCGGCGTTCCCCAGGCGAGGCTTTAATTTAACTGAAATTGCTTTTGCAATGTGGGTGCACTGGGTTTGGAACAATCTGGTTAAGGACTAAGGTTGCAAAAACAGCATCTTGCTTTAAATCACATGCTTTCATCCTGTTTTTTTAGGCCCCCATGTGAAGCCTTCTGGTTAAGATGTTTGCATTTCATTCACCTTCTGATTACCTTTCCCCCCCCCCTAGCTCTCGATGTCATTTGTCAACCTCTGCTTTCAAAGGTGCTATATAAATACAGTCTTAGTATTGTGACTTGTTTCATCAGCACAACAATGGACAGAACACGTTTTTTTTATTTTTATAAAAAGTTCCACAAATGTAATTCACTGAGCTCTTACAAAGTAAATTTTAACAGTTGTTATATAACCTGAATATATAAAACACCTGAATATCTCTGGATTTTAAACCAATGGTCCAAATTTAATGTTAGTTTGAACTGTGTGAAGTCAAATTCACATTTTCTGACATTCTTAAACACAAACAATTTCACTTCTTTTCATTGACTACAACCCTATTTCCAAGCTGAAAGTCTTTAATATTGATTATTAATGAGTGTCAACACTGATCTTTGAGTGTGCAATGACAGGTCAAAGGTCGGCCGAGAGATCAATACATACCGACTACTCGTGACACGTTTTACCAAAATTAATTATTATTTTCGCCTGATGAAGAGATTAATAAAAACTTTTAGTGTTATTTTGTCTTCTTACTGATAAATAGTCCAAATATTAACAGTTTTGAGTCAGATTTGAGTCTAATTCAGTCCAATTCTCTTTTAGGGAAAATTACTGTAATTTAAGGGGCAAACAGAACAACAACAACAGGTTTTAACAACAGTAACTGGATAAATAAATCAGATAAATCTGAACATACTGACGAACTTGACAACAGAGGTTAGCCTACATTAGCCCCAGTTAAGATAAATGACAGTGTCGGTAACAACAATTCATCGCTGATAGGAGCTTAAAGTGAATAAACTCAATCTGACACGATTGTTCCAAGTTATTTAGCTAGTGTCTGCATATTTAAAAAGCATTGCGAAGAAGAGCAAATGCTAAACATTGGCTTCATCACTAGCTAGCTTTCAAACTCGCCGATGGCTAAATGTTTACCTTGACGTGTCCAAAATGAAAGATCAGGCAACCAGCAGCCGGGTGAAGTCACTGCTAACTCTGATACCCATACGACACTGGCTAGCTGAGGAGGCTAACAAACCAACACAAGGCAGCTAATGGGGCAAACAAACAGACCGAAGACGTCGACGGCAACAACAGTGCGACTTTAAAACGAAGTGACAGCAACACGTTTTATTGCTGCCCCTCAATATTTGCGTGTATAAGGTTCATTCTACAGCTGCGTACACCCACAAATATCTATAGCTAGCTAGCTACATCTAACTAGCCTAATGTTAGCTCGCTGGTTACACCCGGTGCAGCAGTGCTGGGTCTCCGTGTGGAAACACGCAGCTATGGCTAACTACGTTTAGCATTAAGCCAAACTACACATCTTGACACATTTAATTCATTTATAAAGCAACAGTCGCTACACTGTTCACAGTTAAGGTAACTACGGTTAATACTTTATTCCACCAACAATGACTTTACATGTTAGTGTAACGCAACTGAGAGGAAAAAAATAGACATTTACCCGTGAGGCAATAAAACATTGCGATTTTTTAATAATTACAATCACTGTTTTGTAATCGCTTGACACTCGTGACATGTAGTGGTATGTAATACAGGTGACTATAAACATGGCCGAAGTTTTCCAGAAGAAGTACAAAAATGCGACTCCGGTGGGACTCGAACCCACAACCTTTGAATGTCTGCATCTATGCCTAGAAGTCCAATGCGCTATCCATTGCGCCACGGAGCCACCTGTTGCACATGTTGAACACTATGGTATTTATAGTGTAAATAGGTCGAACTCGGGGGTGATATTGTCAAAGGTTTTAGATTGTGATTTCTGGGGTTGTGAATATTGTAATATAGCGTACATTGTGTATAAATAATGTGAAACTGAGCCCTTACTTCAGAATTGAAACATCCTTTCAGACAATACCAAGCAATAAACGTTCATTTTCACCCTATCGTTTTAGAGAGGGCTTTCTTTTTTCATATTTTATCATGTTTTTAGATTTTTATGCCTTCTCTGCATGTGGGGAACCTAGGGAAACACCTGGGATTTTTAAAAAGAAAATGATCTCTGTGCGTCAATATGGTATATCAAACACTGGATGGCGCTACAATGCTGCATTAACCTGAATAACCCTCAAAAACCACCACAATTTCTGGTGACAATGAGAAGCCACTGGATTTTAACCAAATTTACTTTGACAAACACAAATAAAAATCTCTGTACTTTATTTGCAAATAATGACAAGATCTGTTAAATGCAATCTCTAATTCTACTAAAGTACGGCTTCACCAAAAGATAGATTCTGTTCATCTGGACGTAGCGTTTTCAGTGGGAGAAATGTTTCCTCACTCATCCAAGTGACTTCTTCAGTCTCAGCTGACTGCAGGTTTCCCCAATTTTATAAACAGTGCATTTGCACAATTACTGAAACTAGCACCACTGAAGGAACAGTGGGCTTGGAGGTCAGTTCCTTGATCATTAATATGCAGATTCTCATGACCATTGATCAACAACTACTGATCAAAGACCACTGATCAATGGCCATGAGTACCATTCACAGATTTGGGGAATGGCTGCAATCACAGCATTGGAAGATGGTGAAAGATGCCCGCCTCCTCGATTCAGAGATGGCTTTCCATTTTCACATAAATGCTCTCCTTGATTCCCCACTCAAACCAGCGTTCCTCCCTGTCCAGGATGTGTACATCCTCATCATTGAAAGAGTGTCCACTGGCCTGTAGGTGTAAATAGACTGCAGAGTCCTGGTCTGACAAGGTAGCTCTTCTGTGTTGTGATATTGGCTTCGCTAGAGGTTGTTTGGTTTCCCAGATAAATAAATCATGGCAATCCTCTTGGCACTTAATACTATATTACTCTGTTTGTGTCTGGGGCCCGATCCTTGGGCAATAGGCTCGGAGGTCAGCCCATTGTTCCTTCAGTGGGCTGGTTTCAGTCATTATGCAAATGTAGATTGGGGAAACCTGCAGTCAGCTGAGACTAAAGAAGTCACTTGGATGAGTGAGGAAACATTTCTCCCACTAAAAACTTTACATCCAGATGAACAGAATCTACCTTTTGGGGATTTACTTACCTGGATAATTGAGCGTGCATCAAGAAGATAAAATACCCCAACAATCAGATGAGTCGTTATCAGCAAGCACCTCCTGACAGGGGGAAGGAAAAACTCCCTTTTAACAGGAAGACACCTCTGGAAGAACCAGGCTGAGATAGGTGCAGCTCTTTGCCTGACTGGTTGGGGGTGAAAGGAGGGAGAATGGACAAGGACACGCTGTGAAGCCAGAGATGAATAATAACTAACGATTAAATTGAGAAATTGGTTTATAAACACATAATGAGTGAAAAAAGGTTAGTGAAGAAGAAACAATGCATCATGGGAAGCCCCAGAAGGCTACACCTATTGCAGTGTAACTAAGGGAGGATTCAGGGTCACCTGATCCAGCCCTAATTATATGCTTTATCACCAAGGAAATTTCAAGACTAATCTTGAAAGCAGAGAGGGTGTCTGTCTCCAGACTAGGAGCTGGTTCCACAGAAGAGGGGCCTGAAAGCGAACACTTTACCTACCATTCTACTTTTAAATAGTGTAGTAATTACGAGTAAACCAGCACTCTGAGAGCGAAGTGCTCTGCTGGGGTGATATGGTACTATGAGGTCTTTGAGATGATATGAGGCCTGATTATTTAAGATTGTTGGGGGGCTTTTAAAAAAAATTTTTATTATTTCAACAATTTTAGAGTGCAATGTTTACAAATTAAAGCCATATTTTCAAATGCATTTTTAAAATACTTATTAAAACATATAAATTATTCTGTGTTTTTTTTTAACTAATGGGCCCCGGGGTTGGACATGAATTCCTTTGGAGTGTCTACAGGAACGGCATCTGGCGTAAAACTCTGATAAATATGTGTAATTCGTTGTGGCAAACCTTTGTAATTAAGAGAACAGCCGAAAGTTTTGTGTTCGTTTGTTTGTGTCACAAGTCTGACCTGGCAGTTTGCTGCTTTTGCTGGATATGATGTTGTGCAAATGCAAAGGGTTCAGAGAGATTTGAATTCCTCTGATAAATGATAAAGTGGAACAGATGTTTACAGAAGAGGGAGATGGTGATTCTGTGGTGTTAAAGGAAGGGATGTCAAGTCTCACAGATGAGAGTGTGCCCCATTTGGATTCTTATGGGGACCAAGAACATGAGGTGGGTGTAGCCAACTTGGCTCGATAAGGAAGACTGCTGGACAGCATTCAAACCCATTTAAATGGCCACAATAGACTATAAATAAATAAAATTTCAAGTGTGTTCCCTTTTCAACTCATTGTCGGGTCAATAATCGATAATCTTGTTTGTGTTTTGCAGCTGTTGTTGTGCTGCTTCTGCTGTCCTTTTGTTGTTCTTTTGGTTGATTTGTAACTTTGTATTGGTTAGTCCGTCCAGCCGTAAGGGCTGTTATGAATGATTGAGAGTGAGTCTTGTAAGGACGAACTAACCTCTCTCTTTTTCTTTTTTTCCGTTTATTTGTTTGTGCCACTTCCTTTATAAACCCAGGTTGCAGGTCATAGCGCTGCTTCCCAGCTGTGCAGAGGTCCAAATTGTTTGCAGTGCATGCCCATAGGTAAATTGATTGCAGTATCTCTAGATTGGGTTTGCAGTGTAGCGCTATTTGCTCACACCTTTGGTGTGATAGGTCTCATGTGCAGCTTGGATGTTAGTAGAATGTGTTATAAGTCCTGTCTGGGAATGAGTGGGAAAATGTATATTTAATTGATGGAACAAATAAATCATGAATTTATTTCTTTGACATTTTATTCAACACCTTAGTGCTCCTTACATTTGTTTTAATTGACTTAAGACATTATACTTTAATTATACTCCAATAATCTTTTAAATATATCTTTCTGAATAATGTTCAGCTAAAAATACAAATAAAATAATATTAATAAGCCAAGAATAAGCGGAATACAATAAGTGTATTCCAGTATGTACAGTATATATGTGTATAATGGGCAATTGCAATGTAAAGGGGGGGTTAGGATGAATAAATAAATGCACATTTCCTTTAAAACTTCAAGTTCTTACTCTCTCATTTTTCTGTACATTAGCCCTTACACTTTAAATTTAGAATAATGACAAAGATTTGGAAATTACGCCATATTGTATTACAATTGCACTGTATTATAAGGTGCTACCACAACACGGGACACAGCTCTGAGTAGTGAGCACAAAGACTATTTAAAAAACCCTCTGCGTATAACGATTTTTTAAAAGACCGGATGTCAGCAAAAGGTTTTAAAATTGTTAATTGTCATCATTATCATTTCAAATCATCTTCATCTAAATTTGAGTTCAGATATCAGTTTGGGAACACGCATAAATCCTCCGAGAAACAGTCGATTAGGTTTTGAAACCCCAAAATTGATATATTACTCCACATTTAAAGCCCTAATTAAAAGTTAAGTGCTTAAATGCTAATGGCTTCAATTGAGGTTTGCTGATAGTTTGAGCTAACAGCGTACCCGTAATAGCGGTCTGTTTTCCGTTTTTAGGTCTATGTAGTACATATCCGGTCTGGCCGACGGGAATGTAGACGTAGACGGAGGATATCTCTCTTTACTCCTGCGTGTCTTTGACACATCCTGCCTTGAGCGGAAGTGTCTGGGATTCTGCTCGAGTCGTCGCTTCAAAACAGTCGTTTGTAAAGGGAGACGGGGACAAGCGGTGTCCGCATCTCTCCCTCCACCATCACCGGCAGCCGGGCTCTTTTTAGCGTGGCTTTATTAGCGCGGGACATGCTCTGTCAGGTTAGACCTCTGCCACAGCAGACAGGCGCAATTCCTAGCAAACTAACGAGAAGACAGCTGAGAATTGGGTTAATAAATAAATAAATAAATCGGATTTGCCCCCCTCTAATGAGCACGTTTTTGTTATAGGTCTGCGCAATCTACGTGAACGCTTGTCTGGACACAGGAGAGGATTAAGTTACTGCTGTTGGCGGCGGATTATTTTATTGGCCTCTTCTTGTCACGCCCGAGTCTTTGGTGATCCTTCTTCCAATTAAGAGAGGTCTCTCAAAAACCGCAGGTATGTGCGCTTTTGGACTGGAAAATAATAACGCGAGATGTGTCATTGTGGGACTATCTAAAACGGGTCCTTTGTTGCTCATGTCTGCATTTGTTTCTTTGCAAAAAAAGAAGAAAAAAACAACTGCTGTCTCCTCACCTCCTATTGTGAGCAGACAATGGGAACACATAGAGAAATGGTGCAAGGATGCAGCATATTTACTAAATGGGTATATATAGAAATGAACATTATCGTGCAGTAAGATCGCGCTGTTTAATAACACAGGTTTAAACGCAGACTGGACGTAGTGGAATCCAGCGAACTGGATTTGGGGCGGTTTTATCCTCACGCTGGAGCCCTCTGTAGGCTTCATACCTGCTGATATGCCGTTTGCTTTGACCATTGGTATATGGCATATAGAGTTACTGCCTCCTCTCACAGCAGCTATGACTGCCCAACCCCCTTCTCCTCCCTGCACGGCATGTTTTGGTTTCAGGCGGATCATGCCCTTTTGTCCACTGAAGCCTGACTGTACTTTTCAGGGCAGGCTCCCAGTATGAAAGAATTTGTCCGCTGTCCTGGCTGCCCCTTCTTTTTGTTTGCTTGTTTTTTTCACTGACCATATGAAGATGGTGAGGATTTACTAAACCAGCTGTACAGCAACATTAGCAGCATTAGTGCAGAGTTTGGGGATTCAAAAGACTAAGACTACAGTTTTAATAAAGCATGCATACTCAGCCAGTTTTTATTTCTATGCAATTCCAAATATTTTCCCCATCCCAAGTGGGAAAGTGTAACTAAGTGTTTCTTGGTAACTCATAAAAACAAAAAGAATCTGTTTTGTTATGTGACACTCAACTTAAAAGAACAGGATCTTTATTTTTAAGTTTTAACACTTTATTGTCATTGCACATTCATTAGTTGTAGTACTTGTCCCACATTTGTGCAAAAAGAGAGCCAAGCAGACGACAGTAAATAAATACCATATATACAGAATAAAATATATATGATATATGCAGACAATTAAATATGCAATATGCATATAACAGCATTATATTTTCGGAGGTATACAGTGGGGTGTTATAATTGTCCATTTAATTGTCCTAAATATGGCAAATTCTTATTATTTTCACTGGAGCTTAATTATATATTGCTGAGAGCTGATATCAGATATTTGCTGATATATCAGTATCAACATTTATATCAGGCCATAAATGAAAATTTAAAAAGTAAAGAAGAGATGAGAGAAACACCCTTCAACTGTGCTATGAGTGCTGATGTTGCCTATTTTGTCCACCAGTGGGCACTCTACAGCTTAACTAGAAGTGAAAACACAAAAACGGTAAAGTACTTACTGACTATATACAAAAGAATATTTTTAAACTATCGTGAACTTATCAAGGACCAATAATATTATCGGTATGTGTATCGTTCTTAAAAATCCTGTAACAGTCAAGGTCTATTTTCCGTCATAAAATATACTGAAAAATGGAGATCTGAGTAGATAAAGAAGACATGTATTGTTGCTTGTTTTAGTTAACATGCATTTTAAATAAGATATAGTCCATTTTAAAAGGTTACAATATTTCATTTTAGCCATATTTTACTGGGGAAAATATCTTTTTTTTTCACAGTCCAAATGATTAAACCAGAATTTATTTTTCAAGCTTATTGGCTGTTTGGTTAATAATTATCCTGCTTATTTGATTACTGTTTGCTGACAGAAGCTTTTTACTTTTCAGCTGATGAGTTAATAATTTACTGTCATTCAGCAGCATCTGTCCATTTAAGGTTGCTGAATTGTAACTGTTCCTCTGTGTAATCTTAATCTCCTCAGGTATGTCTTTCCGGCGAGGTGTGGTCAGGCAGAGCAAATTCCGCCATGTTTTCGCCCAGGCGTGGAAAGCCGAGCACTGCATCGATGATGTCAGAGTGTCCCGGGTGACGTGGGACAGTCCACTCTGTGCAGTCAACCCCAAATTCATTGCTGTTATCATTGAAGCGGGTGGAGGAGGGGCCTTCCTCGTGGTTCCAGTCAGCAAGGTTCAGTCTCCTACATTACAGAGTATCAGATAAACAGTAGATCGATGTTTCTTCCACTCTCCTACTAAAAGCATTATGTCACCAACTTTTTAACAGCCTGCTGCATGCCTGACTAAAGTACTTTCTACACTTACGAGACCATTAGCAGGACTGGATAATGCATTAATGGTTGAAACACTCTGTTTTTCTCTACAGAGTGGAAGAATCGACCAGTCCTGTCCCACAGTCTGTGGTCATGCAGCACCAGTGTTGGACATCCAGTGGAGTCCTCATGATGACAATGTCATTGCAAGTGCCTCAGAAGATTGCACGGTGAAGGTAAAATTTTCAAACCTTGTAGAAGTTCTGTGCTGGTGGTTTGTGGTCAAGTTATCTGTAATCTGACGTCCGTAGGCATCAAACCCGCCACAACCTTAACCCACTAAAGCTGTGTTGGTCCTTCTTCTGCTGCTAATGAAAACACATCAGACTTCAGGGTGCAGACCTTGAGTGTGCTTCAAACTACTATAATAATTAACATTGTGTATTTAACACTTTCTTTATCATATTGTATGACTTAATTTTACTTCTAATTGTAAAATTATGTCAGTAGAATTCAGTTGAGAGGTCTTTGGTGCCCTGGGTCCGTCCATAATGCCAGTGCTGGTGTGAATACAAAACATATGAGGGTTTCCTGTAGTATGTGGTGTGGGGACAGAGGTCGTGTCATTTCTGAGGTTAGGTTGGAGCCTGGATCAACACTTTAGGTGCTTTGTCAAGTCATCCAAGAAATTCCAGAGCTTTTTTTTTTTTTAAACAGTGATTGTTCAGCTGAAGGAGACGACTGCCAGGGGTGCGTGCTTGGTTTGCAGCATTTTTTAGGTGTAGGTAATATTGTTTCTCTGATCACAGCTGTGTAAACTTACGGCGAGGTCTCTGTGAAACAAGTTGGCATTCCTCAGCTGTTAGACACGGCTGGGCGAGGAGGGGGGTTAAAAGAATGTCACTGATTCCAGATAAATGATTGACGAGCACCCATAGTCTTTTCTTCAGGCACACCTTACCATTTTTTAACAGAAAGTAAATCACTTTTGATACTACTAAAAAGCTATACTGGGATATAGATACTGTTTTAAAAAAATACAAATATATATTAACTAATAAAAATCTGAAATGTTGAAAGAGAACCTAAATGCATATTTAGTTGATATCGATAATTGGGTAGTAGCTAGGCTAGCTCTGACCAAACGTAGCAAATTACGCTATGGAGCTACTTCAAAGGTCACTTCCTAAAATGTCAGAGCTTTTTTAATCTTTTAAAAGGTGTATTGTGCAGGACTAGCTTAGCTGGCTGTTTTTTTCCTTCTAACAGCCTTACTATTAAACAAAGCCAATCATGTCTTGGCTGTAGCTTTATATTTAACAGGTAAAAATAAATGTGGTATTGAGTAAATTTGGATGAAGAAATGATGATGTACTCCAAGTGCTGTCTGCGTTATTCTTGTTAAAATGACATTAGCGAGTTAGCACGGATTGCCGTGTGCGTGGGGCTGCATGGCGTCAACACGTTAGCACGGCTAGATTGTTAACGTGTTAGCGCCATGCAGCCCAATGCACTCGCTAACAGAGATTTGCCACGTTATTGCGGTTGTGACGTTACAGTCATTTTAACGAGATTAACGCTGACAGCACTAATCTGTCTATCTGTCTATCTGTCTATCTGTCTATCTGTCTGTCTGTCTGTCTATATATACACATACATATATGTATAAACTGGCAATAAAATAACCAATCTAAATCTTATATACAGAAAATGCAGGATTGCAGAAATGATACCACAGAGTGTGCATAAATTGCTGTTGCTGTCTAGCAGTGTGACAGTTCAACTGTTTAGGAGGGAGATGGTGAGGGGAATGAAGGCTCTGATAGCAGTAAGGTTAATAATATGTCAGGAAAACTGTAAAAATTATACGACACACATATATATGTCTGCTTTATGTTGAAGGTGTGGCAGATCCCAGATGGTGGGCTCACAAGTCCAATGACTGATGCCACTGTGACCCTTGAGGGACACAGTAAACGAGTGGGACTCCTGGCTTGGCACCCAACTGCCTTCAATATCCTCCTAACTGCAGGTAGGACCATCTGTAGCATTGTAGTGCTCCCATTGTTCTCCTATAACCAAACATGGTTCACATCTGTGGAAAATAACAGTGATAACTGGCTATGACTGGTGTGTTTTTTAAGTGTGTTGTGTAGAGAACATGGTCTAAACATTAAACTGCGCCACTGTGGAAGCAGGCTGGTGTAGTTTGTATGTTGCTTTACATATATTTCCATAAAAAAGTGAACTAAAACAAAGGGCTTGTGTTTGCACACTGGAAATGTATTGTACTTGAGTTTTATATGGTGAATTAAGGTAACCTTTGCCTTGTAATAAACATCCAGGGATCATTTTACCTTTTAACAAACTCCAAATATGGTGACAGTGAAACTCGAGGCGTAGCTTCCCCGTGCTAAACATTCCTCATTATCCAGATAAAAGTGACATACACCCGTCCATTTGTAAACAGTGAGAGTTGAGGAGCAGCTCCTGTCTTACTATGTTGGTGTTCAGTGACAGCCAGTTCAAATACTGCTGCATAATACAAGTATGGAGTAGGATTTCCCTCCTAGGCAACTCATAGCATGTGATTAACCTGAAAAATAATTACACTTTGCTGAAAAGCTGCCAGAGCTGGTTTCCATTGGAAATGTAGCCTACGCAAAGGAGGCACTACTATACGCACAAGCACATAAAGTAATGTTTGGCCTGCGGGATCCTCATGGCAGTGTAAGAATGTAAGCTGCCCACTTATGTTAATGCATACTGAGAAGAGTGCATATTGTTCACGCTGCATTATTTTACCACCAGCTTTTTTAAGCAGCTCTGCAGGCGTTGTTGCTCCTCAGTATAAGTTAGCGTTAGCGAGGAGAAAGGCAACACAACAACACAGTTATACTGTGCTAAATTTCCATAATGGAGTGAGATTAGAATTGTATTCAATTATATAACACTTTCAAATCACTCACATTAACTGCTGGTATCGTGATATAGCATCAAATACAGTGTATTATGTTATCTGTGTACAGTTATCATAATTATTTGATTCTTGATCGTGTCAGTGAAGTGGCTCTGTTAATTGTTCACTTTGTCATATTCCTTTTGGGATCCACTGCAAGGACTCAATCAGTTGAATAACATTGATAGGGGAAACATGTTTAAGTGCAACTGCTTGTTTAAATGAACATCAATATTTGCTACCAGGCTATCATTAATTGTACTGTAAAGGGGAATGAATCAAAAAAGAATATTGAGGTACTGACATCATGTCACAGATCGACTCCCAGCAAACAGCTCCACTGCTCTCACTCCATTTCAATTAAAATATTGGCCTGAAGTGCAAGGAATCGACTCGTCTTTCCACTCTAGCTACATCTTCTTTAAACTAACAACACAAATAAATGAATCTTTTATGTGAAAGATCAACAACAATGACTTGTTCAAAATTAGGCAGGAAATGATGTGATTGTTTGTGACATTGCCACTGATGGAGAAAAGTAACTACACCAGCAAGACGGATTCAACCATTTATAGGACACACTCCATGTACGACACATGTAATTAGAAGTTGAGACTTGATGCAGAACATATCAGGGAGAAGGCAGAAAAGCCCAGTTTGGAATCACAGAGCGAGCCGTGATACAATACGCTGAAAACGGCACAGATGGTGTTTCGATTAAGCAACTTTAAACTATCGGGGAATTCCTTTAAAGATGCAAAAGGGATTTGTTCACTGCATTGTGCTATTGTGTGTGTATTGTCATTATTATTCAGTTTTAATGTGTCAGATCAGTTAATACTTTGCTTCTTTGCTTGTCTCACCGCGAGTTCACTTTACCAATATTTACTTTGATAAAGTTAATGACATACTGAGGTAGTGTGTGTAGGTAGTATCTGTCACAGGGCTAACACAGAGACAGACATCCATTCACACTGTTGTTCAATTTAGCATCGCCCTAACCTGTTGTTATTATATATTGATATATGGTGTCATAATTAGAGATGGGTATCGTTTAGGTTTTATCCAATACCGGTGCCAAACTGGTACTTTTGAAACGGTGCCGGTGCTTAAACGGTGCTCGAACCGGTGCTTAAAGAATGGAGAACACAAAATTGGTCCAAAAACCTCTCATGTTCAGCTGTTTTTTTTGTAAAAAGATAACAATGTTAGCCTTTTCTGCAGCTATGGGGCATATATGGTATCACTCTTGGCTGGAAGCAGTGCTTAAACAATGGAAAAAACACAAACTTTGTCCAAAAACCTCTCATGTTTAGCTGTTTCCCACTTTTTCTTTGGTCATTTTAGCCTTTTTGGCCAGGGTGAAGGGAATATCTGCCATCAAACAAGAGGACAGCCGCATGTAACTACGACGGTGTTTGCTAGTTCACCTTACATGCATTAATGTAATAACGTGGTTAGCCTACTCAACGTAAATTACACACAAACAACGTTAAGTTACTCACGCAGAGAAGAACGGCTGCTGCTGCCATCATCATCCGTCATCATTTCTGCTACACTGGCAGGGCTAGGGGCCAGGACTCTCCTCTTCGGGTTTTTGGGGGATGTTGCTCCGGGTCCGATAACAGGCACCACACCCGCAGTAGATGTGCTCGGTGTGAGGTCTCGCAGCAAGCTATCAAATACGGCGCATTTCTCGGCTTTTAAAAAAACCGCTATGCGTCACCAGGTGTTTCATCAGATTTGAGGTGTTACCTCCTTTGACAGTATCACAGTATCAGCTTAAAGCACTTGTTGCTGCTGAGTTTGCATCTTTTGCTGTGAAGTACAGCCAGACTTTTGACCGCTTCGCCTTGGACATTTTTAATCTGTAGCTCTGCTCTAAAGGAACGTACGTACCTGGGCCCGCCTACTATTCTCGGAAACGTAAAATGATTGGCTAGAAGTGTATCACAGCTCAGGAAATAAAGCACCGAAATGTGTGCTGCTTTTCGGTCTGGTTACTACCGTTTATGTCAGATGATGGCACCAGATACCGGTACCCATCCCTAGTCATAATGCATTCATAATACACCTGCACCGATAACCTGTCACTTTCTCAAGACGAACAAGAAAAGCAAATGAATTTATAGGAACATCGGCAACATCTGCATCTGTTTATCCTCACATCCTTGCCCTGTACAATTTCAGGCTTCACACCCTCTTCCTTGGATGTTGTCTTTCCCTCTCTGTAGGCTGTGATAATGTGATCTGCGTGTGGAACGTGGGCACGGGGGAGCTAGTGTACCAGCTTGATGACGCCCACCCAGACTTGATCTACAATGTCAGCTGGAACAAGGACGGCAGTGCGATATGTACCGTCTGCAAGGACAAAGCCCTCCGAGTCATCGATCCGCGAAGAGGCGCCGTCCTCAAGGTGATTTCACATTCATGCTGTCCGTGAAGATGTGAGCAAAGCGTGGAGCACGGCTCGGCTCTCATTTCTGGTATAACGCGTCAGTGATCAGCTTGTGACTGCTTTCCTAGGTCAGAGAGAAAGTCCATGATGGTACCAGGCCCATGAGAGCCGTGTTCCTCTCTGATGGAAAAATCCTGACGACAGGCTTCAGCCGTATGAGCGAGAGGCAGCTGGCTTTGTGGGATACTGTAAGTTTCTTGTTAGACATGTGGTATAATGCAGGTGAACTGAATTTTACACATGGAAAAGGTTTGAGACACAAAAAACATGTGTGATTGTTAAAGTAGGCATTCTAGTGATGTGAAAATGCTTTTATCTTACAGAAAGACCTCTCAGAGCCAATGGTAATACAGGAAATGGATACGAGTAATGGAGTTCTGCTGCCCTTTTATGACCCCGACACAAACATGGTCTACCTGTGTGGGAAGGTGAAGCCTTGGCATCATGTGGCAAATAGAAATTTAGCTTGTTCTATGCAGCGTCAATCATCGTGATTGTTTTGTTTTTTTGTTGTTAATCTCATGGCTTTCAGGGGGACTGCACCATCCGATACTTTGAAGTGACTGATGAATCACCGTACGTTCACTTCCTCAGCTTATACAGCAGCAAAGAGCCTCAGAGGGGTGCAGGCTTTCAGAGTAAAAGAGGTGTGGATGTCAATAAGTGTGAAATTGCCAGGTAAGAACAGTATGCGTACCCGTAACTAGTAAAAACTACAATACACAGCTACTTCAGGAACTGACCAGTCTCCTAAAAGTGGGAAAGAATAATGCAGAATAACGTCAGACGGGACTTTGTCCTTGCTTTTTCGGCAGGTTTTATAAGCTTCATGAGAGGAAGGTGGAACCCATTTCTATGACTGTACCAAGAAAGGTAAGGCACACACATACTTTAAAAGTGGACTTTATAAACTGCTTTTTTTTAATAGCTAATGAAGTTTCCATATTTCCTCTCCAGTCAGATCTGTTCCAGGGAGACCTTTACCCAGACACAGCCGGCCTGGAGCCAGCCCTCCTGGCTGACGAGTGGATCGCGGGGCAGGACGCGCCACCGCTGCTGGTCTCCCTGAGTGGTGGCTACACAGCTCCTCCATCCAAATACAGAGACACTCTCAGAAGCAAGCCCAAGCTCGTCTCTCAGGACTCTGGGACCGGGGCCGTCCCACCTTCCGCAGGGAACGTAGCAGCTCCCACGTCCACACCTACCTCTGCCGCCAAGGAGACAGAAGAAGAGACGCCACAGCCGACAGCGGCCACGAGGGAGACGGATGGAAACGGCGATAGGCCAAAGAGAGAGGTCGGTCAGCAGCAAGTGAGATGCTGATTTAAGATTTTTTGAAGCTATTTTTGACTTGTTTTTTCTCTCTCTCTCTCTCTCTCTCTCTCTCTCTTCTTTCAGGATGACGTGTTGAGCGAGCTGTTAGCAGAAATGAAAGCTCTGCGGGCCGTCGTGCTTGCTCAGAATCAGAGAATTGAGTTGCTGGAGAGACAGCTAGCACGGATTGAAGATGGGGATGTATGAGCAAGCGGAAGATTCACTACATTCAGATGGCTTTTTTTTTTTCCCCTTAAATCCATAGACCATAGCCTTACTAGAGTCAACAGTACCTTAAGCAGTGTGGGCTGAAGAATGTAGTGTAGAGCAGCAACTAATTGTGAATAAATAGGAGCTTACAGCTATTGTTTCCAAGACCACAATATGTGGGTGACAACTGGGTAAAGGATATCGTTGCCGCTGTGTGACGGTGCATATAATGCAGTTTTGATCTTTGCTTTAATTTCGAAGCACCCTAAAGGAGTTGCATCGGCACAGTTGCCTCAATTTGACGCACAAAGTTGTGTTGAAAAGGATTATATTGGAGCTAACGAAGGCTGACAGTCTATAGCAAAGCTATTAAGTACCTCCTGTACGTTTTTCTCTCTGACGCACTAACAAATGTAACCATTAGGGCTATTTAATCAGGTAGATTAAGCTGCTAAACTGTGATTTCATATCAAACCCCCGGTTGTTATCTCACTGCGTGACTCGTGCTTTGTTTTACTACTCCATAATAGAACACCACGTGTAAAGTTAACTGTCCTCGGCAGCGAGAGCTGTGTGAATGATGGCCGATGAGAGCGTAGCTGAATATTTATGTGTATTCGTAGCTGTGTGTAGTGTTTGCAATCAGTGAGAAGGTGACACTTGTGATTTTGTACCTCATGTTGTCAGACGAGAACAGCGTAAAGATAACACTATGTTACACTGTAACCTGTCATAAACACAACACAGAATTTCTTTTTTTCTTTTCTTTTTGAAGCACGCGGAAATGCCGCAGTGTCACACGACCACTCGAGAACCAATCAGGATCTGAGCAGCAAATGTCACATTTTGTAGTTGTTGCTTCCAATGATATGAAAGACCTGCAGACTGGGCATGGGACGGGAACCTTTTTTTTCTTCTTTTAAATATTCAACCTTACACTACAGTGACCGTGCAGCTAAGTCTGACTACACTGTTCCAAATCTACTCCGGATTGCAGACCAGATTTGGTAGCAGCAAGAAAAAGGTTCAAGTGTGGAGGCTTTTCTACGTTTTTGCGCTTGTATTTGTGTTGATGAAAAAGCACTTTTAGATTCGTGTAGTTTTGTGTTTTTTGCTATTACATTTGACATTTACATTTAGAGGCATTGATCTGTTATTAATCTGTTCTTCTTACAAATGTAGAATAACATTGGTACATTCCACATAAAGACTACCCCTTTATTACTTTATTTATTTCTTTATGCACTGATGTAACATTGACTGTAAAAAAAAAAAAAAAAAAAAAAAGTAGCAGTTTTAATCAGACTACATTGTGAAAGTTCAATAAACATTAATTCTTACTTTATGTGAATTGGCCTTTTTCATATGAAGTAGTCAGATCACGGTGTGTATGTGTGATCACATTCTACCAACAGAGAGTGGTCTGAAAATGAGAAAATACTGAGTGAGCAGCAGTTCTGTGGGTGAAAATGTCAGAGGAGAATGGCCAGACAGTAGCTCAAATTACTATTCATTGCAACCAAAGTGTGCAGGAGAGCGTCTCTGAATGCACAACACATGGGGGTTATAGTAGCAGAAGACCACACTGAGTGACACTTCCTGTCAGCTAAGAACAGGAAACTGAGGCTTACAGCTTACACAGACCAAAGTTGGACAGAAGACTGGAAAAATGTTGCCGGATATTATGAGTCTCGATTTCTACTGCAGCATTCAGATGCTAGTCTTTTAGCATAAACAGCGTGACAGCTCCCTTGTTTCAACAGTTCTGTTTGGGATATTTTCTTACCACACTTTGGGTTCCTTAGCACCAACCAGGCATTGTTACAGTGCACCCATCTTCTGCCTAGTACACTATCCCTAGTGGGATAACGCACTATTTCACAAAGCTCAAATGACCTCAGACTGGTTTCTTGAACATGACAGTGAGTTCAGTGTACTCAGATGGCTTCCACAGTCTTTAAATCTCAATTCAACAGAACACCTTTGAGATGTGTTCTCAAAGGTTTCAAGGTGGCATGTTCCACCCTAAACTGATCCCTTGCCACCCTAGTTTTGCATATGACAGTGTTGTTTATTAAAATAAGACAGCATTAACACTTTGAGCCTAGCTACAGTTAACCCTGAAATACACATTCTAAAACTGAATATATTGCATAGTGTTACCCCCCCTCCCACCCACTGTTTACAAATGGTTCAACCCATAGCACAGACCGGCTTTTTTTCTTGTTGTCAGTAGCAAGTGATGTGCCAAAGCACATTTTAAATCAACACCATAGTCATTTCAGATTTTATGTGTGAAACTTAAGTTAGACTTGTGTTTGTGAA
Organism: Maylandia zebra; assembly: GCF_041146795.1. Taxonomy (NCBI): domain Eukaryota; kingdom Metazoa; phylum Chordata; class Actinopteri; order Cichliformes; family Cichlidae; genus Maylandia; species Maylandia zebra. Next base: position 38,315,793 of record NC_135169.1, on the reverse strand, counting down.
TGAGCCACCCCATGGTGTGTATACTTCATCCATTTGAATCATTTTAACCATATGTAACACCTGCGTGTGTGTGTGTGTGTGTGTGTGTGTGTGTGTGTGTGTGTGTGTGTGTGTGTGTGTGTGTGTGTGTGTGTGTGTTTTTGCCACCCCATTTGATTTTCATGCCATCCTAAGAAGGTTTCTCTAGATCCACCCCTGACACAAGATGAACATCAAGGACCAAAATCTGTGAGGAATGTTTCCAGCACCTTGATGAATATGTGCCATGAAGAATTAAAGCAGTTCGCAATGCAAAAAGGGGATCCAATCCAGTATTAGCGACGTGTACCTAATAAATGGCCAAGAGACTATGGTATTTGGGTTTGGTAACCGTGCCATCGCCTGCTGCTTTGTGCATTTAAGCAGATGCACAAAACACAAACAAAACAGTTTAACGTGTTGTACTTGACTGCTCGTCAGATCAATTAAAATTCCTCACACCCAGCAAAGGCCATTTTATCTGATTTGTACTAGAAAGCAGCTGGAGGCTTGTTAGAAAGGCTTATAACAACAATAAAAAGAATAACAGAACAACCTGTGATCTTTTTAGAATGAAAATCAAACCCAATCAACCATGCAAAAGCCTAAAAAGAGGCCACCCAGTTCCTCCTCTCAAGTCAGCGTAAAAGTAACAATGTGGAGCTTTAGTACCATTCTGAAACACAACAGCTCAAAGTGTTAATAACCCAAGGTTAGAACAGTAGATCACTGAATTATGTAAACAACACAAGAGTGCTTAACCTCCCCCTCAAAAAACCCAAAACAACAGAGTTATGATTAGAGTTGTATAGATATGGATTTTCAGGGTTAACGGCCAAAAAATATCAGGTGCATAATAAGATAGAAAGATAATAGAAAAGTGAAATAGGAAACAGATGTAGGCTGGCTTTAGAGTGTAGTACAGTGCAGTATTACTGTACAGATTTGGTTTAGCTGTCTTTGTTGGGTGTAGGGGCTGTGGAAGGCAGGCTGGTGGAGCAAAAACAGGATGTGGCAAAGTGGTTTCATATTCAGCACAGCTTTTTGAACATGATGCACTCTTTTGATAGGTTCAGATATCACTGTTGTAATATGTAATTAAGTCCTTCGTTTGGGGGTTGATTAAAAAGAAATATAGATCAGGGTTTAGCTCTTAGGCTGCCTTCGGGTTCATGTACACCACCAGACTTGTTTTGTTGGTTTATATGTCCAATAAAGCAAAACCAAACCAAATTAACAAACTTCCAACTGAAAAAAAAATGAAAACTATATATATAAGTTCATTCACAGACCTGTGCAACAAGTAATGAGACATGCATGTTCTGCACGTGTACTTCACAGACTTCACACCTGCAGTTTCCAAGTGACTTGTCAACCTCGCAAGGAACAAATTCAAATTTGCACCTTCCTCTTTCCATAAATAATTGTGTGTTTCCTTATCTGTGCTCATCACCACACCCCGTCAAAGTCTCTCTTTAATCTCTGCTCTCACCACCTCCTCGGAGGGCTTCAGCGAGCACTTTCTGCATCACATGTCATGCATCACCCCCCTGCTGTCTCTCTCTCTCACTTTTTTTCTTCTTCTTCTTTTTCTACGCACTCGTTCTAACACACCCTAAATGACACAAGTCAGCCTCTTTGCCATTCTTCGCTCTCCAGCAACACAAACAGTATCTCTCACTCACAACTTTGGTAAGTTTTTCGGGTTTTTTAAAAAAAATGTCTTTCCTGTTTTTCTCTTAAGCTCATTTTTGCTGCGCACATCTTTTACACTGAAACTGCTTTGTCTGCTTTTCCCCTGTTGTGATTTTTAATACTTTGGATTTTGAAGTACTTGAAGCATTTATTTAATCTATGCTAAGCTACATTTGAGGTACAATTACAGCACCTCAGGCAATAATTTGCAACTTAGATCAGTTATTCTGATCCATTTTGGCTTTAATTGCTCTTTGTAAGTGGACCTGCTTTAGTTCTTGATTAATTTTGCAATAGTTGATGTCGGCTCTCGGTCTGATGAACTCCGAGTGAAAAAGTTTCCACCCATGGCGGGCTGACTGATGCTGTTCAATTATCATTTTGACAGGAAACCAGCAAACGCTCTGAGCGGTCTGCAAAGCTTCCTGTCATCCTAGTGAACACAATTTAGAGTTTAACAAGGGCAGACTTCCTGTAACATCTCCAGTGTGAGTATGTATATAACTATAACCTGTGAGCCTGTGTTATGTTTTGGTAAAGATTGATTTTAAAAAAAACTTTCTAAATTTTAATGTGCAAAGAACACATTTGTATATGGAGAAAAAGTTTCAGGTTAACGCTGAGCAATGCATCAATGTTTCCTCTCGATTTAGAAAGCTACAATTAGTGATGCTTCATCATAAATCGTGCAATATTGTGCACTTGCTGTTCAGATGATAGGTCATTTCAGTAGTACCACTGCCGTTTTTGTGCAGTGTTGTGCATGCCTTAACTTTGTCAATTTACCTCTTTTTTAATTTCATGTTTAGATCCTGAGTATAAAATTCACCAATGGATCTCCTGATGACAAGTTCACAGCTGCTTTGAAAGCACCAGGAGTTTGTGACTGTAAAGTTCAGCCTGTAACTGAGACTCCAAACCATCCAGGAATTTCTTTTCTTTAATTCAACTGTAACTTCTTCCTAAGGAGGTAATGCACATTTTTAATTACATTTAATTGTAGCAAAGTCAGATTTGTGTCATTGCAACGAGTTAAAAGTGGACTGACAATGAGTTCAGAAGCCCTACACAAAGTCTGTGGCAGACTCTCAGTTTCCATTGTTTAAAAGTGCAAAGAGAGAAACAGCTTTCTGCTTTTGTGTTCCCTCAAGTGCACACACTGCATTGTTTTAAGTGATAAGGCACACCCTTGCTAAAATAAACAGTGAAAGCTGCTCTTAAAGCTAAAAATGTACCTATTTTTAGAAGTGCTTGTTTTGTGTGTGTGTGATAAACAGTGTTAAGGACTTTCTTGCCAAGAGTTTGATAAAAAAAAAAAATCATATTGCTGTCATATGTAGAAATATGAAGATGATGCAGACAGTTAGCTTTGCTAAGCAGTGTTAGAAAAAAACACACAGCTTTTGTGTTTGAAAAAAGGCCTAAAGCAGCTGTAAATCTTGCTTGCTTGCTATTTCTTTTTTTAATTTGCACCACAACGCAACTGTCAGATTTAGTTTGTTGTGTCAGAATGATTCTTAGCTGGTGTTCTTGGGACCAAAGCAAACTGTAATGCAGCAAACGACTGAAACAAACTTTCAAAAGTGGATATAAGTGCCAAAAATTGCGTGTTTGTCACTCTAGAATTTTGAAAATTTCTAATTTATGCAATTTGATCATCATTTTCGGCCGTTTCACTGCAGAATTTCAACCGGTGGATAAAGTTCACAGGTTTGACTCTTTTTGACTATAAGAGAGTCAAATTTATGAGTTAAAAAATGTCTTCGGAGCGCCTTTGTAAAATGAAATAATTGCAATGACACATGTTCATCCAACTTTAAACCACCAGCTAACCTGACAAGCAGTTCTGCACACATTCAGACCCAGAACCTGTTTACTGTGAGGTGATTAATGCGCAGCTATCCGTTACAATGGGTCTCTCATTTAACGAAACAAGCTAGACTATGAAAGGGACAAGGTTAGTTAGTACTTGACCACGGTTTGCTCCTGCTAGACCGAGCAGTCTTTCCACTGAAAGCTCCACCCACAGACACATTTTAATGCTCACATACAAATCCAGATAAATATATATCACACCTCACACCCTGTTGGCAAGTTATTGATTGAATGCATATGATTTCACATTAAGATCATTCAAAGAGGCAAGGCTTGCTTGAAAGAGAGTTATCTTCAAATGCCTAATGGGTTTTATGAAGAAAAAAAATCATATAGGAATTTATACATCAGCTTTGCCCCTTGTGTCCACCTGTGACTGATTTCCTTGTACTGCACCCTTCGTATTTCGCTACTCTATCAGATTTCAGGCTTCAATTAAATGAAACGAGAATGATGTAAAATGTCATTTTTCTAATCTAACTCGGCAAGAATGTAAACATGTGTTTTCTGAAATCCTACATCACCAAAACATTTATGAAAATGAACTGATTCCCCATGTGTGTTCATACTAATTCTGAACCTCTTCTCTGTCCTTCCTTCAGGGATGGGGGATTCTGAACAAAACAGCACTCCATTGGTGCTGGGCCTTTTGTTCATCCTATTATTCCTCCTTGTTGTGCTCTTTGTACTGTACAAGAAGCTGAACAGGGAGGCTGAAGGGGAATATACAGTCCGACGCATCGTCTACAAGGAAGGAGGTCTCAGGGACCAGGCGAGAAGTGCAGCGTTAGCTGTGGGGGCACGTCTTGGGGTCCAGCTGTGGCCTGGAAGTGATGAAGAAGAGGAAGGGGAGGAAATGCAGGAAGTCCAAGATGAAGAAGAACAGGTGGATAGTGGTGGTAGTCAGGAGAGTGACACAGAGGGAGATGAAGAGGAGGAGGACAACGACACTGGTAATGCTAAGGAGAAAGAAAGTAATACTTCAAATGATGACTCAAGTATTGGGAGTTCAGAGGCAGGAGAGCAAACCAAACTTAACGATGAGTCTGAGCCAGAGGGAGAGACGGAAGATAAAAGTGAAGAAAAGGAGGAGAAAGTGGGAGAAGAGCAGAGTAAAGCTGAGGCAAGTGGAGGGCCGGGATTGCTGATAGATCTAAAGCAGTTCTCTGGAAGTGCGATCTGGTCTGAAGAAGGTGGTGAGGGTAAAGGTGACGTGACGGCGTTGTGAGAATCAGAAATAATGAATAAGACTGAGGAAACTGCCAAATCAGGATTTCACAAACATCAGCTTCATCCCCTAAATGTCTCCCCACTGCAAATTCCTTCTATTAGTCTAAAAAAATAAAATAAAATAAAAGATACATGCACCCACCCATTAAACCCAAAGAGCTTTAATCTTTCATGACCTCACTGACCTTGCTTTCCTCTGGTCAAATTTTTTTGATGAATAAAGCAGTTATATAAACATACAGGGGTACTCTAGATTGTAACTGTAAAGTGTAAAAAAACCAATACTTGTCTATACTTTTTTGCTTTAAATGTTTATTTTAATCTACATAAGAAATTGAAAACTGGAAACTTTTTTTAGTGTTTTCTGCTCTGTTTTTTGTTGTTCTTTATGCCGTTTGTAGAAATAAAAAAGAGTAGTAATTAAATATAGTGAGAACAAAATAATGCGTTATTTGTTTTATTGAAAACAAGTGAATGTAACCGATCAAACTTTAAGTCAACATACATTTTATATGGTGTGTAAATGGTTGAAAATTTAATAAACCACATACTGAAAATACGAATGAATTGTATACTTTAAAAATATATAAAACATGCAGTAATGCTATCAGCGGAAGCATGTGTACATAACGTGATCATAGCATGACGAAGCTAAAATTCTTCCGTGTTTTATGTTTTTAGGGTTTTAGAGAAAAAACATGCTAGCGGTACGCCACAAGTTTCCTGTTGTATGCATTACATATGAATAACAATATAACTTTCAATATTAAAGTCGTAATTACACCAAAATCAGCCACAATAGCGGTACAGCCATGAGTTACAGATAAATCCTCTCCTTGTTGATTATTCAGCCAATGGGGATGTAGCTCAGTGGTAGAGCGCATGCTTCGCATGTATGAGGTCCCGGGTTCAATCCCCGGCATCTCCAAAGATTTTTTTTTCAACTTTTATTTCCGTATAAGTTGTAAATGTTATAAAGTGCAATATTGTCACAGAAGTCACAGAAGAAGAGGTAAAAAAATTTAAAGCAATACGGCATAACTATATAGCAAACACCGTCACCTCAATGTGTGCGCGAGGTGAGGTAGGTTTGCGATTGGCCCAAAGCAGCCCGTGCTCGAATGTGATTGGACGGTGGATGCCTTGGAGGCGTGGGGGTGTTCATACACGCGAGCCTCAAAGATTTATTTTCACCCGTCCAGTACCTGATAGTTAAGTGAGAGCTGGTCGATGGAGGCATTTTGGATGAGCCAATAAGTAAAGCTAACTCCAAACGTAGTGTTCCGAAAATTTATTAGAGCGATTATGTAACACGGACACGGGATTTTACCTCATTCTTACAGTTATATTGGTGGATCAATACTAAACAAACTACTCTACAAAGCAGTGTTGTTGTTTGTTTGTTTTTACAGGAGGAGACGATTTAACGGGGTAAATATTAAAAATCTATTTTTTTTAAAATCCTCCGTTTTTTGTCTGATTATATATATTTTTTTAAATCTTACAGTTTACTATGAAAGTCGGTTCATGACAGTAACCTAGTTCACCACCGCCGCACCACCGTGAGCATCCAAGTTGCATTTTCTCCTCTCACCCAAACTTGACTGTGGCTGAGAATTGATTTCGGTAGACGTCACTCATCTGCATAGGGAGTAAAATGCAACCATCCTGGAAGGCTTCTGTTCTGTCTTTGCTTCCACGAAACGCTCTGTATCTCCCCCGTGCAATAAAAGGACCTAATAATTGCTGCACCTCCGAAACTACAAACATGGAAGGTACGGATTGCATGTGCTGTCATCCCGAAAGATGCACTTAGAAGCACAGATAGCACTGAAAACACATCTGGGTTGCAAACTGTCCAAGATGGATGCAGCGCCGCTGTGCGCAGGGCTGCGCGGCGGAGAGGCATCAGCGGGGTACCTTTAAACACCCGTCGCCCCGGCTTCTCCTTCATTTGTGCCTCGGTATTGTCATTTTTTGTTTTTGTTTTTGTTTTTCTGTCTTTTCAGGAGTAGGATGTTACTAGCATCCGCCGTAGTGGTATGGGAATGGCTGAACGAGCACGGACGCTGGCGGCCCTACAGCCCGGCTGTCTGTCATCACATCGAGGCAGTCATCCGGAGCGACCCGCGCTGTGGTAGTGTCGTCCTCGGCCAGGTGGACTCTCGCCTCTCGCCCTACATCATCGATTTGCATTCCATGCACCAGTTCCGACAGGACACAGGTGAGAAACGGGAGGGGGGAGAGGGGCGAGAGGGAGGGTGTGTTTGAGAGAGAGAGAGAGAGAGAGCGGTGGTGGTGGTGGGGGGGGTGTAATGCTGAAGCTGAGCCTGAGGTGGAGGCCTTTTTTTCTTTTTTTTATGCTGGCGGGTTGTTATTGATAATCATCATGCAGAAGCTGATGGGTTTAGTGGTCTAAAGATCTCACTCAGTGACATAAATTGAATCATTTTCATCTTAAAATCTCAAATCATTGAATTGCCATCTTCACCAGTTCAGTGACACCCCCCTCCACACGGCCCCTAGATTTGTGCACTCCAGCATTGAAGAGGTTGGATTTTGAAAGGTGTCAGCTCTGAAGTGAGTCATTCCTGGCAGGAAGTGTGTGCTTGCCCATGCATGGGAAGGTTTTCATTGCAAAACACGGCCCTCGGTATTGTCTTCCAGGAGACACAAGCGGTGATCTGCCACAACTTCACCGAGCAGGCCAGGCAGGGTGGTATAAGACAAAGAAGGGGATTGTCAGACCCCCCCCCCCCCCTTTTTTTTCCCCTCTTTTTGGCAGACACCCCAACATTGGCCTTTTCTCAGCGCTGGCTGATAAAAGCTTTTGTCTGGTTTATTTTCTAAACCCGAAACCAGGCTGAAATGAGGGAGACAGGCAGGGTGCCCCAGTCTGAGGAAGAAAAGCAGTAGCAGCAAGAGAGGAGGAGAGGAATTTCAGGAGTGCGAGGACACTGAAAAAATGGGGTTGACAGGAGCAGAATTCGTGAACGAGCCCATATTATTATGTGTCTGTGCGTGGCAGGCCTCATGTGCTCAACAGTGCTTTATGTTTTGTGTGTTCATTAGTAGTGTGCAATGTTAAAGCTCCAGAGTCACAGTTGCGAAAAGTGTTATTTCACAGAATTTGTACGGTTTTCTGTTTTTCCCTGTTATTATTGCCAGTGAAGAGGCTCAAGTGTGAAGCATCCTTCTTAACGCAACGTATGCAGTGCTATCGGAAGCCGGGATTTGATGTGGGGAGCTTTTACAGTATAGAGACTCTGTGGAGTTTCTCTAGACACCCAGGGAAAGCAAACACAGTCAGCTTTGGGTCGGATCAAGGCTGCCAGCCAATCGGAATTCAGAACACCATGTGCTGTTACCAGGGGCAACCTGTTTGCCCAAATTCTTAGCAAGCAAACACAGACATGTAGAATTTGTTATGGTTGTAATCTACTTCTCCGCAGCAAATTGTAGTGCAGTCGCATTCCTCGTCTCGCGTCTACTTCTCATCGCCTGGCGTCATGTTGAGCAGACTCAGTGAAAAGTCGCTACAGAACTTCATATTCACAGTACAAGTCTTCTTTTTAATGTATACTAATATAGTTTACTGTTCAGTAATTCAGTCCATTGTGGCGTGTTCTTCAGGTACCCTAAGACCGGTGCGACGCAGCTTCTACGACCCCACATCAGCGCCAGGCCAGGGCTGGTTGTGGGAGTGGGAGAACGACGCTGGCAGCTGGACGGCATACGACACTGAGGTGGGCATTGCAATCCAGGCAGCGCGCGACCGTCAGCAGCCCTGGCTGGACCTGGCGCCGCTGGGTTTCTGCTACCTCATTGACTTCGAAAGTATGACCCAAATCAATGGGCAAACGCAGCGCTGCAGACGCATCCAGCGCCGTTCTGATCTGGCTTACCCGCTGGTATCTGGGCCACTACCCAAGTCTCACCATGCCTGGGGGCCAACGTCCATGCCTGGACACGGAGGACTTCTAGGTGTTGATGTATCTGGAGTGGGCATGGGGATCCGGATGAGCAGCAGTGGGACTGGAAATGGGAGTGCGTACCCCAGCGGGGCGCTCCCGGCTTCAGCCATCACTTCCTTGGGACAGCCATGCGCCTGTCAGCAGTGTATGCTGGTGCTAAGTGTCAAAGCAGGCACTATGTCGACCGCTCACACTCTCGGTCGAAGACCACCACAGACTAAACCACCAAGTCCCAAACTAAGCAGCCTCCCCATCCCAGGAGGCTCTTATTCACTAACCCTCCCTCGGCCTCCAACCCTGTCGAGGTCGCTTTCCCCCCACAGGACATCCATGGTTGGGGCGACAGGTGGATTCAACATAGGTGGTATGGGAGGTGCAGGAGGTATGAGCATGGTTGGTGCTAGCAGCGTTGGCACTACGAGCCTTGGCTACGGAGGAGGCTTCACCCATTCTCTTTCCCTTCTTGGGTCAGCCACAGCTGGTCTCTCCATCTCCTCCACAAGGCCCCCACCTCCTCCTCTCCCACCACCGCTGCCACCGCCCCCCCCGCCCTCCACTACGCTATCATCTTCCACCACCTCCACCCCTCACCCTTCCACCTCTGTCTCCTCTCTCTCCATTTCCTGTTCTGCCCCTGCAGCACCTGCCTCAGGGCCACCTCTCATCTCCACAGCTACATCCACCTGCACCCCATCACCTTCTGCCCGTGTCCTGGGTCCGGTGTCTTCATCCGGCGCTGCCGCGGCTGCTGCCTGCGCGGCGCCCCTGCCACCTCGGTCTAGCCTCGCAGGGCTGAGCCGTCCGGCGCTGCAGCGTATCGCCATGGCTCAGTCGCGTGCCCTTATCGCCTCTGGGTGAGTAGAAATACGCTGTAATGTTTCAGCACCTGTCTCTGTACGCAGAACCTGCTCGTATCCTGCAAAACCTATCAATGATGAGAACCCTCTCACTCACTCCACACTTCAACACGTCAGCTGTGAAATTAAACACGCCTTCCACACTTCTGAATGACAGGCTTATGTGTTTTTCTGAGCTTCTCTGTCATATGCTCTGTCAGCAAAACAAAGGTTGTAAAGTTCCTGTAAACCATGTTTTCAGTACATGGAAATTTAACAAATAACTTTCTAAGGCACTTGTATTTTTGTCACAACAATTTCACATCCGTTTTTTCACAGCCTGCAGTTCCTTGGTGTATTTTGCCTCGCATGCTCTCCTGGTATATCATGTGAATTGTTTCCAGATAGACCAGCAGTATAAAAATGCTCATATGATATGAAAGGTACCTACAAATCATGATCCAAGCACTAACACTATGTAATACTAAATACATGAAATGTTTCTGGGCATAAGATCCCATGCCAGTTCACTTTACACAAAAAAGCCCAATCAGGCATCAAGACATGTAAAAAGAAAACATTTTTAGACAGCAATTTCCTATTTGTTTGGGGCTGTCATTACACCGTGACAGCCCCAAACAACCATGTCTGACATCGATGCTCATTAGTATTTCTGAGCCTTTAATCTTTGTGACAAAGTCCACCAGGCTCAATTACTTTCACGGAAATACAATGAAGGGCATTCATAGAGAACAAAGTGAGCTCTCTCAAGTGTTTGCACATTCCAGAGATTAATCACGCAAACAGCAAATGGTGGTAAAGCTCTACAAACACACAGTAGCACAAGTGTCATCTTAAATCAAAGTAAAGTGAGGATGTTGTCAAAACAGCGTCATGAATAGTTCGTATCTGTCACTTAAATAGAAGAACTCTGGTATTCGTTGCTAGTCTTTCAATGAATGATGACCTGATCCAGCTTTTTTTCCTCGTTATGTGTAAAGAAACATCAGGCTCAACTTAAACAGCTTTTAAAACTTTGTAACATAAAATTTAAGAAATCCAGAATTTACTGAAATGTTGTCGCTGAGGACAGTTGTTGACTCTGGCTATATGGCTGAGCTTGTTTTAAATGTACAGAGTGAATGTAGGACCAGGAACCTGCCTGGATGTACTCATGATGGATAAAAACTTAGTTTGCAAGTACTTAACTCTAAGAGATGGGTTGGTAAGATTTACTGAATTGTCTGGGTAACTTGGTTAAAAAAAACCCCTTTGGTACAATTAAATATAAAAAATGTGGATGTGGTGTAATGTGATGTAAAGATACTCAAAGATGCATCAAGAAACATTTTGAATGCTTGTAAAACAAGTCAGGGATGTCCAAAACGTGTCACTGAAAATCTTGATAAGAATTTAGAAATTTCCACTAAGGAACATTTTAGTGTACAGACATCAGCTGTGTAGCTGCTAAAGTTGTAATTTTTAAATTATTGTAAAAACAAATTTCTATAGTAAAAAATGAAAGTAACGTTTTGTCAAGTCACTCTACTGCCTGTAACTGTGCATCAGACAACATCATGGTGACCAAAGTAATTATGGTAGCTAGCAGCCACAGTTATCATTAAAATAAAGGCCCTTGTATTTTGACTGAAGACAAGGAGCTCCCAACTGCTGATTGCACTCCTGTTTAAAATTAAACAAAATAAATAGATATATACATACAACCAAATGTTTTCCTGTAATATACTGAAATCCATGAATCTACAGCAATTTCTATACATGTCATCTGGAACTTTTTGCATGGTGTTAGCTGTAACTTAAACTAAAAATGCCATGCAGTGGGAATTTATCTAAATATTTGCTAATGAATGCAATATATCAGGAGGATTAATGGCATAAAAACTAGGATTTAAAAATAGGCGTTCATGTTGCTTTTACTGCATATTCTGCAGCACCAGTCAGCAAAGAGTATACATATAATTAACAGTAACATGCTGTAATTCATATACAACAAAACTATAAAGTGTAACATTATATACTTCATTTTGCAGTCATCCATCACATTCATCCAGTTCCTGCCATGTGATTGCTGTGATTTGAGTTGGAATACGAGATGTTCTTACCTGCTATAACCTACAAAAAGATCTCCTTTTATTAGGGAGAAGGGTTTGATGTAACAGAGAATTTTGAAACTCTTTATCAGAGTGTCGCTTTATGACCGCGTGATCTTCCGGTGTTGACGAACTGAGTGCATGAGGATTAATGAAGGAAGTCGCAGTATCCACGTGTCGGAGCCAGAAGGCGCTGGTTAGTTGGATGTCTGGTCATGGTCAGGTGGAGGTGCACTGTTCTTGCTGTGTAACTAGAATTTTTTTTTTTTTTTAAAAACACAGTTGTTGTGTTTAGTTTGCAGCTGGAGTTGTTTGTGGCGTTCACTGTGACTGAGGTAGCTGTTTTATATATAAAACTGCAGACATGCAGAGAAAATGCATGCGTGCATACTGCTCTGCATAGACCTAGTTTCTAGTTCCAAACATTAGACACATAACCATACACTGAAAAATAATTTCCATGTCACCTAATCCATTCGTGCCCCAGCACGGTGACCCAACTGTCTGAATCCTGGCATTAACTGAAACAACCTCAGTGAAACACCAGTTTTTACACCAGCTAAGCCTCAGATTAACACCAATCACAGCAGGATTAATATTTCTGCCTCGTTAATCTCCTCATTTTGTGTCAGGTGAGCTGCATGACAGAGCAATTCTTTAAACATATCAGGTGAGAGTCCAGCAGATGGTCACACCTGCTGCTGCGGTAAAACCACCGACGTCACCGATTCAGAATCGCTCTGATCCTGCCAGCCTGCTCACTGCTTTATCCCCATATCCATGCAACACAAGCGCGGTCACATCCAAACTGTTTTAAACCCGCTGAAACCAGTCATTATTTAAATCCATTGAAATGTGTGGATAATTAAGTTCACCCTTTTTAAAAAGTAAGTAATTAAGAAAGTACAACAATCAGGAGTTATTGCCCCTGTGAGGCATTTAACATCATTGAATTGCTGCTTCACCTTCCAGTGGGACCTTTCACCTGCTGTGCAATGATGTTATTCACAGAAGGAAATTACATGTAATTATTTTTAGCAAAATGAATTCTGCTGGGGGATTAGGGTAAAGTCTTAACAGAAATTACTTCAAATTGTAATTTTTCTTATCATTCAAAACCTTAAACTGTTACTGTTTGAAACTACTCGGCGCTACGGTCCTCAGTTAATTTTAAGGTTGCATTCATTATATAGAGTAAACTGTCAACCAGGCTGTATATGAAACATGGGCTTATAGTAGTAAATTATCAGTCACAGAGTAACCACACTCTAAATCATGCCCATGTACAAAATGATAATGATAATAAAATCATGTAAGAGGATATTTTCCAGACTTGTATATAGTCAGACTTCCAGTTTTGAAGTCTTAATTGTAGCGTGTTGGCCCCAGCAATAATGTTTTCCTTTATTCTTATTTTTCTTTTTGTGGCAATGGATGGTGAGCTAAATTATCCACTGATGTTAGCAAGCTGCATCCAAAAACTGTAAAGGTGTAATGCACAGAAACGGATAACCTGCTAAATAGTAATGAGTTAGTAATAAGATAGAAGTTCACTTATTAAGACTTGACTACAGACTTACTGGAATTTCTGTTAGTATGATTAGCTACTATTTTCAGATAACTGCATTAAAATTTCTCTACAAATGCACTTGAGATACCAGTTCAGTGACTCAGTTTAGCTGAAATGACGCTTAGCAAAAAGCCGCCAGTGTCACCATCCATCTGTTGCACTTAAACAGTTTAGTGGTTAGTGACACAGACCTAGCGACCAGTCAGTGAGCGCCTTGGCAACTTTTGGCTGCTAGGGAAAAATATGTATTGAAAAATGTGACTGGTTACTGAATGCTTGCTGCATGAAACAGTTGTAATGAGTGTGTTGCACCAAAACCATCCTTGCAGTTGCATTGGTTGCAAGCAGATTGCCACGGTCACTTATAGTTTGCATCTAAGACACCAAATTCATTGACTGAAAGATGTTGACTGCAGCTGAAACCAGCACCTTTCCAAAGGCACATTTTTCCATTTCTGGTTTGCATTGCACTCTTCAACCAATTTCACTGAGTGACAATGAGCAACCTGCAGCAATCCCCCACCAGCTGGTTGGCCAATACATTTTCCCTAGTGACAGATATGACTGGGGCCTTCTGAGAGTGTGTTATTAAGAGGAAGATTAAATCGAGTTGCCCAAACAATTTCTTTGTACCAACTAGTAAACATTCCTGTTCTAAAGCTGGTAAAACATTAACATGGAAGTCTCTGGGCTGTTCTCCCTTTTGGAGCCAGCGTGAAAAGGTATGTGGGTTATCACTACACTGATGACTTTTTGCCTTGCACATATCCTCTTTTGCTGTCAATGGGTCCAAAATATTTATGTGTTGAGCTTTAATTATTCAAATCTACAGAAGAATTCAAGCTGCAGTGAATTTAACCAAGCAGCTCGCTTTTACTTTCTGGAGAGGATCAAGTAGAATTTCTTTAAGACCACAAAAGATGAGCACATGCTGCAGTAGCAAAGGAAGCACAAGACACATGTACATACAAACTGTAGCAAGAAAACATGATGACAAATTGAGGAAGTGTGGTACCAGAAGATGTTAAAGAACTCTCATACTGGATTTAAACAGTCTGCTGAAAAAACAAAAATATTGTAGCATTTATGCGGTTTAGTTAAAAAATAGTACTATGTAAGTTTGTTATGTAAAAGAATTTCCTTTAGTAGATGGATTGATGAGCTGTTGTTGAGAGTTTGCCTGCAGTGAAATTGAGCAGATGGTTTGTAAGTGAGGCGTTAGCGTGTCGGGGGTCTTCAGCGTCACAGATGCATCACAGTGACGAGAGTTTCCATTGGTCGGCGCACCTGCTTTTTCTGCACTGCCTATGCTTGTCTCCATAAAAAGTAACCCGTCATCATTCGAGCCCGATGACTGGATTTACTTCTGCTTCAAGTTTTAATCAACCAATTTGTTTATTAGATTTGATTCAGGGTGTGAGCTTGTGTTGCCATATGCGGTGGCTTGTGCGTTTCCATCATCCAGCGCTCCAGATGGACTCCGCTCTAATGCCGATAGCTTAACCGAGATCAGAGAAACGTGACTGGCCGACACGCCCCGGCTTGTTTTCTTAACCTTTCTCCACTTTTCTTCCACCTCATACTGCTCACTTATTCCCGCCGGACACACAAATAAAATGCCAGTCAACATTTACCCGTTAGAGATCGAGTCGGTCGGTCGACGTTTTCTTAGTCACGTAAGGAGCATGCTCAGACGGAGTTAATACCACAGCTAGGACACTTTGTTGGTAAACAAACAAATATAGAGCCACAGCACCGTGTAATCAGGTTGACCAGTACAGGAACCTGAACAGTCTAGTAATTCCTTACTGTGAGGTTTTCCATGCCATCGTCACATCATTTACTTAGAGAGGGAAATTACAGGGTTTTTTCTTGTCTTTTTTCTTTCTTTTTTACATTTTATTATGTATTCTATTAACTGTAGAATAGTCTGAGCTCTTCTAGTCACACAGGAGTCACTGTTCCTCAAAAGCTCAATTTTTCTTTAGTGACTTCAAGATAAGCAGGTTCAATTCTGCATATGTTAAAATGACTCCCAGATTTGTCATCGCATCTATTTAAAGCTCTGTCCAAAGCTAAGTCACGATCACAAATAAGACATTATATGAATCTATAATAAGTGAAGAAAGTATCAGTCATTTATCTTCAGCTCTAGAAATGCATTTTGAATTTGATGACTACCAAAAACACAATCAACTTATACAAAGAGAAATAAAAGTACTCTCAGTTTTTCTACGTGATAAAGGAGTATAATTACAGAAAACGTTCTGCCCAGACTGTCCTGTATTTATAAAACAACGTTTTTGTTGATTGAAAAAAAAAATCTTTGAAATCTCTAATAGATGAAATAGATGATGAGAAACAGGAACTTGTCTGTCACTTGATTGTTTACACTCACTTAACTACTTTGGTGTAGTATGAATGGCTGTGGGGGAGGTTTTTTATCAGCAGGAAAAGCTTTAAAACTTAAAAGTACAGTTAAAAATCCAAAATGCATGCCCTCCTTCATATATCCAGCCGGCCGGATTGGGGTCTTTACTAGGCCAATTCTAGAACCAGGGCCTTATGTTTGCTTTTGTAGTCTTACTCGAAACACTTTAGACTAGAAACCACATTTTCAGTCATACATAGAGTCCTTTATTTTACACTCTATATCTGCTGTGTTTACCCCACATGTAAACCAGTCACCCTAACATGCATGTCTATTTTGCTGTGGTCGAAGCGACCTGCTGAACTTCAAACTGAGCGTCAGAATCAGGAGGAAAGATAATTTAAGTGACTTTGATCATGGTGTGGTAGTTGGTGCCGGACGGGCTGGTCTCAGTTATGTTTATGATTTTCAGATTTAGTACATGTTGATTCACTAACGACATCAGAGTACTAAATCAGCTTTTTAAAGTCAGAGGGATTCTTTTGTATCGCCATATTGTAACTCGTACAGTCACCAACCTGGTGCTGCCTTATGACAGCCTGGCAGTGTGATGTAGCATCTGACAGGTAATCCCTGCTGTAACGAATCTCTGGCCTACAACCAGAGTTTAGCCACCAGATGGAAACAGGTGGATTAGGCCTATAAAAGAGGAGAGCGATCTAACACCGGCACACAGGCAGAGGAAGAGGGAGACGGGGGCAGACACACTGACACACTAAAGAACAGAAGAGTGAGAAACCAGTGGAGAGGAAGCTTAAAAAACGTATCATCTGCATATCGCTGCTGGAATATTTTTGACTCGTATCTGTAGTTTTTGGCACTTTTGAGCAAGAGCGATGACTGTTATCAAAAGTGGCAGACCGTAAGTACGCTCGTCTGATGGGTCAGACACAGCCGTGACTCTCCCTGTGTGCTATACACATTACAGCTGTGCTTAAAGTTACTGTAGCATTTCAATATGTTCATAACAAATTTGACATACTAAACAGCATTTTTAAATATCTTGAACAAAAACTGGAGGTTAAAATGAACAATCATGTCACCTCCTTGTATAAAAATCAAAGCTGCTTTTGTTGGAGTTGATGGATTTTAGCTTAAAGTGTTTATAATTTTGTGATCACCGACCCTGGGATATTACAAGTATTGTTACTGAGAAAATAAAGCAGCCAAGGCTCTGGTGCTGCCATTTAATCCCAAACATATGTGGCAATTATAGGGCAGCATGTCAATCCGTGTTTGTTTCTCCACTTGACTCGGCAAAAGCTCCTTAACCTGCTGACTCTAAGTAAGGTGGAGGCGAGCATCTGCTGTATCTAACTGCACCTGTTCACAGGTGACTCGTCAGATTTCTTCAGTCTGCGTGGAGGTGACCTGGCCTGTGTCAGCCATCAGTAGATTCATACAGCTTTGTTTTCCTTGTTGCAGAGTGCCAACAGTTCCAGTGAAGAACCTGAATGGATCCAGTCCTGTACATCCTGCACTGGCAGGTAACCTATGCTAACTACCTGAATCAATCCAAATGATTTAGACTGGATCATTCTCATAACACAAGAGCTCATCCAGCTTTGTGTATGCAATAGGAATGTATGAGTAGTATGTCTCATGCCCCCTCTTCTGGCTATATTCAGGTATAACAGGCATCTTGATGAGCGCAGCAGGGCTTCCTGTCTGCCTGACCCGCCCTCCCAAGCTGGTGCTTCATCCTCCACCTGTCAGCAAGAGCGACCTCAAACCTGTCCCGGGGTTGGGCCACTGCTGTCGCAAGACCACAAAGAAACAGGCCCGGAAAGGTGAGCTAGTTGTGATTTGAAGAAGAGCAAATGTGCTTTGTGACTATAATGAAATTCTCACTGAATTTTGTGTTTCTGTCTGTAGGCAAGACTCCAGAGGAAGTGGTGAAGCGCTACCTCCAGAAAGTGCGAAACCCCCCAGAGGAGGTGAGTTCTCTCCCTATGGAGGGCATTTATCTAGCAAGTCTATTTATGATGGAGACGTCATAGCTTCCAGCAACATCTCTTAGAAATCTAACGTATAAAACAGAGCCCGTGTTTGGGACAATAATGACCAGTAAAATGATGTTGGACTTTGATGGGATTCATTCTTAATAACTTTTAAAATACTTTCAGAGCAAAATACAGCAAAAACGTAAAATATTGGGCCAAATTTCTCTCTTTGAGGCTCAGGACTTATACTCCTGATTATATAACTGAAAAAGGTGGGAGGGAAAATAACCACATCTGCACTATTCTCAGTTTCAGGAGCAAATTACATAGTAGAATTGTTTTGGTGTCCATATTTTTACGTGGTAGAAGTGTAGAAGGTGTACTAATGCTGCTCAAAGCCATGACACGTGCTGAAAGTTGTTGGGAGGTGATCAAACATTAAAAAAGAGCTGCACAGTGTAGCCTCAACAATGTGTCGTGATATTTTAGGGAAATTTGTGACAACGATATTTCTGATGACATAGGGAAAGATACCTGAATAACATTTTACCTTTAATTGCAGCTTGCAGGGAGCAGCATTTATTGTAGTGCAGTAGTAGTGACACAGCGCAAGTCAAATGTAAGCACTCCAATGTCTGGAGTCGCTGGATTACAGATATCTGATAACATAAAATACCGGTATTATCTCAAACAGCATGATGTGGCACGTGCTGATAATTTGAAAATCTCTTTTCTGCAGTGGACAGAACTCAAACTGTCCTTTATCTTTCTATGTCAGGATTGCACCATCTGTATGGAGGCCTTGCCCGGACCATCGGGCTACAAAGGTCCTGGTGTGGGTGGCATCTCCAGGGCCGAGTCGGTGGGTCGTCTGGCACAATGCGGTCACCAGTACCACCTGCAGTGCCTCGTTGCTATGTACAATAACGGCAACAAGGACGGCAGCCTGCAGTGTCCCACCTGCAAGACCATTTACGGAGTAAAGACTGGCAACCAGCCACCCGGCAAGATGGAGTACCATGTCATCCCGCACTCCCTGCCTGGCCACCCAGACTGCAAAACCATCCGGATCATATACAACATCCCTCCTGGCATCCAGGTACATTCAGTATATCGGTGTTTATGTGGTGCTAGCAGCGTCTCTTTTTGAATGAAGTGACAAACTGTTCTTCTTCTGGTCTTCAGGGCCCAGAGCACCCAAATCCAGGCAAACCCTTCACTGCACGTGGGTTCCCCAGACACTGCTACCTTCCTGACAGCGAGAAGGGACGCAAGGTATACATAGAAATGTCTCTTCTTTTGAATTTCAGATGGGCAAGATGGTCATATATTAACACGTGTTCTTTATTAACCCTTTGCAGGTTCTGAGGCTGCTTCTGGTAGCGTGGGATCGTAGGCTCATTTTTTCTGTGGGTACGTCGAGCACTACAGGTGAGAGCGACACGGTCATCTGGAACGAGGTGCATCACAAGACCGAGTTCGGCTCCAACCTCACGGGCCACGGGTACCCCGACCCCGGCCACCTGGACAATGTCCTCGAAGAGCTCAAAGCTCAGGGCATCACCGAGGAGGAGTGTCTACCCAGAGACTGAGCAGAGACATTCACAGCACTGAAGACACTAGAAGATACCAGGCGTGAGTCTTTAAACACAATCCTGGGACGGGGATCCGCAGCTAGACGGACCAGTTCTTTTCAAAGTGTGACGAAACGAACAGAGGAAACTTTTACACCAGATGATGGAGAAGGACTATAAAACAAAAGCCCCAACTGAAATAGCTTCAGCAGAATTTGCTGCGACTCAATTTTTTTTTTCTCTTACGACTGCATGAGTCAGTTTTGATACGTACGTGGGGAATCATTTTCTTTCCTGATGCAGTAATGGTGTCAAGGTTGCCGATGTTACTCAGTGAGACATTTGAGACCACTGTGCACATACGAGTCATTGTTAGTTTGTGGGGGGGGAACAAAAACTGTCATTTATACTGTCAGACTTCATATCAAGAATGTAACTAACTGATTTTGTTTTTCTTAAGTGATGAAGTGTTTACCACTCCTGCTGCTGCTGAACCGAATGGAAGTGAAATTTAAGAAATTAATGTGGGTTCGTTTTTAAAGTGTTAGTCCACAAGCAGAAGCATATAAATCCTCCAAATGTTTGACTGGATATCTGAGCATGGATATTTGCTGACCTCTAGTGGTACTTTTCCAGAACTACATTCCTTTTTAGGTTTGATTTTTAACTTGTGTTCTTGTATGTTATGAATACTTCATATATTATATGATATCGGTTCCATTAATCCATGTTTTTTATACTATAATTTCACATTTTGTTTAATATGCTGTGTTCCATTGTATTGTTTTTGGGTTTGGCTTGACAGACAAAGACATGGGAGGGAAGTTTAGATAAGCTGTTGGTGTACCAGAGTTTGCCTGATACTTTATATGCCATTTACCAGCCCCTTTCTTTAAAAACAATCATTTTTTTTAGTATTTTTCTATTTAAGAAATAAGCTGACATTCCTGAATCCTTTGGCCCTGAGAGCATGGGTGTATTTAACAGCTTTCTATGTCTTCTTGTATCTGCATTAATGTTAATGACTGATAGAAGAAACCCTATCGTGGATTAATCCATTACCCCCCTAGGAGGCGTAAATTCCCCAAAAGCTAGGATTGGACCTCCTGCCTGAGCTCAGATTTGCACAGTGTTTTTTACTTAGTGTCAAAAGGAAACAGCTTGTATCTACTGTATTTTTTTCCTTTTATTGTGTAGGATACACACCAGCCTCAAATGCTCTAATCACACTACAGAATGTGGTCAGCGGTTGTATTTGTCATGTTTTGTTTTTTGCCATGCGCGGTCTAAAAGACTATCTTGATGTGGGTCCAGCTTGGGCCAAAGTGGTCCACTGTGGACCAGGTTGTTATGTTAAAGAGAAATGCAGCAGTATGTGTCAACATACTAATGTAGGCCAACATCAAAAGCATTTTTACTTTATGATATTTTATGTATGCACTGTATTCTATGTATATGTTTTATGTGCATAAATTTGCATTAAACATTTTTCTAAGGTTCAAAGAGAAAGCCTGAAGCCTCAACTTTTTTATTTTTTTTATTTTTAAGAAGTGATGATCAAGTCTGACTATTTGACTTTCTTGGAAGGTAGCTCTTTAAACTTTTGTTTTGCTAAGATAAAAACTTATTAAAAACAGGTATATTCAAAACAAAACAAAAAAGCAAATGATATCGGGGTTAAATTTTAGTGGCTTTTGATAAGAAGCAGTCCCGGTGTGTGACCAAGCACAGTAGTAATGTCTGTGTTGAGTCTGCTAACATTAGCAGTGAGTTGTAGCACTGACGCTATTAAAAAGTTAGCTAGATATTACAGCTTTACTTATTAAATAAAGTAACTTGTTATTATAGTTATTTTTGTGATAAGAAAAATTAACACCATATTTCAAACATTTGTTATATTGCTCAGGGGAATTTAGCTTACTGTAAGTCTGCTTCGGGATGCGTTGACTTTAGCTAATTTTACAGCTAGTTGATATTGGAAGCATTTATCAACTTTCCCACAAGATTTGGTGCCAAACAATTGTAAGTGAACTAAAAGTTATCCTAGCATTAGCACCATTCTCCTCCTTGATGTGTCATGAAGGTTGTAGAGCTGTGTTTAGCTAGCAGGTATGTCTGCTCTTTGCAGCTAACAGGTACTTTCCACTCCGGTACAATTTACATGATGCTTTTTTTCAATGCTACCAATAGCAGGCCACATGATATCACTTAAGACAAAAAGTAATCTGAGCACTTCAGTAAGTTACCTGTTCCACCACATCCCTGAGTTCCTCTGTTGGATTGAGAGCTGGTGACCGTGAGTACATTTGAGTATAGAGAACTCATTGTTATGTTCAAGAAATCAGTTAAAGGTGATGTGAGCTTTGTGTTCCTGCTGGAAGCAGATATCAGAAGATAGTTACACTGCAGTCATAAAGGAATGGACAGGGTAAGCAACAACACTCAGGTATGCTGTGGTGTTTAAATCCCTGCACCATTAAACCACTGGCAGCCTGAACTATTAAGGCAAGACCATCTGAATGCAGCAGAAATCAAGGCTCATTAGAACAGGCCATTTACCATTTACAGAGTGCATGAAAAATAAGCAGCATGCTTATTAAGGAGACTGCATGTATTAGATTTTAAGTTGTTCAGTTTCTCCTGAAAACCTTTGTTAAATCGGCTGATAGGACATTTTAATCCAACAGTTGATCATTTCTGAAATGCTTTGTGTGAATACAAACTACACTGTGAGTGAGGTGAAATTAGAAATGAAAGATTCCTTAACGAGATCTCCGAGTATGCGTTGTTTACATATATACAATTTATTTATTTATTTCTACCAAGTGGCTCTATTTTACTGATCACTCACAACGGTGACTTCTGCCTGCAGACGTGAGCAGTGCATCAAACAGTTTATCCGCAGATTAGTCTGGCTCCTGGATTACTAGTCTGGATTACCTCCACCTTATTGAATGAAAAAATGCACAACGGTAACTAAAATGCAATCCTAAAGGACCGCAGAGAAAAGACAGAGAGGAGGGGGCGGGGCGTGATGCTGAAATAAGCCGAAGTGACAGATTATTTTTAATATTTTGAGACTCAGTCAAAAAACGATCAACTGTTTAATCCGGAGCAAAAACGCGACGTGGTAACGATCGCAACCCTTTCAAAAAAATCTTTTTAAGTGTCAGTCACATTTCTTCAAGCACACCGAGAACCTTTCACGTCAACTTTCGTTTGCGTTTCCATTTCTGCAACGGCAGAGATTTATTTTAAGTGACAGATGTGATGGATCGGGCAAAGCTGCCAATTAGCGGTATGAACATGCAGCGCCCGCCTGTCAGGTTAGTGGGGAGCAGATGGGTTAAAGATCTAATCAGCCTGCAACTGAGTTAAGCTGGACGCAATGCAGCTAATGGCACTAATGCACCTAAAGTGAGAATACATGATGGTTATTGCTGCATTGCCAGTTTTAAGGTGGCAAAAGTAAAAGAAATTTAAAAAAAAATGTGGGAGACAAAGCAGGGGCTGAATTGCTGCCAACTCGCTGTCTGTGTGTGAACGACGGTGGGGCTTCAGTGCGTAAATGCTACTGAGAGAAACATGAGACCAGGGGAGGTAGAGGGAAAGGAAAGAAATATGCACATAAACTGGTTAATGCGCACAGGGGCAGGGGAGAGCCGCCCTTTGCAGAGACTGGAATGGGGGTGGGGGGAGGGAGTCCCCAAATGGTCAGAGAAACCCTTTCTGCAGGGGTCCATTGTCTGCTGACCATGACTATGAAAAGAAAGCTGATTACAGGAGACAGCGTGTTGTGTTGCTTCAACGGTTGCCTGCAGTTGATCACTACACGTTGCCGTTTCGTCTGATGTCTCCCTTTTGTTATCCCCACCTAAAAAAAAAAGAGCTTCACAGCTTTGCAGTGCGATGCCTGGGCTTGCTTTCTCAGGTCTGAATTGCAGGCTGCGAGTGTTTCTGCTCTCTTTTTCCCCGCATCCTGCCAGATAAAGCAAATCCTCCCTCTCCTCATCTCAAAATGACTTGTGTATTATTAAAAGCTTTTAAATGGAGCAGAGTGCTGGCTGACTACCAAATCCACTGCCTTGTTGCCAGGGAAACACATACCCATGGTCTCCACTCCTCCTCCTTCTCAGTGCTTTTTTTCCCCCTCCCACCCCTCCTCCCCTCCCCGGAGGCTCATATTTCAAAACCATCAGCAGTCTTGTGCGCTCACACTGCTGCCTTTCAACTAAAAGCTTTTTGTGCTTCCAGTGAAGCAGAATGGAGGGGAGAGAGAGCAGATGGGAGTGGTTAGAGGAGAGGGGAGGGAAAATAAAGGGCCTCCCTCACCGTTGCCAGGGCAACTTGATGTCACGGTGACATCACGCACCACTAAAAGCTTTTAACCGGATTCCTCTCCTGCCTTAGGCCCCATTTTGAGTCCTCTTTCAGCTAGACTAGGGGGAAAGGCACAGGCAGGGTGGTGGTGTGTGTGTGTGCCTTCCTGCTTCTATCCCTCCATTACTGGAGACTCAACACGGCTCTTTAGCGAAGTAAAAGGCTTTCAAAACCAACCTCTAAAGCTCTGCAAACAGAACCAGCACAGGTCAAGAGAGTCATTTAAAATTTAAAAAAAAAAAAATGGCATCAGAGGATGGTTTCAGCTACCTGATGCCAGGCCACAGTGAGAAACACAGACGGGCCCCGAACTGGACCGATGGCGAAATGAAAGCCCTCCTGTACGTGTGGGAGGAACACCACAACGAGCTGAAAATGAGCAAGAGGAACGCTAAGGTTTACGAGAAGATGTCCCAGAGGTTCTTTCAGCTGACAGGAGAGCAGCGCTTCAAGGAAGAGATCAAGATGAAAATCACCAATATGTCTTTTCAGTACAGGCAAGTGCAAAACCCCGGTCCAAAGTCGTGGCTCCAGCTGCTGCATGACCACCCCCCCCCCCCCCCCCCCCACCACCACCACCACCCATTTTTTTTGTTTTTGTTTTACATTTTCTCTGCTTTAACAGGCGACTGAAAGCTACAGTTGGCGAAGGCAGCGAGGCGCCGGATTGGCCGTACTACAAGGCCATAGAGAAGATCCTCTCCAAGCCGCTGGAGAACGGCAGGGTGAACTCTTTGGAGTTTCAGGCCTCTGCAGCGGGTCCCTCCACTTCCTCCCAGTCGACAGACAACCTGGTGCCACAGTCAGAC
The DNA here is from genome assembly GCF_041146795.1 of Maylandia zebra. Taxonomy (NCBI): domain Eukaryota; kingdom Metazoa; phylum Chordata; class Actinopteri; order Cichliformes; family Cichlidae; genus Maylandia; species Maylandia zebra. The sequence goes on along the minus strand of NC_135169.1, from coordinate 38,291,347 downwards.
GAGGGGCTGATGGGATTCCTGCCAGAGTACACAGGCTCCTCGGACGAGATGGAGATCAAACAAGAGCTGGACTCGCTGAGCTCTGATAGTGAGCACACACAGGGCTCCAGGTAACAGGAAATAGAGGAGACACACAGTGCATGTGTGTGTCATAGTGAATATGTGCACTTTTGAAACACTCATAAAGATAATAATAGATGAACTGACCTTTGTATGCTATTGTTTCAGAGAAGCAACCCACCAGATATACAGTTTTATGCAGTTTTCAGCTTGCCAGCTATAACTGAAAGTGACTACCTTTCCTCAGCTGGGTTACTTGTTGCTATGCTTTATTTAAACCTTGAATGCTAAAATTATATACACGATTGCTTTTTTCTCTCTGCGTTTTAACAGTTTTGTTAGTTTCTGTAAAGTATACTTACTTTACTTACTTACTAATAATCTGTGTAGGTCTGTCTGTTCCTCTGATCCACTCCAGACTTGGTGAGTCTGTCGCTGGGGACTCTGGCAAGGGCAGTGCTCAATTTTGAGGTTGTTTAGATGAGCGGTTCTCTTTTTTTTGGGGGGGGGGCTAAATGTAGTTCCTTGTTAAAAGTGTTTCCACACTGACAGACACACACACTATCTTTCTGGGGACATTCATGCAATCCCAAGCCTCTTAACTCTACGTTTAGCCATAACAGCTAAGTGCTAAAGTCTTAAATTCACCCTAATTCTTTAACCCTAAAACCAAGCCTTAGCCCTCAAATCAACTTTTAATGGGCTGAAAAATGAGTCAAAAAGTTCTGGCTTTAAAAAAAACCCCTCATCACTCTGATGCACTAAAATTCAATCTGGATGTGTTTTCTTGTCATTATTGTTGTTGTTGGCATTAGTTTCCTGTGGCACACCACAGCAAACGCTCACTCATGCTTAGGGATGGGTATCGAAAACCGGTTCTTGCTGAGAACCGGTTCCCTCTGTTTCAATTCCTTGGAATTGTTTGCCATTTTTGCAAACGATTCCCTTATCGATTCCCGTCGCCACGAATTACGTCACCACGTTGCGGAGTGTCATTTACCTGGCAGGAAACATGGCGGCTCAAACGCTCAAAAGTTTGGTTATACTTTACGAGAACGGATGACAACAGGGTAACTTGCAATACTTGAAAAGTAGATATTTCATTTCAGGGAGGAAACACTACGAATATGCAAAAGCATTTGCTCACAAAACACACGATAACCTTAAATGAATGTCGTGTTTTTAATTCCGCTCCGGACTCGTTAATCTCAACCCAGCAGCAGCGGTAACGTTTGTACGTCCTCTCCCGTTAATGCAGCAGGTAAATAATCAACTAACAGTGCATATTATGTTAACGCGATCTGCCTTCTTACAAAACCTGCCATTACTGTGCATTTAGGTGACCATGATGAGAGAGACAGACAGAGTCTGGCTGGCTCAGATGCTGCCAGTTCTCGCTGCAGTCTACTGGTAGCGTCTCCTTTCAGGCCAGGATAGACGAATGTCACCGAGCAGTGACTAAGTTTGTGGTCAAAGGTTTGCACCCATTTGCCACAGCAGATGTGTTTAATTGTAGGCAGGGACATTACTGGATATTCTTGTGTAATTGTAATTATTGCTACAGAAGAATATTTATGTTATTATTTTACATTTACAATTTTTTTCCTGGGGACCCTGTGACACCCCATTGAAGAGCCGTAGGCTGTGTATCTCTTAAGATCTCACTGTTGGGTTTGTAAGGCCATGTTACTCCTAAGTTTCTATCTTGTTCAAAGAGAAGATATAAAACAAAGTTCTAAGATAATCGACCTTAGTGTTCTCCTTTTTTAAAAAGAATCGATAAAGAATCGAATCGTTAAACAGAATCAAAATTGGATCGGAATCGTGAAAATCTTATCAATACCCATCCCTACTCATGCTGCTTCTCCAGAAAGCTGCAGCCCACAATCTGCCTGTACTGGTTAGGCAAAATCAGAAACATGCATCCAGCTGATGTGTCCTCAGGGCTGTCTTCTTATTAAAACTGTGCCTCTCAATTGTCTGTCTTAATTGTCAGAAAAATCTGTAGATTGTAGCTACCAGTAATAAGCCATGTTTCACTCCCTTTAAATGCCGTCCATAGCATTGTAAAACACTTGCAATGATTTACTTCTATGATTTCTGCCTTCGGCGCGAGGAGCCGATGCACACAAACCAATGTTATGTTGAAGGTCGTGGAACTAACCTGTGAAAATGCGAACCCAGTGTGATCTCTTTTTACTAGGCACTGCCTGCTCTCTGCTCCCCCAGCTCACATCCTATCTCGGCCAGGAAGAGGAAGGCCAGCAAGCACCTGTCCTTGAAGCGGAAGAAACTGCGAGTCTTGCAGGCTATGCTGCAGCAACAGAAGAAGTCGAGCCGGGCCATGGAGGAGACGTGCAGGGAGGTGCGTCGAGCCGTGCACCAACAGAACCTCCTCCAGGTCCAGTGCCTGCAGCTGCAGGAGCGCATGATGAACCTCCTGGAGAAGATGATCCAGCTTCCCGCCACTGCATCAGCCACATGGGGTCAGAGCGGTGTGAAGGATCCGGGAAAACCATAAAGTGTATATTTTTTGTTTTGTTTTTTATTGGGGGGCATTGCCTCACCTATAACCTTGTTGAATACAAAAAAATGATGTATTTTATTTTGGCATTCCAGGTTTATCCTATTGTGAGTAAAGCTCTGTGTAGAAATGGTAGAGACAGGCATGAATACAGGCTTTTACCATTTCTGGAGGAGTATCATTTGTAGAAGATAAACATGTTATTGCATTTGTTAGCACTTTAGCATCAACATTAAGTCAGGCTCCACTGTACATTTTCATTTTAGGAACAGTTGTATAAGATTTCTTGATAATTTGCCAAGTACCCTAATAAAAATCACTGTGGGAACAACAGCCATCACTTTTTATTCTTTGCCAGGATAATTACATGTTACATGGGAGGTCTGATGCCAAAACAGGGCAATTTGATATATATGGAAGCTTTCATTCAAGGCAGAAACCCGCAGATTTGTTTCTTGAGAACTGACAACTATGCAAAGATAACCTGCTGCTGTCTTTCACTCTAACATCCCCCATCTCCGTGACTCTACGGTACAATTATTGGGATGCAAAATACACAGAGGGTGGAGGCTGACGTTAGCTGAAATATTAAGGTCTTTGCCTTTCAGCCCATTTTAAGAGGATTTAGAGAAATAGGGGGGATTAGGCTAGTTCCATCACACATTACACCAGCTCAAAGGAAGTCACTCCTTCATGAAAATGAGAAAGCAACATCATTTGTTTCCTTATAACACACTGAACTGTGTGGCCTGTGTTTGCATAGTATGCTCATTGCTCACAGCCGTAATAAATAAATCATAAAGTGCAACGTCATTGCATTAGACTTCTAATCCTGTTGTTATATAGTGGTTTGTCAAAACGGCTGTCAGCTTCTTGCAAATGAGTAAGCTACACCGCACATGAGTAGTAAGGCCAGGGGTGAGGCAACCGTTGCAGCCCTTTGACCAGAGTTAGTGTTTACACACCATCCGCCGTAAAGAGCCGCAGTCGAGTGGAGGGGAAGGAGTTAACCAGAGGCAAAGTGGATGAGACATACTGCAGTAACCGCAGTCATATGGGTAAGACCTTTTTTATTTTTACTTTTTGGTTTTTAAGTGATCAACTTATCACCATTGCATGGGCAGTGCCTTTTAAATTTCATTATATTCCTCCTTTTAGACATATGTCAGGGGTGATTACAGAGTCTCCAGAGAACTTTCTGTGCTCTCACTTGTATACTTAAGCAGAGTTATTTATTAAAAATATCATATATAAAAAAATATATATACATACTTTACTTTACTTAAGGGAAAAATGAAGCTTGTCAACTGCCATCATTGTCAGCCAATAGCGTCACTCCCACTGTTTGAATATTGAACGCAAAGGAGATGCTGATTGGCCAGTGGGAGGAGTCACATGTTCCGGAGACGTTACGCTGTCATGGTTACAGTGAAAGACGCTTTGTGTTTTCCGTGATGAGTGAATGGATGGAGGTGGTGCCCTCGAGCTCTGCCATATGGAATACCGAATCACTGCAGGGAGAGAATAGAGAAAAAAAATGGACGCGTGAAGCGGAAAATGTAAACGTGGTAGACTCGTGTTAACGTAAACGTAAAACCCGTGGGCTTTTTTTTTCTGGCACAACTTTAAAAGCAGGTACTGTTAATTTTTTTTTCCCGATAAGGCCTTAATTGTTGTCAAAGTTTCGAGCTACGTTAACATTTTTTGTCGCTTTAAAGTTGCCAAAACTCTAAAAAAAAGTAAAGCAGGAGCTAGCTTTCGCTATTTTTGTTTCGGTTTTTTTGCCCTCATAAAATGACTCGGGCGGTGACTTAAGTGTTGGAACATTTAAAAACTGGCTTACCGACACCAGAGTCCTTCATTAAAGTGGTGGTGAGCAGGGAGCCAGCTGGCGGTGTGTTTTGGGGAGTGGGTGGAGGGGTGACTGGGAGTAATATGCGAGCCGTGTTTGCACATAAAAGCTGCCTCTGTTTTAGCTCTGACAGATAATTGCAGATATAAGATTGATGTGGGTTGCGTTACTTGGTTATTAAATGAAACTGATTAAATTAAATTAATTTGTTGACTAGGTGAGAGCAAAGAAAGCTAGAAAAACACCCTGCTTTTTCTAACACTGCTTAAAAAATGTTATTCTGTTTTCAGTATATGGTCTTTACATTATTTATTAGCAGTATTCATCAATAAAATAACCATTTAATGTAATTAATAAAATGTGCTGTAGAACTTCTCATTAGTTTTCACAAAGAACTTTAGAGCTGTCGTTTATTTGCAAGTATTTTTGACATTTTAATGCATGAGTTGTAATTTATTAAGTCTTTGAACAATTTGATGTGGTGGAAAAACATGTCGTCTTCTTTACTTTTTGTCCTTGTGTTTTGCTTTGTGTTACCATAAGACGACAACAACACAATAGTGTTGGCAACGGACAAGTGTTACAGTTCCCACATGCGGCAACAAAGATGAGGATACAGGGACAGCCTGAGGGCGCGAGGAGGCGTCTGGATATGAATGCATCCGGTGAGTTCAAGAGCGTGGAGGTCATCCGTGGTCGGGCTGGATATGGCTTTACTATTTCAGGACAGAGGCCGTGCATGTTGAGCGGCATCCTGGAAGGAAGCCCGGCATACTTGGTGGGGCTCAGACAAGGAGATTGCATCATGGTCATCAATGGAAGTGACGTGTCTACTGCTTCTCATGAGGCTGTGGTGCAGCTGATTGGCAGCTGCAAAGGACCCCTGTGCTTGGTGGTGCAGGCTGAAGGCCGAGTGTTGGGAAACCCAATCCTTAATGATGTGAAATTTGGGTTTCCTCAGAAAAGTGGCGTTTTCCAAAAGGCAAGTGTTTTCCGCACAGTCTCAGATGACTCAAGCAACTCCTCCTTTAACGCGAGTTGTTCGGTTGCCGCCAAACAGAGGCCGGTTTCAGAGCCGGATATGTCACAGTGGTCACAGCAGTGGAGTGCTTTAGCTGAGCAGCCAAGGGAGGAGACTTCCACGTCTGGGGATGCAGACTCTGTTATTACAGACGAAGCCAATCCAGACTGGGGTGTTTTGAACATGACTTTGGTGGTTGGCTACCTGAGCTCCACAGAGCTGATTTTGAACACTAGTGAATCAGAGGACTGTTCAAAGGCCATTCTGGAGAGAATCCGACAGCTGGGCACTGAGCAGGACACCCATACCCTTGTGATGATGAAGATCATGTTTGATTGCATTCGTCTTTGTGACGACGCTGGAGCTGTTTTGGCAGCTTTCCCTGCTGAGAACCTGGTCTTGGGGGCTGTGTGTACTGAAGACCCACGTTTTTTTTGCCTGGTCACCACAGGGCATATTATTAATGGCCGTGTGCCAGAAGATAGTCCTCTGCGTGCCTCCTGCCATGTTTTTTTCATTGACCCAGATCTGGGAAATCACAAGGATCACACTGGGATTGCTGGCCGTTTTGGTTTCAACTGCACTCCAGATCCAGATGCCTCGGGCTGCCTGGAATTCCCACAGACTCCCCCGGATGTTCTTAACTTTGTAACAGTACTTTACAGCGACATGGGGGAAGCTGTGGAAAGACTAAGAGTGAAACTGGACGCAGAAGCCCAGGAGCATGCCAAGGAGAACGTCAGCACTGCCAAACGTGGCAGTGCAAGCAGCAATGGGGACAGTGGTATTGGAAATGTTTCTCCCCCTGAGGAGAGAGCGGACAGGGATTTCCCTTCGGTGATCCAAAACCATCCTGGGGCCCACCTCCCCAGCTGTCCATGGGATTATCCTCCGGCTGAGGGCCTCACCCCAATAACCCTCTCCAAGAATGGCCAAAAACTTAATCCAGAGAACACTACCAGCACAGATTCCCTTTCAGAGTCATTACCTGGCCCAGATTCTTTAGTTAGCTTTTATGGAGGACCCCCACCCAGACTACAGTTCCAGTTCAAGCCCCCACCACCTCTTATGCGTTTGGATAAAAAAACAAACTTCTCTGGAGATCCTCTCAGAGGGAGCCAACGGTGGTTCTCAAAGCCAAAGTGGCCAAAAGTCCTGAGTAGTGATCCAGCACTATGTGAAACATCCAACAACAACTGGCCCTCACACAATAGTCTTAGTGCCAGCACCAATAACCTGCCACCTCCAATGAGCCAGATACCCTCGGAAAGATACCAGTCAGCTGAAGTCATGATGCTGCCTCCCAGGGAGGAATGGACCAGAAAGTTTGTAGAACAGAGACAGAAGCAGCAAAAGGATGGCAGCACTAGAAATGTAAGTAAGACACTCTTTCTTGTTTTCTATTTTTTTTTTACTTTAAAGCTGCAATCTAAAGAATTTAAAAATAAACATTTCTTATGCTGCCATTGAAGTAGTTAATGAGGTTTATGAGTATGTATAAATAACCTGTGATCTGAAATACAGGTTTCAGGCATTTAACTTCCACAAGAGTCAAATATGAAAAATCATATATTTATCATGTTTTTGAACCCAAAAGGTTAACATTTCTTGATAGTTATTTACAAAAAAGGGCAAAAATGTTAGAAAATATTTTTTTAATTTCACTTGTGAGGGAGCCATTATATGCTCCCCCCCCCCCCCCCCCCCCCCCCCCCCCTGTTTTTATCTCATATGTACTTTTAAAATTGCAGATGCTCAAATTAAAAATGGCACACAGCAGCCCAACTACCTGCTCTTTGTATGCTGCAGCATATCCAAGAAAGTAGTTTTAAAGGGGAGGATGTAAAATAGTTTATTTCAGACTGAGCAACTGCACCAAGGCCCATCATCAAATTAATAAGGATTATTTTGAGGTGTGAGTCATGCAAAGCTCTAGCAAGCTAGAATACAAGTCAGAAATGACGTCCCTGTAATAGGTCCTTAATATGTCCTCTTGAAGTACCTGGTGATGTTTATAGGATCTTTATAGGTGTCCTGACAGAGACATTTTATGTGATCAGCAACAAGCATGAGGTGTCCTGTCTTTCACAAACTCTTTAAAACTTTTTTTTGTATTCTTGTTGAATTAAATGCTTTTACTTAAGTGCTGTGCAGGTTTCTTTGCTAAAATGTAAAGTTTATTATTCCTGTCACCTTGAGGCAAGAGCATCTGCTTCTGTGCTTATGGTGGCTCTTGAACTATTAAATGCTCAGAAAGAATTGAGTTTCCCGACATCAAGGGGGTGTTAGTAAGTCTGTTTTTGGTGGCACCTAACATGAAATAAAACACCACTGCTCAACGCTCAGTTGGTGCAGTGTGTCAATTGAGCTCAGAAAACACCTGCTGAAAGTTAATGTGCAACTCTATAAAGAGGTTTGTTTTACTGTTGGTTTCCTCTTTGTCCACAAGATGTCCCTGTGTATCCATGAGCTCCAAGAACCACAATTACACGTCTAAAGTATCTCTGAAGTCGGCTTTTTCACTAAGCAACAGACTCGAATTAGTCAGCATGTAGGCGAGCTTGTGTTTGTAAATAACTTTGTAATCAGGGACACGTGCAGCGGGCTTTAGATTAAGTTTGGCTACAGAATAATCTCATGTGATATATTTTTTTTAAGTTTATTTCTTTAAGAGAAGCATTGCCCTGTGTTTCCAAGTCAGAGCTTGATTGCATCTTTTCCCAGCAGCTTGCATTAGATCAGAAAAAAAGACTATCTTGAACAGGAAGCCAGACAAATTACAGGGTAGAGCCCATGTCATGCAGCAGTAATTATCTGCAAGCAATAGACACAAAACCTCTCCAGTCACAAGAGTATGTGGTGGCTGGTTAGAATGCAGTATCTTTAAGATATTAGCGATTGTGTTTCCATCTGCAGTCCAAGAGACTGTGACATTAGTGTGCAATTATATCTGAATGTAGAGGCACCAGGAGAGAAATCTGTCAGATCTCGCGGATCATTTTAGATTCCCAGAAAGATGTGTTTGAACAAACTCATCTCAAATTCAATTCTCACTTTGCTTATACTGTTACATTTTCATTTTCTCCTATCCGCGAGTAACTCCATTATCTTTGACTCTCCGGGCAAAAACGTGTCACAAACACTTCAGTTCTCTGAAAATTATGACATTATCTCCGACAGTCATAGCAAAAAATTTCTGTAGATAAATAGATGTCAGTGACAGTAGTTTAACAGTTACTAAGTTGTAGTTTGGTAACTTGATTTTCTAGGAGAGACAGTGTCTTGTGTTCAAAAGTTAAATCAGTAATGGTGATTTTAAATACTCTTGCCTTCAGGGTTCCAGGTTTTGGGGTATAGGCGCTATTCGTGCGTCTAAACGTCGTTCTGCCAAACGTCTCAGCCTGGCGCGATCGCTGGATGACCTTGACGTAAGTTCTTTTTCCTTCCTCACCCTTTATGCTATGAATTTGAAACATGGAAAGTGTTTTTTCATTTTAATGCTCGGATGCTCTTCTGTCCTTCCCATTCTGGTTGGCCTGTATGTACAAAAATTACCTCATTAATGTGGACGTTTGAACCATACCCCCTCCCTTTTACACTTCAGCTTTTTTTCTCTTCTTTTTTTTAACCTCACATTTCCGTTGCCTTGAACTCTGTGTTTGCAAGGGATGGCTCACAAAGTGGTCTTTGTGTAAGCTAGAGGCATGTTCCTGTTTGTTTGGTGTCACTAATGAGCGCTGCTGCACGATGGAATATCATGCTCACATTTTCTCATATTAATGTTTCTGAGGAACCCTCTTTCTGCAGTGGGTCTGTGCATGCACGTATTACTTAGGCACACTGATTCTGATTCATATTCACAAAACTACACACACACGTGCTCTTATGTCTTGTAATTGTTCCGAATGCACACAAACAGGCGCAAAAATGATCCAGAAAGTGGCAGACTGTATTGTGGGTCCACATAGGAGCACACTTGCAGGATCCACATTGCACTCAAAACATCACACCACAAATCTGCTTCTCAGGAATGTCTCAACACACACTAAAGAGCACTGTTAATAATAATAAAATGTTTACCCCAAGATGTCTTAAGCTACTTTCTTAATCAGCTATAGATTATAATACCCCACCTCCCACTTCATCTCCTAATCCTCACTGTATGTTCACATGTACGAATCTGAGTAGCTTTTGTTTTTAAGCGAGGTTACAAACTTTTACCAGTAAAAAAAAAATTGAAAAAATTAAAAAGTGTATTTTTATTTTGTTTCATAACTTCTTGTTGGCTCGTGTGCAAAGATTTCCTCACCGTGCGTGGGTCTAACGGTGTGTTTCATTGTTTACTTTTTATGACTTACCAGAAATAGCTAATTACTTTGCATCAATCAAGAGTAAAATTGCCTCTGAGTATGCCATCACCCCTAGCAACTAAGACATCTTTTCTCTAGTGCTGTTATGAGGTGTCTATTCCTGCCTGCTGTTAAATTTAAAAGGGGATGTTTTGAGCTGTCATATACTCTGCTTGTACAAAATAACATTGGCTGAATAGAAAGGTAGGTGTTCTCATGCTTGAAGCAGTCTGTGAAATTATCTAATCTCTTCCCCCCCTTGTCTCTCAGCGTTAGTTTGATCTGTTACATTGTTTTGTAGATCTTTGATATCTTTGTTTTATCATCTCTATGCTGGTGGGACCTGCAGTGGCACAAACAAAGAGAGGCAGGCTTAGGCTAGTCTCAGTTGGCTCAGTTAAATACAGCATATGTTTTGATACTAAGTGTTGATTATCTACAGACAAGAGTACTACATGACTTCTGTTAGTAATTACATGCTATCTAAAAGATAACTATAGCTTCATTGTCTGAAAAATGAAGCCATTGTAAAAGAGCTTTTAAACTTGCATTCAAAACAGACAGCGGGCCTATTTGCTTAAATGCTAGTTTCAGGAGATTTCAAATAAAACAAGGTTTCATTTTGTAAATTAAGAGTCAGACTAACAGCTTTTCAGTCTCAAGTAGTTAGTTTTTCTCAGTTTTGCACTCACATTTACGTGCCCATTACTCCTGGTTTCAAAACACCAGCAGTGCCACAGTGAAAATAATGAGTTGTGAGTATCACAATGAGATTTCACTAATTAATGGGTAATCTTATGGTGGCTGTGTCCATGTTTTATATATAATCTATGTAGGAACACTATAAAATGACAGAAAAATGGAATACAATGAAATGAAAAAATGTAACTTTGCTTGTTTTGAAATATAGGGCTCATTTTTTGTGCTGTGCAACAATATAAAACAAAATGGACAGTTTAACGATTCTTTTAACATCAGTGTGAGTATTTCCAACTGACGACACTAACGCCTGTAGCTTAAAGAAAAATATTGCTCATCCTTGCTTAAATTAGAGCTGAGCTTCATAACAGGTTGCTGTATTGTGGGTTTGTTTGTCTTTGTTTCATAATGTGCCAAATGTTTTCAGCAGGTGGCAGTTTAAGACCCAGACTCTGTTTTACAGAGCTGTGCTTCTACATGTAGAATGCGGTTTGCATAGGCCCTCCTTTAATAAGATGTCTATATGATGATATATATGGAACGCCAGGACTGCCATAATGAATTAATTAAATACACCATTAAATAATTAATTAAATGTGGCAATAATTAATTAAAATTGGAATTAATTAATTAAATAAATAGTTATGGCACATGTAATTAATTAATTATTGACACATTTAATTAATTATTTATGTATTTCACATTTTAATTAATTATTGACACATTTAATTAATTAATTATTGACACATTTAATTAATTATTTATGTATTTCACATTTTAATTAATTATTGACACATTTAATTAATTATTGACACATTTAATTAATTATTTAATGATATATTTATTTATTTATTTCATTTCTGGCAGTCCTGACGCCTGGCTCTCATCATGAAATAATTTTATCTGTCAGCCTCACCCATCAAACTCAGGGGGCGGGGTTAACGCTGATCGAGTCAAAACCATTGCTTTGGCCTGGTGGCCATTGTTTCTAGCACACAACAACCGGCATGTGGAAGCTAACAGAACTGAGCTTTGAAAAACCCTGTTTGTGTGTAACCAAATACCGTTTTAATATTTTTTTAGCCGAGAATGTAGTGGTTTAATCTTCATGTGTCTGGTCGGTTTGTCAAGATACAGCCTCTTTGCAAAAGTGTTTCGATGATTTCGGAGATGTCTGCCCAGTCTCACGGCAAAGCGTGGGATAGACCCGCTCGCCTCGCAAGCAATCCCACCGACAAAGCGCAGGCCCCGGTACACAGCTGTAGTAACCCCCGCTGACTTCTTTTACTGAGGTTATATTTATCGGTGTTTTATTTCCTGAAGTTCTTATGTGTCCTACGTGTTTCAGTCGCCAATTCTGAATTATAACTAACATTAAAAACATGTTTAAGGAGGAGAGAGAGCAAATAAATCTGTTTAACATCTGATCTTTGGGTTTTTGTTCAGTAATCAGCGTGACCTGTGTATAAACACATAAAAGAGATAACGTTGGTGTTTCCGTCATGTAGTAACTGCTGGCTTTAACTGTACAAAGGTTGTTCGACACTATGAAACACATACAGACTTCATGATGTTCGGCTAATATTTTTATTGTGAATATTAATCATGCTGACCTCGCTCTGTACACCACGCAGCGAGGTCAGCATATCCACGATATCCTCAGCTCCATGAGTTAACACAAAGTTTCCCAGCTGACTATCTAACTGCCAACTATTCCAGAGACGTGAAAATATACAGCATAAAGAAAAGTGTAAGAGACTCAGCAGCAGATTAGAATAACAGTTATACATTTAATAAATCACCAAATGAATCCAAGAAACGAGCAAACCTGTTCCGACAATTTGAATTTGTATTCCCTCAGCTGCAGACTCGCTGCTGTTTAAATGTTTGAAAAGGAAGATTAGATATAAAAAACGTCAAACATAGACTCAGTCTGCCTTCACATTTGATATGAGGCCAGCACGTATAGTGGCCTCAGCAGGCTATTACTGAAATACACGTGCTATATCATAAACTATGATATAAACAGGGAGGTCCTATTAACATGTTTAGTTTTAAAGGACACCTTCCTGCCTTTAGTCTCATTCATGAGCAGTATTAGTTTTCTTCTAACATCCAGAAGTCTGCACAATGTGTTTCATAGTTTGTAACAAGCCTTTGACAGGTAAACATAACATGACCGAAAAAGCAAAAAAAAAAGAAAAAAAAAAGAGAGAGAGTGTTGACATAAGAAGAGAAAATTCTCTCAATTATGGAGACAGACAAATGGTTCATTTATGTTTGATGTGTGTTTATTCCTCCCTAAATATCGTCGGTGAAGTTCGCCATGCATGTCAGATTTTCCTGCGCATTTTTATACCTCTGCCAACAGAGAGAGAAAAAAAAATCACATTCTAACAGACAGCTGGTGCTTAGAATACAGTTGAATAACTATTAAAAAAACAGATGATATTTAGATGATAGTTCAGTCTAACACATGTGCCAGTGAACCATTAAACGTCTGTGAAACTATGCAGTTATGAAACGTAACTTTAACCTCAGCCAAACCGATTTGCTCAGTTGTAAATAAAACAGCGAAGTAAACGTGACCCGACAGACAGAACCTGAGTGAATGAAGTCCAGCGTTTAACCACTGAGAGCTAAAACTCAGCTGAGGTTTCAAAGCTGTGTGCCGGTGATTGGACATCAGCCGCTGATAAAGCTGTTCGCCTATAAAGTGCTCTGTAAGGAAACGAGCTCCAGCAGCTCTGCGCTCGGGGAAAACACTATATTTACTTATCTTGTGCAGAAAAATGCGCTGACATTGCTTTATATCGAGCACCGGCTGCCCAGTTAAACTGTGACTATCACCAGGTAACGTAGGCGTGTTTCTTGAATTAGCAGCAGGTGTTAAACAGCTGACAGATGAGGAGGAGGATGCATGCAGGTAAACTGAGGGTCTGTTGAGCTGATCGCTGGTTTCGTGAGAAAAATGTCAGCTCGTTCTTTATGTTACAGAAGCACAGAGACACAAGACCAGGCGGAAAGAGACGATCGTTCGGTGAAAATGAGAATCTGCGAATGCAACATGTGGAACACGGAGAGTGGAATATGTAAACAAACCGGTTAACGTAACCCCCTCGGTGCACTCTGCATGCTAACTGTTAGCAGAGCTAGTGAAATCTCTGAAAACATCTGAGCACTTTTGCAAACATGTTCTATGTTGACAACCTGACCAGACATACGTCGCGACATTCGCGGCTAAAACACTGTTAAAAGTGTAGCTGGTGACAGAAAAACGGGGTATTTTAAAACTACACCACCACCATTGCTGCTTGTGATTTGATCTGCATTCTGGGATAACTGGCTGCCCCAAGTCTACACAAGCAATCGATTTTCTAGGATCGACCTGTTTTGACTTACTTTGCACGGCAACCAATCAAATGTTAGAGAAGCTGCATGGGCAGCGTTAACCCCGCCCCCTGAGTTTGATGGGTGAGGCTGACAGATAAAATTATTTCATGACGAGAGCCAGGCGTCAGGACTGCCAAAATGAAATAAATAAATATATCATTAAATAATTAATTAAATGTGTCAATAATTAATTAAATGTGTCAATAATTAATTAAAATGTGAAATACATAAATAATTAATTAAATGTGTCAATAATTAATTAATTACATGTGTCATAACTATTTATTTAATTAATAAATTCCAATTTTAATTAATTATTGCCACATTTAATTAATTATTTAATGGTGTATTTAATTAATTCATTATGGCAGTCCTGGCGTTCCATAGATATATAGCTGCATATGTTGTTCAGCATTAATGGTGCCTTCACAAATGTGTATTTTACCCATGCCACATGCACTAATGCACTTCCACAGATCGAGCCGTATGATATCACTATTCTTTAGTCAGTATGATGTGGTGTGTGTGATTTCCAAAAATCCCAAATTCAAATTTTCAGTGATAAAATCTGTTTTTAATCTGCAGTATTAAGTCACGGTACTGCTATACATTCCAAATAATAAGAGTTTAGGGAATTTATGATTTTCAGAGACTTTTCAGTGTGCACCTCGGGCTCTGCTCTGGATTTTAATTTCACAAGCTTTCATCTTGCAGTCATGGCCAGATATCAGGTTTTCTATAAGCAACTCTGTTCTCCCATAGCAAATTAAAGCCATCCAATGGCACCAATTTGGTTCTTATAGACTTACACATATGCAGAATTGGGTGGTGCCTCTTAAGCACCAGATTTGGAGAATGACCTGTTCAGGAAATGATTTTTAGCATGGGAATCTTTGAAGAATGAAGTGAAATTTAAGGACTTGTTTCCCCCCTACTTTGAAGGTTGTGGTCCCCTTCAGAGCAAAAATAAGTGACAAATGATGGACACAGCAAGCTGATGCACTGTAGTAAACTCTTTACCTCAGAAGACTCTTTAACCTCCTAAGATCCGAGCTCTTCTACGGCATGCATTTTTAATTTCTCTTTGATATTTGGGCATATTGGGGCCCAATGAATGTAAAAACAAAGAATTACCAGATTTTTTTTTTTTTGCCTTATTTTTGTTTTTATGAAAAATTAGAGCCACATATGAGGATATTTGTTTAAAATCTTGATAGAACAGTAGCAGTATAATGTCTTCATAAGTGGAAATAAGGCCCTTGTAGAGCAAAATTGAGTATTTTGGTCTAAATAACCCAAAATGTGATGTCCAGGTTAATACAGGGAGAAACTCCTGTCCAAGTGTTTGGTTTCTGCAGGATTTTCTGACTTGTGTATAGTTGTGAAGGACTGTTCTCATAACAAGCCTTTTCAGAAAACACACGATAAGCTCTCATTCAGTGCATCTGGACTCACAAGGACACTGTGAGGCTCTTTACGAGTTCCCCCTCATGGATAACTTCTGTATGCGTTCTTGTAGCATTTTGTGTCCATAACAATCTGAAACTATGGGTGACACAGTGGCCAGAAATGAGCATACTTCTGGAATCTTTCCTCACACGGCTCTGACATGTCATAGTAGTAGTAGTATTGTTGCTTTTCAGTGTTTGCCTTCCTTCTTCACCAGAAGAAGAAACTGCTATATAACCCTGTGCTTGTGTATGTAGTAATTCATTTTTTTTGCCCCTGCTGCTTTTCCCTCAGAGAGTACTCCGATGCTAAGCTTTTCTTCGTGCTGAAGAGCGTCCTGTTTTGTACATCCTTGTATTATTTCTCATTCAGAGCCCCACTGCAAACCCCCACCACCCCACACACCCACACACAGCCCCCCACATCCCACTGCCCCGGTGCTGTAAGCCTGTGTCTCACTCATCACACACTCAGCTGCAAACAGATGCTTTGCGCCCTCCACGCTCAGCAGACGACAGTGTGTTCAACTTTGCAAAGATGACACCATTAGCTGGCTGCTGCGACTGTGCTCAATCTGACTATGTTCGGAGGTGTTGCGGCATTTGAGAACATCTGTTCCTGCGAGCCGTTAATGGTTAATGCGTGCCGTTTGATTCGGGTAAATTTGCTGGGGAAATTTTTTGCCTCTTTGCTCCGTGCCTGAAGTTTCTCCCTCTCCTTTCCTTTTAGGTGTGGAAACATTAGCGGCTTTTGTTTACATGATTGTGGGTAAGAGATGTATGCTGTGGGCGTAGCAGAAACCCAGACAGGGCATGAAGACACAGACGGAGAGGGAGGTAAATAGAGAAGGAATGAGGAGGAATTCACAGCAAAGAGAGCGAGAGAGGGAGGGAGAGAGAAAACGAGGGGAGGGATATTGATAGAGAGAGAGAGAAAAGAGAGAGGAAGAGAGGGGGAGCTTTTGAACTCTCAGTGGCTGTCAGGATTTTCGGCTCCTCTGCACGCTCTCTCCTCCCTCGCTCAGCTCTGCCTCTCTGCACTGCAAACACAGACTCGCACACGCACCGCGCGAGATCCAGCGGATGGACTCTCTTACACACACCAGGCGTGTGGAGTAGCGCTGAAGACGGGCAAAGCACACAGCGCCATACATGGAGCAAACTTTAACGCTCAACTCCGTAAGTCACAAAAATCCTGCCACGCGTGCTTTTTTTTGCCCATTTGGTGATGGCACCTTCATCTTTCACACTAGGGATGTCTTGGCTGCCACACTGTTACTTCTTCTTTGGGCTCTTTGTAGCTCCTGTTGTAGCTTTCTGAGCAGCATACAGTGGTTAGCTTGTGTGGTCTGTCAGAGGAATGTTTTGACCAGTGCCAGCTGAGACTCCCATGTGCTGTGTGACACACACTACACTGCTGTATGCAGGAAAATGTGGCATTGCGTCTAGATCAGGATGCACGACGACTTTAAATTAGATGTCGTACTGAAAGAGTTTTGTTAAGTGACCCGGAGGCTTGTTATTGTAAACTGCATGGGGCCTTTTCAATGAAGCGCGCTCTGTTGCACTTGCCCCGAGAAATGACCCTTTCCGCAGCGAGTCGGCAGCACCGGGAGAAGTTCGATTAGCTGAAGCGACGTTGAGATCCGGCGTCGTCGCTGTCGGATGGTATTAAATCGGCAGTGAATTCTCTGTAGCTTTTTATTCTGAGGGAGTCATCTAACAACCACAGTTTAGTCTGAACTTGAAATGGTTGCCTGTGGTTTTACCTTGCCCTTATTTGCTTTGTGCAGGCATGTCTTCGTGTTTGATTCACCAGCCATCTCTATAACATATCTTTCCTAACACATTTCACAACTACTTTCTTTGGTAATGTGGAATCATACATGAAACTAAGCTTTAATGACTAGTGATTTAGTCATAGATGTCATACTTCATTATGTAAATTTGTGCTCTATTTTTTTGGTTATTATTTTTTAATGCGGATGTTGGGACTTGAGAAGATGAGCAGGTATCGAATCTTCCTGTGAATTAGCAGTAGTGTAAGGAGAACACGACACACTTTTATGTCTCTGACATCACATGGCCAGCTCCGTAGAGTGGGTGGACAGCTGTGCTCACGATATTTGTCCTTAGGCTACACACACACACACACACACACACAAAGCCAGCAAACAAAAATGGTGCATTAACACAATAAAAGTTATTTTGCTGTCCAGCTGCTCTGTGTTGGAATATGCAGCGGCCTTTAACCAGCTGAACAGATGTGGCTGCGGTTGCTGACTTTGCTGTTTGACCCAACTGTAACCACGGAAAATACCCGCTGCCTCACCATCTCTAAATGCAGGCGTACTGCTGCTCCACTCTTGGCTGTTGTCATACCAACATCACTTAGCGACATTTGAGACTATGGGAGTTTTAAAAAATTGTTTTTTTAGTTAACCACACAGCTCTTCATCAATGCCTGTTGATTTTGTATGCGTGAATCAGAACGCTCTGAAGCTCATACATTCCCCTCTCTCTGTTTACCTCGCTCACTATTACTATTATTATACTTATCTGCTTCACTGAAAAGGAACCTACTGCCAAGGGTGTGGAGGTTATTCAATGAGGAACGACTCTAGAGCTGCCAGACTTTTTTTAACCTCCTTGGTAACAGTTGAAACATGTCTGGTGTACAGTGGACTGCTCGTTGTGTTCAGCTTTTTACCTCTCGCATGAAGCTCAGATAATGCCGGGGCATGTTTACTTCCCGTATGAGACGTTGAGCAAGGCTGCAGACAGGCTTGGAAAGTTAATATTGTTGGCATCTTTTTGGCCTTGTGTTGGCGCAAGATGATGCAGAACCAGGCCAAGGTCTTGTCGATATTACACTGTGGGAGTCATAAACATGGCCCACTGGTGAAGCCTAAACACTGACTTTACCTCTTAAACATTTTTTTAACATCATCTTTCTCTGGTCAACATCAAATGTGGTATTTCCAAAGCCTGGTTATTGCCTGATCTTGTTATTTTTGGCTGTGTAAAATACCACTTATTACTCAGTTTGCAACCTACATGTGTTAGGATGTTTCAAAGAAAAGGTTAGCCAAATTATGTAGTGCTAGATCATTCTCATATTGTGTAGTAAAGTTGACTTACTGTACCCTTTCTCAGTGTTTTCCTTTTTAAAATGTGTATATTGTTGCAGTGGTGGATGCCCAAGTTAAATATGGCCAGAGTATTGAATAATTAGGTCAGGGTACATACAAGTAACCTCGGTGAGTCAAAAGCTCAGGCTTCAGGCCTCTATAAAATGCCCAGTTTGAGAAAGTTTTTCAACTCTTGGCTCTCACTGATGTCACAGAGAGGGGAAAATCCCTAATATAGTCATCTTCAGAGCACAGCTTTTCTAGTTAGGAGGGGCAGCCAATCAGAAGAAAGTCTTCCAATGATGTCTGCATCAAGGCCCAGTATAATATAAATAAGGATTATTTTGAACTGGCAGTCATGCAAAGCTGCTCCAGTAGATGCTGCAGTTAAATGATGATGGTGATTGTTTTTATAGGTCACCTTTAAACAGAAGCTGACTGATTGTTTTCAAAACAGAAATAACTGTCTGACCTATTTGTAATTTTACATTGTGAGCTTTACCATACATCCTTACAATCTACAGGACATCTTAGGCCTGAGTGATAAACATTGGACCAACTTGCCTTCACTTCTTTCCCATTTCACTAAAGTGGCTTTGGGTTCCCAGCATGACCAAAGGGATTAGACAGAGGGGTTTAAGGTCAGTAGGACTTAAAGAGGAAGTAAAGAATTATGCTACTTCTTGTATTCTGCAACATATGGCCTTGTTACATTTCCAGATGGCAAATAGTATTAGTATAATCTTATCGTCATAAAACAAATGTAGCCATACACCCAGACTTTTCAGAAAACTTTAAAAAAAAATTTCGTTTGGTAAAAAACTGAAGGGACTGTGAGCTAATTATAGGTGTCTGGTTTCAGGTTGGAAAGTCCATTTCTGGTGGTTTTTCTTTCTTTCTTTCTTTTTGTGGAAAAGAAAGGGAGCAGCAGGAGGGTGTGGTCGCGTCTTATGTGGTTTACTCACCTCCAGCCCTCCAGGCTCATGTGTACACAGCCCTTTCACTGTGATAATAAACTGCTGTGGGAAAGGTCCTGATCACTGGTTTTGGTTGCCTTCTCTGAAGTTGTTCTGTTTTTGTGGAGTTCAGCTGTGAATTGTAAATCGAAAGGCTTCTCATTTGTTGCTTATTTTGTATGCGGCCCTGCTTTAACACTGTGTTACTTTACAACAAATAGAGTTGAAGTCATGTTTTCATGTATGCTTTTAGGCTTGGTGGTCAGACCATTTTCACACATGATGGCAACCTGTGTAATTAATTTTATTACATTTTCATCATTACACAGTAGCTCTGAATATGAGAATGCAATGTCATGCATGGAACTGTATTTATCTCGAGTATAAGCCAGTTGATGATCTAATGGTTAAGAATAAAACAGGTCATTGCTTTCATTGCAATTGTGTGTCTGTTTGGTTTAAAGGCCTCGTGTCTAAATCAAACAGTAATTTCAGTAGTGAGAACTGATCTGACAACACAATTCTGACCATCCAATGAGTAAAGCAAAAGCAAAGCAGTAGAGTAAACACATCAATTTATAGGAATGCTAGAAGTACCTTTCAGCTTTTTAAAAAATAGCAACAAGCGCACAAGCACACGAGTCGCACCACACAAATCATACAAATGCCAGTTTAATCCAGACAGAAGCAGAGCTTTACCCATCTGCTCTGACTAACCTGTAATTATTGAGGAACAGGCAATAGATTACTGCTGATCATTGGGATTAAGAGATGAAAGGCAGCGTACTGACGGTCTCTTCCATGTAAATCACTCATACAAGTCTTTGAAGAGATAATTTGTTTACTAAATGGAAACTAAGTGGACCCTTCATGTGGCTAATAGCCAAAGGCCAGACATGTGACATTTCAGCAGCATTATACTGTTATGGATTGTTATCTGTTTAAATAAGAAATCGTTTCACTTAAACTTCCCAGAGGTCAGTAGCACAATGGAAATGTTGGCTTCCTACTCACGCTGGAGGATGAAGTGATCTTTGTATGCATGAATAACACAACAAGCTTAGATCAAAATTTCTAAATGACATTTACAGTATCTTCAGCAAGTTTTTTTTCCATGTATGTTTTTGTTTTGTGTTTTAATCTAAATTATTTCTGTGGAATAAGCAGATGGCGAGATGAGATAACAGTCTTGATCAAAAAGACGATGCTTTTATTCTTTTCCACTCCTCTGTCAGTATAATGGAATAATTACACATTAACAGAGACCTTTTGCTGTAATGGTTTTGCCAAGTTTATATCTAGAAATAGTGGGGAGGAAAACCAAAAAACATTTTATTTTTGTCAAATTCAAATGCTGAATGGTTTGAGCAGTGTTTTTTAGCGATGTCACATGCCTTCTAACGTCATGCAAGAATCAACAAGTTTCAAAACTGTCACTGTAAAATCAAAACTAACCAAGAACATGTGAAGCTCAGTTGGATCACCAGTCCAGCCTTCATTTCTGGGCCTATTATGGCAAACAGCATTACTCAACAGTGCATGACATTAAGTCACAAATATGATTGTTTGCTCTGTACAAGTCCTCAAATATCTTCTTCTCCGAAGGGTCTGAGTGTGGTTTCACAATCCTTGAACCACAGACATAACAGCGATACCAGATCTTACGAGACGGTCATTGTGTTCGTGTTTTTCCCATTCCTGCCCCTTTTGCATCACATAACCATGCTGACCTCATCAGATCCTCGCTAATTTGATAGGACGGCCTTGCAGATTTGTCGTGACAAATAAGATTATCACAGTAAAAACATTGGATCCTCTAAAAATCAAACACAGTGTTGCCTGTCAGGAGTTTCATAATTTTCCAAATCAGTCCCTTTCCTTGTCTCCCTACACTCCTTGCATGTTTGGAAAAGAGATGTGTCTTCCCTCTTATCAGCTGCCGCACCCTCAACCTCCCTCCCTCAAAAGGAAGTTGCCTTCATGCAAGGCGCTTTCTGATGTTATTTTCAGGGAATAGTTTGTCGGCAGCCACAGATAGCAGGCCTAGATTATTTTCCGTCTTGGGTCAGGATTGGTTGTTTGAGAACTTACCATGCAATTAGTCTTGTGACAAGCAGCACTTATTGCTGTTGTAAAGCCTGTCTAGAAATCTTTCGTGTGTTGATTGAATTAAGTAGAGGCTCAGCACTCACACAAAACCTATTCACTTTGTGGCAGCAGATGGCTTCTTCAGCTGTGAATGCTGAAGCAAAGAACAGAAAAAAGCTCTTTCTCAAGGCATTTTAACATGCTTTGCTCTTGTTGTGTGCTGAGACGTGCTCACCTGGACGCAGAAGGTTTTCCGCCCGAGGGAGGTCAAAGGGCAGGAGTAGACCTAGAGGGCTGAGGAGGGCTGTTCTGTGTCCTTTGTGACAGGAGCTATGGATGACTCAGCTCTGCACCAAAAATAGCTTCTAATTACTGCATGACAGATTTTATCCTTGCTTTAAAATAGAGTCCCACTTATATTGTTTTTTTTCATGCCACTGCTGATTTCTAGGGAGCAAAAAAGTTCCTGATATCTCTCTATGTGCAGATATTCTTGTACTCTTATACTGTATTTGCTCTCACGACAATGAGAGAATCTGGTGGCTCTGTTAAGTTCTTGTCCACTTAGATGAAAATGCAAAATGAGTGATCAACTTCATCCTATGTTGAAACATTGTGGTCTCTTCTAGAACCATAATGATATATTGACATGCCAATATAGTGGTCGATATTAGCCGTTTTGTAATATGTGTAATTGTTGTCTGTTGTGGTTGTATTGAGAGTGTCCATGTGAGGATAGATAAATGACGACTGCAGAACAAATCTACCTATGGGTACAAAAAAGGAACCTGAAACTGTTTGGCGATAGATGGGTATCTGTATTTATGATGGACAAATTCTAAAGTTAAAAATGTAAAAAAAAAAGAGATGGGAGACGCAGCCTTTAACCAGATTATGAGTATTGACATTCCATTTGTACACCAGAGAACACTCTATGGCTTGCTGTAATAACAAAGCAAGATTATGTTTAGACCATATTATAAGGATTCCTAACTAGCTACACATACCAAATGTTTAAATCGGATTTTGTATTTGTTAAGTAGTTTGTTGTTTGGGGTTTCACTTGCCCAATAATGTACATTTATTTAAGAAGAATGGAAGTTCATACATTTCAGTCAAATAAGGCAACAACTAGGGCAGCCTCATGTCACACCATAAATTTCTAGGTAATATAAAAATCTCATATCATGACATCAATGATAAATCAATGTCACGCATTTATGTTTGCTAGTGCCCACAACAATGAGACAAGCCCAGACATGTCTGAGAATGAGAGGCCTTTGTCAGCCTCCGGTGACAATTTAGGACTGAAAAAAAGGCAGCTTAAATAACCTTAAATAATAAACTATACTCTGCAAAAAGTAAACTGTAAAATGTTTTCACCAGCTGAGTCAAAAACACAATGTCGACTCAAATCCGGCTATGAAGGCACATGATGAGGAGAGATGCTAGTAGCTGGTGATGTTACTCAAATGTTCAGTATTTGTTTTTGTTTGTAAATGTATGTAAATGTCATATGTCATCATTTCTTTGAGACATTGCAATCTAATGTCCCACTGCTAGTAACGATGAATGAGGGAAGGCGCTATAAGCATTATTTATACTGGCTAGCAAAGGTTGACTCACTTAGTTTATGGTTTCAATCGCTACTTTTAAGATTTCCTGAATACAGAATGAAACTTATAGTTTTGGGTGATTTTATGTTATCCAGCACTTGCTTGGTTTAAAACAGCAGCCAGAATACCAAACTCAAGACATTAAAAAAAAGTCCGATAAACCATTTTCACGCTGCCTACGTCCATATTATACAGTTTCTAGTTCTATCCTTCCAAAAACAAACAAAAAATAAGAGTAAATTTAAAGTAAGATGAACTGACAAAGAGTTGTAAAAACAATGCCAGAACACTTCATACAGATGGCACTTTTATGTTGGTTTCTAAATTCATCGAACAGCTCTGCAGGATAAAATGTGTAATACCACAATTTTTACATTATGTTTTGTAAAACTAAAGAGCAAGCACAAATGCTGACATCAGTAAGATAGACAAACCCTCTCCAGCTGGCATATCAGCGTGGCTTTACATGAAAGCGTACACATTGAGCCTTTTAGTTCTGCGCTACAGTGTAAAGTACAAGAAGGTACTTTCATCTGCTCTGTTATTTCCCGTGGGGTTACCATAGCGGATGGATCCGCATATTTGATTTGGCTCAGTTTTTTACACCAGATGCCCTTCCTGACGAAAGCCTTCCATTTATCCGGATTTGGGACCGACACAAGGACACAAGGACTACACTAGCTTGTGATATCCTGAGGTTGGGTTTTGTGTCCCCACCATCATGGCACTGAAGTATACAGAGAGATTATTGTGCTCAAAACTTACAGCCCAAATCTTAGTTGTTTGAGACGTTCCTGGAGCTATGTCAGCCCAGTCTAAAATCATAACAATTTTCACCTGTGAGCGGCTTGTCTTATACATCTCCCTTTTTTCTTTAAATTTCTGGATAAAAGCAAGCTCTAGTAAACAGATTTATTAAATTACGGGCAGACACTGTTGCAAGATTTATTTATTTTTTGTGCAGAATCCTTTCAAAAGATCCAGTCTAAAGCACAGTTTGTTTGTTTCTTTGGGAAGTGTGAAGTGCACACCAGATGATGTAAGGCTTTGTTCAGACCAGTAAATGTAGTTCCCACATTCACTTCAGGAAGACAACTTCATTAATGCAGAGGGCTTTACGTAGCAAGCTCTGGCAGGAAAAAAAGGACCATATTTACAAAAAACTTAACTAAATGACATTACGTGTAAGTGTTTTGCTACAACTTACAGCGAGAGGGTGTTTCTCTTAGATAAATGAAGAGATAAATGAAGGTGCGAATTCCTTGTGGATTAGTTTGGAGCAAATTGGTAGGTCTTGGAGGCATGCACTGCGTGGGTGTTTTTCTGCTGCATCGGTTCACAGTACCAGGTGCTAAAAGCCTGGGTGAAACGGGATATAAATTGTAGGGTTTGTGATTAAATAAATTCACTCTAAGCCTGTTAAGGCAGTGACTGCTTTGAAACAACAACTCAACAAATGGATACACAGATTTTCCAGGATTTGCACTTTAAACACAATGAAACGCAGGATTGATAATAACATACCAGCCTGGTGCGTGTGGCACTGAATGGGGTAAATGGGGTAGTTTCATTTGCATTTGAGTTAATAAACGCAGCTGAAGATGTGCATGATCTCAAAGCAGATTCATCAACATGTGCTGCTTTTTATTTCCTGCCTCAAGATGCCTGAAAAAGATTTAAAATGCAGAAGAAGGAGCTTTTTGCACAGCATAAAGCAGCTATGGGCAACAGGTACTGCTATGTTGTTGTTGTTTTTTCTCGTAGCAGACTGTCACATTGAGTAGGTTTGCTTTAGTCTGAACATCTACTAAGACGGCCTTAAGCTCCCTGTCTGACAGCATGTCAAACCTGAGTTTGACTACTTCTGAAACTTTAAAAAAAAAACCATGCCGGGTGTGTGCAGGTTAAAACGCACAACTCAGGTTTTGATACTACAGGAAGTGATATATGTGTATATATGTGAGAGCCTGCAAGGAGAAACTGTCCAAAGATGTGCATTCTAGTGTATTTGAAACAATACTCGGCAATTTCTTTCCCTCATTTCTATTTGTTTTTAAATGCATTTACATACATGAGCGCACACCCACTCCAGATAGCCACAAGAATGCCACTACCACCCCTAACCCCACCCCCAAATAATCAGCACAGCCATTCAAATGAGATGTTTAACTTCCAAAGCGATCGAGCATGCAGAGATTTAATAAATAGGAGAAATCTACCATGCAAACCAAGCTGTTAATTTTGCTGAAATGAGTGGATGAGATACAGTGTCTATTAAGTCCGACGAATGCTTGGTCATTTGCCACAGGAAAACCTCAGAATGAGCAACCCCTGCTTTAAGAATAATAGCGGGTCTAAAAACAGTCGACATGTTGATTGTAGAGATTTGCCAGTTATGTGGAGGCACAGTGTTGCAGCAGAGCAGAGAGGAGTGATGCCAGATTTGAAAGGGGAAAAAAAAATCTTTTTCTGGTACATGAGCTTTAATAGCCAGCAGAAAAACGCCAGTTGACACGGCTGCCATTTGGAGTTTAAGAATAGCGCTCTGTGACAGCGGATAATGAAGCTCAGGATTTGGCTTGTGGACTACAAACTTTTATTTTGATTAAACAAAATTCATATGGTCTCAATTTTAGCTGACTGGGTCATTCTTGTCTCTCTCTCTCTCTTTTTTTTTTTCTTGAGTGAATTGAGAGAGGGAGCGAGAGGGAGCGAGAGGGAGCGAGAGGGAGTAGTGCCCCAGCTGGAAACAAAAGAGGGGGGAAGGCCGGTGTGGTTTTCACATAGCGAGCGCGCGTTTTTGCAAGGGGAATAAAAGGGGGTTAATTCATCTGATTCCTTCATGCCACTGTGGCAGAGGCTGTATGTATTGTCAAGCGGGTTGCCGTAGCAACAGCTGCAGAGTAAGGAAATCTTTCTTTCCTCTTTTTGCACCCCCCCCACACCTTCTTTCTCTCGCTTTCTCTCTCTCTCCCTCCCTCCAGTACCTTGTCAGATTTCTTCCTCATCCTCCCTCCCTTATTCCCTCTTCCCAACTTGTACAAACATGCTTTGCAAAGTTTTGGGTGGGGAATGTTCAGGTATGCGTTCACACACACACACACACACATATTTTGTCTGCGTGCCGCTGGTGTTGCAGACTAGGGAACAATGAGTCTCAAAAAGAGACTTTCCTTCAAGAGGACTTGGAACTTCAACACTGTAAGTAAACAGTGGCTTGCCGGCTGAATCTCCTCTTCCTCTCCTCTTCCTCTCCTGTGTGAAATGAGGAGACTACTTGTGTTCACTCAGCTGTTTTTGTCATTAATCTCCCTCTTTGTCGCTCTTCTCACTCTCTCAGTCAGAACAGCTGTTTGAAGCGGCAGGGACTTGTCGGCTGTTTTGTTTTGTGGAGTGCTGGAATCGGCCATTATTTGTGTTAAAGTTTAGACCAGGCTTTTTGTACAGAAGTGTGAGGGATTTCTGGAAAGGCAACGTCTCGACCTAACTTTTTGAGGGCAGAGACATGCCTAAACAAGCTCAAAAGATAAAAGAAGTCACTTTTTAAACATGTGAAACACACTCTGTGAGAGGTGATAGCGAGTGTGATTAACTAGGTGTTAATGGAGTTGGTCCTTCAACCATTTCACACTGATAAAAGTTTCAGTTGTGGTAGATCACAAACAAAGATCTGTCGGTGTGATCCTCTACGTTCCTTCAGCATGTGGTGTCTTGAGATGCCAGACTGTATGGCTGTACCCGAGTAAAGCTGAAAGAGTGGTTTCCAGCTGGAGAGCCAGATCGTGCTTTGTTTAGAGCCAGCAAGCTCGCCATGACTTCAGTTGTGATATTGGCCATTTGGTTGACAGACTTGCAGCTTTTTAGGGGAATTCCATTTGGGAAATGGGGTATTTTCACTTTTGACTCTATAAAAGGGATCAAAGAGGGCCTGCAGTGCTACTGCGCCACCCACAGTGCTCTTGCTTGTCACCAGAGGTGTCAACAGAGGAAGGAGGTGTTACTGACTAGAGGTGCCAGGGTCATCACTTTGGCCTCATTGTTAGAGACTTGTGGGCAAGGAAGCAATAATGAGTTGGAAAAACACAACACACTGACATGTGTGCTTGTGTGTGGTCTAACTCCAGCAGCAGATATCATTTTGGCTTCTTATCTTGCCAACTTTTAGAAGTACACATTTGTATATGTGTCTTTGTATTTGACAAAAAGCTTTTAGATAATAAGTTAGTTTATTCATGTATGGAACCACTTCTGCAGAAATCATTATATTTAAAAAGAGGAACAAGCTGAACAGCCACATATTTGGTGAACCCATGGATGAGATTACAACTCCACTGAAGAGATTGAGAAAAAATATCTTTCAATCGTGTTATACATAGTTGCATAGTCTGCCCACCAGAGAACACTCTGCACCTTCCCTGTTAAAAGAATGCTGCAAAAACCCATGATCTGAGGTGAGTTGAGCAGAGAGTGTATATAAGTAATCAGCTAAACATCCAAATTTTGGGAAAATCCTTTGATGTTTCAAAGAAAAACAAAATATCAGCCAGTATATAGCAGTTTTAAACCACCAAATATCGGTATGTGTCTTAAAAATTCTATATCAGTCAGGCTCTAGATGACATGAAAATTGATGACATGAGCTTCCGAGTCTGTAAAATGAGACCAGTGCAAACCTTCATAAGTTCTAATGGCCAGCAGGGGGGTGACTCTTCAGCTTGCAATAAGAAGTGCAGTTGTATAAAAATTGGAAATACATGTGTGGAAAAATGACACAATTGCTTGCATATGTGTAACATCAGTAAGCACTTTCCTGAACACTAAGCTGTATCAAGTAAAGTGCACTCCTATTTACAATAAAACTGAGCGTAAAGCAGAGTATGCTGTAGGGTGGAACTGCTGTGTGATTAAAAGGGGTAGGAAAGTAAATTGACAGGGACCCATTTATGTCTTTGTTATACTTTAAGTGACCACAAGTCCGATTTGGTCTGTTTGGGTCCGAGTGACACAAACTTCGTCATCACACTGTGAGCCTGAGGTTCCTGTGGATGTCCGTTTGACCACGTGGACTTTACATTACAATGCTTCGACCTCAAAGACGTATAATAAGTATGACTAATCAGGTTGTGGTGTCTGTTCGTGCCGGCAACAGCGTATAATCAAGACTTAACATAGAGGCATGCATGCAAAAATAATTGCTATCTCGGTTTAAAGTTCGCTGTCTGGGACCTTTCGACCTCGTGAGCCACAGCTAACCCCCAAATCACCGATGTAAGAACTGCGTAAAGAACAGAGAGTCCTTCGACTTCTCAGTGAGTTACTCTCCTCCTCGCTCGTCACATCCGGTTTTCAGACGATCAAAATGTGGCTAAATGTTCAACTTTGCTGATGAACGTTTGGTGGTTGAAGGTGGTTATGGCACAGTGATGCAGTCTGTGTATTTTTGGGACGATCGCATAGACAAAACAAGACATTTGAACCCACTGCCTTGGGCCTTGGAAACGTCTTTATTTTGATAACTCGCTGTTCCATTTCAAAATATGACATGAATTTTAATTAAATTGGATAATAATTTATCATGTGGCTGTTAGTCGGATAAGATCAAATAATTAGGGTTTTGCAACATTTGAGTTTATTTGGGTGCTTTAAGACATTTAAGACTTTTCTGTCACTAGGATAAATCTGTCATGATTGTGGTTGGAACCAGGAGATTGCAACAAATGTCACAAGCGAGTGATTTATCGCTGCTCTCCCACTTTTTGTGTAATTTCTGCTCTTGCACAACATGGATAGTTATCTAATTTGTCATCCATATAGATGTGAGTATTGAAGCACCGAGAATAGCTAAAATGCTCTTTTCAGTATTTAACCTTTTGTTTGGTCCAAACCAAAATTCACGTCACAGTTTTTTTGGGGGGGTTTTCCCACCTTTTTTTCTTAAACTGGACTCCAGCTGTGGTGCACTATATATTTAAGGTTTGAGGTTTAGCTGTTTTTAGACCCATAGGAACAGACAGATGGAGTGGGTGTTCTCTCTTTTCTCTCTTTCTTCTGTTTTGGCTTCACGTTGGTCCTCATCCTACCCACCCATGATTACTGTACACATGCGAGCCACCACAGAAGGGGTGGCTTTTTTGGGTGTTGACGATATAGGGGTTGGACTCAGCAGCAGCAGAGTTGTAAAGAAGGCTGTGATGGACAATTAGTGGTTTAGCGGTCTATGTCTGATAGAGCTTTTACATGTGGTCATTCCCAAAATGGAAACAAGCCGTCACGTCGGTGAGCATGACCGATCCCCCTAGTCTTTGTGCATAAAGTGAATAGGCTGCCATCTGAGGTTGTGCTGAAGCTGACTGATTTAAAGCTCCTAATTGAAAAATAAGAGTTTATATAATGAGTAAAATCAGAGCGGGGGGACAAAAACAGTCGATGTTCATTGTTTTCGTTGTTTATGTCATTCCTCTTATGATATTACAGCTCCACAATACAGAATTACGTGAGTGTACCAAAGCACAAAGTCTATTTGCTGCTGAAACCAAAGCTGGAGCGTGGCAATGAGAGCCTTGTTTAGTCGTATTTATCAGCTCTGAGTATTCACACTTTGAAGTGGCAGCTCAGAAAACACTCCTCTGGAAATAGTGCCTCCTTTTCAGATGAATCCTCCAACGCACACTTTTTTTCCTTCTTTTTTTGGAGTTTTCTTGGACAAAGCCCTAAGATTCTGCCTCTCATATCCTCCCCTGCATGTAAATATATATTTATGCTGTGGCTCTCCAGTTTGCACGTTAAATCTTTCTTTATTAGTGGGGTTTACACAAGCCTAACGCTGAGGCAGTGATTTTAAATTGAAGTATTGCCAAGTTAATATTCACTTATCCATGTTAAGCTCAGACATGGGTGGTGTTTTTATTGAGCCTTATTCTCTGGCTGTAATTACACTCCAATTAGGGCTCTGAGTACAAATGATTTCCATTGTGAATTAATCCACATATTATTTATCCCAATCAATTCATCTTGCTTTGTCTCAGCTGAAAATGTGAAGATAGTCAGTCAAACCAGTAATCAGCTGGGGATTCCTAATGATAATTTCTCTCAGTCTGCTTTCAGTGTATGGGTTAATTCCTGCAGCTCTACATAAACTTCTAAAAAGACGTCCGTGCCCAGTAGGGGAGCTCATGTCATTTGCCTTTCTTAGGGACATCTACACATGCATAAAACTGCAACTCTCCGAATTAACAAGTGAAAAGCTCATCGTTAACTAGTCTGCCTTGATGACTCCTGATCCTGTGACTTCAGTTAGCAGGAATGCGCACGTTAGTTCAGAGCTGTGGGTGGGGTACCAGTGTGGAGGTGTGAACAGCTGTCCATGGTACGGGTCGAGAGCCACCCACATAAAGTAATTGTGTAAGCCCCCCCAAGGTCCAACCCTTTCCAAGCAGCACACTCAGTTTTACTTACAAACCAGGAGGACACACAGCTCACAGGGATGCCTGAATGGACAGTGCTACCAGCACAGCATTCAGCCTCTTGTGTCTGCGCAGGAGGTCACGAGGGCAACTCCTCACTCATGTCTCTCTTTGTTCTCTTCCAGTCTGCTGCTTCATCAGATGGTGGTAAGTGCAACTCTTTTTTTTTTTTTTTTATGAGAGTGTGGAGAGGAATTCAATCTGTGTGCTTATGAATATTTACAATCTTAAAACTGAAGTCTTTTCAGCATTCATCGTTTGGTTCATTTTTGTTGCTTTTTTATTTCTCATTTTATATTCCGCCCTCAACACAGAACTTTGTAGCTGCTCAATAAAGTGACCTAATAAAAAGTCTTTTAGCAAGCATGATGTATTCGCTGTAGGCAGCATGCCTCGTTAACAAATGTTGTTTACCCAGCGTGGTTGGGTTGCTTTCATGGCTAAGCTTGGATGCTGTCTGGTCTTCCCTTTCATAGCAGTTTTAACAGCGCTTGCTAACAGGCTGACCGAGGCTGTGTTGAGGAGTGCAGCTCCGCTTCTTTCACAGTTGATGTGGATCAGACATGCACGGCTGTTTGCTTTCTAAAGCTGTCTCATTAGCTGAGCAGCCAACAGTGTAGTAAACATAGGCCCTCAGTCCTAATACAATAAGCCAAGTCCAAACAAATAGCTTGTCAGAAAACCTCAAACCAGGACTAATTTGACCGTACTGTTAAAAGAAATATGTTTACTCATAATTTATGGAAAACTAGTCTAATTTTAATTGGACATCTACTTTAACTAGGATGTGGTGTAGGCTTGGAAGGTCATACAGAGGCCACCTTATGTTTCTTTCCATTTGAAATGGGAATTTCCGAGTTCCCAGTCAGAATTTTTAATGGGAGCAACAGCCTCAAGTGGGACTTCCAACTCAGAAAGTCATACCTCCATTCCAGACACCTAGAAACCCATGAGTGACACCACTCCCCATTTAGCTTGTTCCAGTTGTAATGTAATGTTAAAAAAAAAGAAAAAGGAAAAAAAAACATTTGTTTTGGTTCTTAGCACCACAGAGCCTGGTATTGCTAACAATACAGCACAGTACTTGTTTTTGTGTGCTTAAAAACAGCACGTCCTTGGATAGAGACTTTTCAGTGGTCTGCATATGGCAAATTTAGTGAGTCACAAATACACAACAGTGGCAGAAAGGATTAAAGGTTTTACGGGTTTACTACTGTTTACATTCACTGCTACTATCTTAGATTGTTAGCTAGCCGTGGGTGGTGCTGCCCTGACTTAACAAATTCAGGCGGTGTTCCACATTCAGATTCCAACTGAGAACTTCCAGCTTATTTTGGAACGACCCATCAGAGCGGCACCATTGAGCCCGACTTAACAATCCAAGATGGCGGCTGTGCTTTTAAACATTGGTAAAGCAGTTTGTGCTGCTGTACTATTTGTACGTTTGCAGTCAGTGCTACCACTGTTGTGTATTTGTGACTCGACAAATAAGCTACATGCAGACTGACCTGTGAAAGCACAGTTTTTAAGTGCAACAAAAAAAAAAGTACTGCATGGTTTTGCTAGAAGTGTTCCACCTCGCCAAGGAGCAAAATAAATCCTCGGTTTTCCGACACATTCCAGCTACTGGAATGTGCTCAACTTGGGAGTGATGTCACTACCCGAGGTAAATAGAACGCAGCCTTACTCACAGTCAGTGATGTCATCTGCTA
The DNA here is from genome assembly GCF_041146795.1 of Maylandia zebra. Classification (NCBI taxonomy): domain Eukaryota; kingdom Metazoa; phylum Chordata; class Actinopteri; order Cichliformes; family Cichlidae; genus Maylandia; species Maylandia zebra. The sequence goes on along the minus strand of NC_135169.1, from coordinate 38,259,035 downwards.
TTTAGAGTTCTTTTATTTTGTTTGCAGATCTAGCCCACTCATGCAGGTGGATTGGCAAGATAAAGATATGCAGTACTACACCTTACTTGCCCCTGCTACCATTCCTTTCTGAAATGTAAAAACAACCGCTTAATTTCAGTTGCCTGCGCCAGCGAATTGACTTTCCACAGAATGACAACCGTGTATGTGTAACCAATTTGGCTGAGACCCTTTTTGTTCTTTTTGTTTTTACTGTGCGCTCCTCACTCGATCTGCTCACAGCTCTAAAGTGGCCATCTGCCGCCATGATAGCAGGTACTGTGTAGGCTGAGGCCACCACTTTAGCTTTGTACCAGCTCCTGTATTGTCACCCACACTTCCCTGTGGCCTTCCCTGTAATCAGCTGTGTCGCCTTTCTTTCCTCCTTTTTATCCTCTGCACTCTCTTTCTGCTGCTCCCTCGTGCAATGTGAGCAACCTCTGCTGTGTCTTTGTGCACTTCTTGCCTTTCTAGTCTAAAAAGCTTTAGGGTAAATTTTCCCCTCTCTAACAGGATCATTAATTTTCTGACAAATTGTGTGTTCTTTCCTTTATTTTAGATTTGCTTCAACTAAAGGAAAGGAAATTATTGAACAGGTTGTGAGAATTTTGAGTGGACTGCATGAATAGCATTAGCACGAGCGCCAGATGTGATTGATGTACCTACCTTTGGAAATTTCTGATTAACGAGGATCTCATTTCCATTTGCCATGGATTTAATTGCAGTCCAACTGTAGCTTTTGTTCTCAAAAACATTCAGTGAAGTTAAAACTGCTCAAAGGAAGTAAAACATACAAAACACCACTGTTATATTTAGAAAGGGTGAGAGGCCACAGTGGAGAATCTAGATCTGGTACCCCCCCCCCCCCCCCCCCCCCCCCCCCCCCCTCTGGCTGGAATTACCCTTTAGCATCAGCGCTCTCTAACCTTTGCACTGCACTCTCCTGTCTCGCAGACTATAGTGGGATCCAGCTGCAGAGCTGCTGCAGCCAGAGCAGCCTGAACAGTAATGGCAGCCTTCCAGGAGCAGGCAGCAACCGAGGGGCTCCAGAGCAGCGTGTGGCCAGCTGGTCCTCCTGCTTTGAGCGTCTCCTCCAGGATCCCGTGGGTGTGCGCTACTTCTCGGTAAGCTTGGAGAAAGAATCCTTTCGGAGGTTATCAAGAGTGTTATTAAGGGGTTTGCTGAAAGCTTCTCTGTGCTTTAGATTTGAGTCACTGATGTAGATCAAAGTCCTGTAATTCCAGATGTTACTTTTGGAGACTAATGAGCAAAAAAGGAAAGAATATTTTGAATACTTGAGGCATTATTTAATATTTCTGAGATTAATAGAAACTAGCTCCAACTGCAACACGGACAGACGTGTTAGCAAACACTTCCAAATTATCTCTCTGCCAGTTTATTTTAGTTCTGTACTTGTTCAACTGATGACTAATATGCATCCATTTTAGCTCAATTCTGAGCTCCACTGTCTTCAGAGGGAAATATTTACATCCAGATGTACTATTAATATTAGTATTAAAGAGTTGATATAGTGTAAAAAAAAAAAAAAAGCTGTAGTGTGATATATGAATGAATTCTTTTCCGTCTGGTTAAAGTGAAGAGCCATTTACCAACACTAAACCCTGGTGAGTGAGTGAGTGAGTGAGTGAGTTTATTGTCATGTACCATTTCCTCCCACATAAAAGATGTGCTTTTGAATTTAGCCCACAACACCTTCAGAAAGCTCAACATTAAGTTCTTCCATCCCAGAACCACCTCCCTCCTCACCTTCCCTCAGTACTGATCAGAGCTGCGCTCGCCTACACCATCCTGCGCCTACACTTACACCAATCTTGTTACATTACACCCAGTAATATCTGCCCGCTCGACTGGTCTCAACAGCAGCAGAACTGGAAAGATGAGAATGTGATCACCAGTTGAGATTACATAGACAGAGGAAAAAAAAACCCCTCTTTTACTGTGTGTTTCCACAGGAATTTCTCAAGAAAGAATTCAGCGAGGAGAATATCTTGTTCTGGCAGGCCTGTGAATACTTCAGTCATGTCCCTGCAACAGATAAAAAGCAGGTAAGCTACAGTGTGCAGCTGCAGATCCTGTGACAGTTTTGTTTGGGGGCCCACTGTGAATTGTTGGATTATCCCCTTTAACCAAGGGTCATACTAAAAAATATGAAGTGTTTAAGACCTGAGTTTTCTTTTTTCTGTAAATCATTTGTCACACAATTAAAATAAGTATTATTTATTTATTCTCTTTTAGCTTGACAGTCTAGCATACTTTAAAGCACACTGCTAATTTCCTATAACGTATGTGGAGCTTTTATTTTGAATGGTAAATGGCCTGTATTTGTATAGCGCTTTTACTAGTCCCTAAGGACCTCAAAGCGCTTTACACATCCAGTCATCCACCCATTCACACGCTGGTGATGGCAAGCTACATTGTAGCCACAGCCACCCTGGGGCTACCGGACGCTGGCGCCACCGGGCCCTCTGATCACCACCAGTAGGCAACGGGTGAAGTGTCTTGCCCAAGGACACAACGACCGAGACTGTCCAAGCTGGGGCTCGAACCGACAACCTTCCGATTACAAGGCGAACTCCCAACTCTTGAGCCACGATCGCTTTGATCTACATCAGTGACTCAAGATTCAGCTACTCTAGCTAATCTACCTACTTCTCTCTAAAAGGTTCAGACTAAACCGAATCTGCTCACTTAGCTGATGTAGACTCTTAAAATGTACTTTTATTTTGAAAGGGAAACCAAAAAGAGGGGGAAGGCTCTAACATGGTGTGGTCGTATGCACTGCCTACAGACGGCTTTACAGTTGAATCTACATCATAGTTAGGTAACCCCCCTGAGACCCTACAAAGTAACTTACGCCATGACCTGATGTGCACGTACCTGGAAATGTAACTACATCAACGCATCTACGCAACCCGCAACTATTGCACTTTTATTACTGAGATATTATCAACAATGACTTTAGTATAAGGAAGAAGTCATACCCTCATTATGAAGGCTCACAGGGGGAAAAAAGCACAAGAAAAAGTGAGGACCCCGGAAAGAACAGTGTCCCGGGATTTTGATTTGTTTTTATTGTGGCTGGCGCTGCATATACAACACTTGGACATAAGCACAAGGTCATTAAGAGCGCGCAAAAGTATAAATGAATGCTGCCAAAGACATAAGCCACTTACCCAGGTTACAAGAAAGGTTCTAAAAAGAGTTGTGCATACGTCTAACTGTAACAGATATCGCTTACATGTTGTAGCTGATTACTGCACTAGGGGGCAGTGTCACAAACAGCCAGTATGTGGGCTAAGTAAAATTTTTGGTCCTTCAGCCAGCCATAGAAAAGGGCAAACTTATAACATGCGAAGAGCTGAAGTGAAATTAAGTGTTAAAAACAGTCAAAAAAAAGTGCTGCGGCCACCATCTGTGCTTCTCATGCTTTATTTTGGTCTTATTTTGGATTTTTTTTTGTGCTTTTCCCCATTAACTCCCCTGTTCCTGTTTCCGTCCACTTTTTCAACCAATCACCTTCAAGCTATGTAGAGCTGCATGGTTCTGGGTTGTTTAAGGACTGCATGCAAGCATGTTTCCATTAGATGCATACCCTTTTTTGGGGGGGGGGGATCGCTAAACAAACCATAAAACAAGCATGATGGTGTTTGCGTCACTGTGGCATAGCATAACACACACACTCATCACAAATTCTCAACAATTCTCTTTCCTGCAGCTGTCCCAGAGAGCAGGGGAGATCTATAACAGCTTCCTGTCCAGCAAGGCCACCATGCCGGTCAACATCGACAGCCAAGCCCAGCTGGCCGATGACGTGCTAACCTCCCCAAGGCCTGACATGTTCAAGACCCAGCAGCTACAGGTAGCAACGAGACAGCTGTTGAGTTTATTTATTAGTGTTCCAAATGAGGCAGCGGATAAATAATGCGGTGCTCCCGCAGTAATCAAAACATTCAACAAACAGTTTGACTTTTAGTGACAGGCCCTTTGTGAGAACCTCATTTGAATTCTTCAGTTGTTCGGTATCAAGCTGAGGATCAAGCTTTTTCTAGACAGTATTAATGGAGGAGGGATTCTGCGTGCAGTAGGGGGTTCTGTTCTCATCTAGCCTTTAGTCACTTAGCACAAGCATATTGGCTTTTTTTTTGGTGGCCATCTGCATTTGTTTACAAAAGGGCTCTGAGGCTTTACCAGAGAGATAAACACAAACTGGCATACACCCACAGAGAACCTAGCACATACTGTACACACAGCCCCATAGACACACAGTCAGAGATCTGTATATTTTCAGTGTGCACATGAGTATGATTAAATTTTAACCGTTAAGGCTGCTGTCAAAACATGAGCTGTAACCATATGTTAACACTAGCAGCTTTTTGTCTATTGCACATCTTCTCTTCTCTTTTTATTTATTTATGTATTTTTTTGGTCAAATCCTCACTTGCGATGTCTTACTCATCGGCCCCTCTCACCACGTCCGCAGATCTTCAACTTGATGAAATTTGACAGCTATTCGCGTTTCCTCAAGTCCTCCCTCTACCAGGAGTGCATGCGTGCTGAGATGGACGGTCAGCCGTTGCCGGACCCCTACCAAATCCCCTGCAGCCCCGCCCCCTCAAAGCACAGTGCCAGCTCTGACCGCTCCACCCTGTCGACCCCCAAAAAGGTATAGCATTTATTAAAGACACTTCTCACGGAGTTGTGCGGTTGTTGTCCAGACTGACTGATAACGGGTCTATTTGCCTCCCAATCCACAGGACGTCAGAAAGCAGCGCTCAGGGAGGTCACTGAATGAAGACGGCAGAGACGAGAGCGCCGACAAGAAACGTGGCTTCTTCTCTTGGTCGCGCAACAGGAGCTTTGGGAAGGGTCCAAAGAAGAAGGACATCGGAGACATTAACCTCGGTAAGGAGTGAACTGACAACGGTGAATGTTTCAAACGTCCCCGACACAAACGTCTGCAGTGCTCAATTGTCCTTGAATAAGACACCAAATCAGTGCCAGCTCCAGGGCTGGAGTGAGATACATGCAGGGTAGAAGTGAAGAAACACAGCTGGAAGTCTCTCACACACTGAGAAACACACAGACATACCACTGGTACCCTGGCAAAAACATACTTGTTGCGTCCTGACACACTGAGGAGGCCCAAGGAAGGGTTTAAATGATAGTCTTAGTGTTTTTTTTATTGTTTTGTTTTTAAGTTGTTATTATGTTTTGGGTTGATTTTATTTAAGACTGGCCATAAACTTTAATCTACAATTCCATTTTCTGACTTTTAGGCTTACATCCGTAATGATTACTTGTAGTTTCTTTCTCATGCCAGTTGTGTGCAAAAAAACTCGATTCTGTTCTTACTTAATGTGACTAAATATACTAGTGATGGGTCGTTCGCGAACGAAATGGCTCTTAGAGCCGGCTCTTTGACGTGAACGACGAGAGCCGGCTCCTTATCGCGAGCCGTGACGGCTCGTGGTTTTTTTTTTTCTTTCTCTCACCCTCTGTCTCGCACTTTTTTTCCGCTTCACTCTGCACGCGAGCCTTGTGCTTTACGCTGGGCAGAGGGGGGAGGGGCGGTAGTTACACTCAGTAGCACAGGAACAACAGAGCCAGAGGGAGAGAGAGAGACAGAGAGCCAGGGACAACAACGTCACATTAGAAAGGTATAGTAATCATCCAAAACTATTTTCGGTTGCAGATGATAAAGGATTCAGAAAGTGCGGATTCATGCGGGCCCATATGACAGAGAATGTGCATGTCCTTTTTGTTTTCATATTATAATTTATATTTAATTGTGTTTTGCAGTGTTTTGTGTTGTTTTCACTTTAAATTTGTAAAAGGAAAAAGCTGAAAATTTAAATAGTTAAAAGTTGAAATGTGAATAGTTGATTTTTGTATTATATGATTTATTTATTACATTTTATGTGGTGTGAATAAATAAAAGTATATTTACGGTGGTCCCTAGAGACAAAGCACATACAAACTTCAAATCACGTACGAACTCTGAAGCATGTACAAACTCCAAAACACGTAAAAACACGTACAAACTCCAAAACACGTAAAAACTCCAAAACACGTAAAAACACGTACAAACTCCGAAGCACGTAAAAACTCAGAAGCACATAAAAACTCAAAACACTTACAAAAGACAACAGAAGTGCTCCAGGATGTTGGGCGCAGTGTTGAGCTTTTGTTATCTTGTGGCTACACAATCTAGCAAGTACCAACGACCGGATTTGGTGTGTGGTAGTATTTGAATATATTTGAATATATTTGAGTGCCTGTGTATGAATACACAAACAATACACACATGCTTTCATGCTTTCAATTGTGTAATTTAAGTGATCTAGTAGCTCTGCTTTGGAAGTTCAGTTCATGCTAGAAATGTGTTTTGGAGTTTGTACGTGTTTTGTCTCTAGGGGCCACCGCATATATTTATATATAAACATATATAAATAAAACCACTTTTTTACGTTAGTAATTCCTTTTGTGCATAATTTTATATTATTGTGAATAATAAATTAATTAAAGCAACAAAACAACCTGAAGAGCTGGTTCGGAGCCGAAAGAGCCGGCTCTTTTTAGTGAGCCGAGCCGAAAGAGCCGGATCTCTAAAAAGAGCCGGAAATCCCATCACTAAAATATACATTTTACACTCTCTCTAAATGCATTTGTCCTGAAATGAAACTCCAACTCCCACTCATATCCTTTATTTATTCTCTTTGATAAAACGCGCCTTTCTGTTTGCCAAAATCTTCCAGTGACCAACTTCGATACTGAAACACTGTTATTAGTCATATTACACGTCGGTGTTGCATATTGTAAGTGTCATGTAAAATGAGCAGTGCGCTCATGTCTCTCTGACGTGCACTAATCTGTCGTACTCTGCACTGCGCTGTGCAGATTACTGGGGCAGTAATGGGAGGAGGGAATCCCAGGGCTCCTTGTCATCCGGTACCAGTCTGGAGATGCCCATTTCCTGCTCCGCTGGCAAGATTGAGGTAAGACTCCTATGGACAGGTCACCATGGCAACACAGAGCTCAGTGTCTGGTGAAGCTATTATAATAGGGCCGCAGCAGTTTTTTATATACTTCTCAGACCATGGAGTTTTTTTGTTTATGGGTCACATGGAAGAAAAAACACACACATATATATATATATATATATTTATAATATTAAAAAGTATTTATTTATATATGCGTTTATTTTTAATTCTTTGACCATAGTCTGATAATCGCCACTCGGTTGGAGCGTGGGAACGTGCTCCCAAACAGTGCAGCGTGCTGCTACCCAACGGCTCCTGCTCTTCTGTCAGCCTTCGGCCAGGTGCCTCCATCAGGGAAGTCCTCCAAGAACTCTGCCAGAACATTAGTGTCAACGTTGCCGCCGTTGACCTTTTCCTCGTGGGAGGAGACAAGGTGAGAACAAACTGCTGTCAAATGCTGCATACCGTACATCTGCTGCTGCTGTCCCAGTAAGCTAAGCACTGCTACAGAAAGAATTTGAGCGGAGTTATTCAGCTGTGCTTACACTAAGAAAATAAAATGTAGCCTTTAGGAGTTGCTTTGTTTCATTAGGGGTGAGGCTCTCCCAAATAGAGACTTTTGAGTTCTGTAGAACTTATCAGAAGGAAAAAGACAAAGCTTTGGTTACAAAAAAACTATCTGAGAGTCATCAAAGAAAGGGTAGAAGAAACACAGTATCTCACATAGGGGTCACATTCTGTTTACTGCTTACTCTGACTGATATAGGATTTTTAAGAATGATACCAATACCAATATTCGGTTACTTGAAAAGCCAATATGTTGGCAAATATTTCTTTTTAATTTCAGATACATGAAACAGATGTATTTCCCTAAAATTTGTTATGTGCAAATATTTGTGATTCCTTACTGACATAATATGACAACGCAGTTTAAACGTAATCTTGTTACAACGATTCACAGATTACTCATTTACACTCCTTGTTTTGCTGGGATCAGCTGATCGTTGCGTTTGTGGCGTTCTAAAATTGTTGCCAATACGGATGCTCCAATGTGTCCTCTGTGGACAAAGTGTGTAACCTCTTAAAATTGTCTTTTATTGGCCTTTAGAAATACTGATACCGATTGATCAGAAAATGATCGGCCTTCTGAGAAGCTCATCTATGCCAAAACCCAGTTTTCAAAAATCTAATTTTAAGATAAAGGATTGCTTGTGTCATGCTTAATAATATAATGAAGCAGGTGTGCTTCCAGGAACCCCCCAAAGAAGTATTAGCCCTATTGATATATCTGTCAGGCTCTCTCTAATATAAGCTGGGGCACCCATAATTATTCAGTAAAAGCTGATGAAGTTTGAAACAGTGAACATGATAATCATTACTTTGAATGAGGAGAGTGTCAAGCTGACATTTTTCACAATTACAAAAGCAAAACAAAACAAAAATGCACATAATTACTAGAGATGGACCGATCCGATATTGCGTATTGGTATCGGTCCGATACTGACCTAAATTACTGGATCGGATATCAGAGAGAAATAAAAAATGTAATCCGATCCATTAAATATCAAAAAAGCACCTCACAAAACTTGCGACATGGTGTAACTCGGCTCATAACATGTCGGAGCAGTGTGCGTCACGTGATAGAGCAGCTGTGTGTATTTGTAGCCTCGCTAGCAATCCGGCATTTCATCTCCGAGGAAGTTAACCCAGAGAGAAGTAAAGCAAGTGAATGTTTGTAAAGCATTCCCGCGTTAAGCTTAACAACCGATATATGGAGCGACTGCCTCTTCTCTCTCCCTCCCTCTCCTGCTGCTGCTTCAATCATGAAACTGATTAATGATCAGCTGATCGGCTTTTCTGTCGTGAGTCCGTCTCTCTTCTTTGTTTTTGGCCCACTTCGCGCCAGAAAGAGGAAACCAGCGGCTGAACAACAGCAGCACGTTTAATCTGTTGTTAGAATTTAATTAATATTACTTTCTACACCAGGATCTTTTTCTATGTACCTGACGGCTGGTAACTGTGCAGGGGCGGATCTAGCAAAGTTTAGCCAGGGGGGCCGATAGGGCATGAACAGGGAAAAGGGGGCACAAAGACATACTTTTCTTTATTCTCATTTAAAATGTCTAGCTTTTAATAAATAATTATCTGAATCTTACACCCAAAGTTTTAATCTGATGTAAAATGTATAGAAGTCCATTACTGTATATAGTAACTATTAAGTCTAATATATATATACCCTAGTAAGCTATAGTACTTTTTCCTTTGTGAAGGTACCATCTGTGCAGTCTGCAATTATGTTGAAGAAAGATGTTGAATCTATTTAATATTTCTTGAAAAATAATTGATATCTGTCCATTTTTTTTTTCACACTGCATCAAATTAAAGTTGATTACATCGATTAAGCATCATGAGGTGGGGGGGGGTCATCAGTTTCTCACCCCGATGACTAACCCTATTGGTTAGGTTGCTTACTCTTTAAAATACCAGATTAGGGAGGATGGTGCAGGTTTAAGTTTATTAGATTGATCAGTGTTGCTGAACTATGAAATATTTTGGGTGCAGTGTATTTTTTGCATACAGGTATAACAGAATAGCTTTAGTGTTGTTGTTTATTTAAACTTGAGTATTAACTTATACAAAATGCAGCAATATATTTAAAAAAAAACCAGTTTTATTGATTAAAAAACACACTATATCGGATTCATATCGGTATCGGCCGATATCCAAATTTATGATATCGGTATTGGTATCGGACATAAAAAAGTGGTATGTGCCATGTCTAATAATTACCTTGAAAAAGGAACTTCAGCAGGCCGGGGTGTGTCTTGTGACTTTATAATTTTTATGTCATCTTGACAAAATTAGTGTACACAGTTTAATGATGATGGATGTATAAATACCACATACTGCACAAATGTATGCACATTTTATGTGTTTTTATTTGATGTAGGTTTGGGAGAGAGCAGGGGTGGAAGGTGAGGGGGGGAGTGTTTTTACTACTGCTGCATATTACTGTGAAAACAAATCTTTGTATGCTGCTGCAAAAACAACAAAAATATTGTTTAAAAAAAGATGATGGATGTGCCGCGATCTTGGCCGTGTGACCTTGTAAAAAGATGACGGAAAGAGAAAGAAGCAGAAGATTTTTCACTAGGCAGTTAATTTTAACAGCAGCTCATTAGAGGTGCATGAAAAGTCACTGATTCTAATAACGGCGAGAATGAGGTGAAGTGAAGTGTGATGATCAGTGCTCAGTGTGAAACAGAAGCCTTGTACTCGAGCTAAGATGGCAGATATTTTTCATATTTACAAAAAAACAAATACTTCCAATATCCAGACACTTAAATATCTGGGTACAGCACACCTGAGGAGTCCTTGTTAGCAAATATAAGTTGTGAAGTGAATCAAAAAGAGAATTACAGATAATTTGTTTTTTTCATTGCTGTTTATAGCGCTCAATACTGTGTTTGATCCTGGCTCTTTATGTACTGCTAATGTGCAGTTTTATGCTTTTTTTCCCTTTTAGCCTTTAGTGTTGGACCAAGACTGTATGACACTAAGCTCCAGAGACCTGAGACTGGAGAAGCGCACATTGTTTAGGTATGAACAACCGATCAGTGTTCCCTTGAGTCTGTTAATCGCCTTCAGTTTCTCATTTTGCGTTTCTGCTTTCATTGCTGTCACATTTACTTTGATGCTCTCGGCTCACTGGTAGGTTGGATCTGGTGCCCATTAACCGCTCCGTGGGGCTGAAAGCCAAGCCGACCAAGCCAGTCACTGAGGTCCTGCGGCCCGTGGTGGCCAAATATGGTCTCCACCTCGCTGATCTTGTGGCCAAAATAGTAAGTCGTCTCCAGTGCCTTAATCCTTTTGAAGCTCCCGTGTGTCCAGACAGCAGCCTGTGTAGTGTGTGACTGTGCCACAGGGTGGAGTATCATGGTTAGGGGGGTAAAACGACCGCATCCTTTTCCATCTCTACACAGTGGTTAGCACTCTGACTCAGCCCAGCCTGCTAAGACGAAACACCGGGGCTATAATTAAGAATGACGACACTCCTCAAACATGCCGACTCTCTACTCCTCCCCCTAAACCCCTGTCAGATTTATTTTAGTCCTGTGGGTTTCCAGGCATTATAACTGTATTATACAGTAGACCAGAGCTGAAAGGTGGTTTATAAACTAAGCAAAGGAACACGCGCAGCAGCAGTATTTAGATTTCCGCACAACAGGTGAGGATACTAACATGTTGACCTTCAAATTTTATTTTATAATAGAGCGGCGAGACTGAGCCTCTGGATCTGGGTGCCCCCATATCGAGTCTGGACGGCCTGCGAGTTGTGCTGGAGCGAGCAGATCCCTGTTCAGTCAAAGGTAGAATGGAACAAGAAAACAAAACTGGTTTGTCCTTTCTCATCAAGGCACCAGAAAAATGTAAATCACGCCCACCTCAGTCATCCTGCTGATTAACGTGTACGAGTTTTTGCAAGACGTCTCTCTCATTACGCCTCAAGCACCCTCTCCTCCCCTCTCTGTCTCACGCTCTTCCTCATCAGTTTCTCACCCCGATGACTTTTTCATGTACACATCTCTCTGTTTCTCTCTCTCTCTCTCTCTCTCTCAAATAGACAAATCCAAGTCTTCCTCCTTAAAAAGTCACCCAACCCGGAGTTTTTCTGCGACAGTGAGTACTCGTCACATCTTTATTCTCACACAATGATAAAAAGAGTGGTGTTTTTGTCTTTTTCTGCTGCTGCTTCTGCAACATCATTTAATAACATTATTAACACTGAGCCAATGCTAAGCTATCAGTTGGTGTTTACTTCCTTTTTTTTTTATATTATTATTACTGTTATTTTGGGGTCTTCCTCTCCCTAACACTGCCTATGGCTGACTCACTCGCTCCTGTTTTCTCCGCTCGAGTTATTGCACCATATGAAGGCAGATCCTGCTTAGTCTGGATTCTATCAGGGTCCTTAGACACACAGCCGACAGATGGACCAAGCTCATCTTTACCTGAAGGTCTCAGTAAATCTGGACAAACTGCTCAGTAGGGTGCTTAGCAGCTCGTGCTTAGCTTCGCCCCCATCCCACCCCACCCCTTACGACCTCCCCACACACCACATCGTCCCTCCATCCCCTTAATAGAGTGCCTTGTTATTGTTGAATCTGCAGGGAGATGAGAGGTCAGCACCAAAGGACTTTTCTGTGAGGCCAAGTGGACCAGACTCAGCACTCCCAAGGGATAAGAGAAAACAGAAAAAGATTAATATAGATGAAGCTGAAGGTAAATCCCCCTTTTTCTCCTTATTTGTCTTTCTTTCTTTTCTTTTTTTCAACTTGTGGTGGAATTCTTAGCTTTGCTTTGCCTTTAAGACTAACTCGTGTCTTTGTTAGTTCCACGAGGGTTCTTTTCTCTTAAGAGGAGCGAGGTTGCTCTGCTGCACGTCACACCCAGCTAATCCTTTTCTTGCGTGTGTGTGGAAACTTTCAAGTGAGGAAATGTGCTTGAACTGTTTTCCAGAATTCTTTGAGCTGCTGAGCCGGGCGCAGAGCACCCGAGCCAACGACCAGCGTGGTCTCCTGAACAAAGACGACCTAGTGCTTCCCGACTTCCTGCGACTGACTCCGCCCACTTCCTCTGTCTCCGTGTCCTCCGACCTGGCCTGCTCCACCCCCAACTCCCTGAAGCCGGTTCGAGAGAATGGCATTCCCTTCCGGAGCCCCCTCACTTCCAGCCTACGCTCGGAGAGCCTCGACTCCTCTCTTAGCTCCAGTGCGAACGGACACTCCAGGCGGTGCCTCATGCCCCCTCCACGCCACCCAACCTTCGGCACTCACATGTCCCCCATCCTCCGGCCCTCAGACACCCGTCCAACCCTTCGCACCGTGGAGGAGGACGCCAACACCGACCTGACTCTCATCGGTGAAGGCGACATCAGCAGCCCCACCCTGCTGCCTCCTTCACCATCCCCTGTGTCGTCCTTCGATAGCAGCCTGCCGGCAGCCAACTTCACCCCGCCACCGCCCTGCTCCCAGGCTAAAGACACGGGTGAAGAGGGAAAGTCCAGTTCAGGTATTTCTACAGTGTAACAACCTAACACTCGGTGTGTTTGCGTGTGTGCTTGTGCGTGTGTGTGTTGTACATGCATGTGTGTGGTCAGGAACAGGACCACTTTGACAATAAAACTCCCTCTACACTGACTCTGATGCACTTTAATGACAAATTGATATCGACTCTTTCTCAGTTTGCCTGATTCGTCTTTATCAAGCTCAGCAAAGCATGTGTGTGATTGATCATGATGATTACACTACTCAAGATTGATCTGTAAATAATGACCTGTGTATTTTGTTCCGTGAGTAACGTTTACTTGTATATCACCTCCCTCGCCACAAATTGTTGAGTTGAACATGTGACTGACATAAGCGGATTTCCAGTGATATATTTTGTCCTTTTGGGTGCATGCAAAATGTGACTGATTGCAGATCTGTTGAATATCAATGAAATATACACAATGCGTAGAGATTAATGATCAATATTTGACAGTTATGTGGACGCTAGATGTTGTACCGAAGATTAGAAATCAGAGGAGAAAAAAAAGATCAGCTTTCATGTACAAAAAAAAGAAAATTGAGCCAGACTGCTGCACAGTGTTGGACCTGCAAATACCTAACAGTCGGTACATATAAATGCTGTATCCCTATCCATCCCACCTCCTCTACTTAAGAGCAATTCAACAATGTCCGTGTCAAAAAGCTAGATGTTTTTTTCATTCTCTTTTTACGCAATGCTACAAATCCGGTGAGCCATTAAACAGCTCATGCTGTAGCAGTTTGAGCAACGGTGAAAAATTATTAGTCATTGGAGGACAAGTGCTCCTTGGCGCTGGTGACATTGTTGAAGTGCCTGTCATTCTTTACCAGGCTCATTCGCTCTCTAGGTGCCTGTTTGTAGATAATCACTGCCAATAATCTCTGTACCTGTGATTGAATAGATCTAATAAATGTTAGAATTGGAAATCACTCTCGTCTGTCTTTTTACACGTTTGTCAGATCAGTCCCTCCCCCCCACTCCTCCCCTCTCTCTCCCCGCCACCCGCCGCTTGTCCTCTCCACCTCCACATGCCTCCTTCCGTTCTCTCTTAGCTTTTTTTGTTTAATTTGTTTTTTCTTTTTCTGTTTTTTGTTGTTGTTCTTGTCTAGTGGCTTCCTCCTCTCATCAGCTCCCACTCCTCCGTGTCCTTCCTCGTGCGCGCTCATTTCACAAGTGTCACTGCTCGCTGGGTGTCTTTATTTTTTTTACTCCTAGGATCTCTCGGTGTGTGTTTATTCTGTGTCGTTGCTCAGCCGACCTGCTTCTTGTTGTTGCTGTTGTTGATGATATAACACATATTGCTTTTATTTCTTTAAATTGAGCCACTGCTGTTCGCGCGCGTGTGTGTGGGTTTCGCATTGGGTTTGCAAAGCTTTGCCTCGGCATTGGTTCATCGTGCTCTGAGTGCATGGCCATCTCTCGCACACATTTCCCGCCTTTATGTGTTTTTTTTTCCCGCTCCTCCGTGCATATGTGTGTGTTGTCTGTGATGCTATGTGAAGTGAAGTAGTGATTTGATCTGTGACAGTGTTGCTTTGATATCCTACATGTGATGATCGCGGCTTCGAGTTGAAGCCTTTCCTGACACGCTGTGAAGTCGTCAGAAAAGAAGATAACCACACTCCTGTGTTCCAGCTACAGAGCAGCTCCGGCTGCTCTTTTTGATGCACCTCAAAGCACTTTTTTAAAGGGGCACAAACATGACCTTATTGCCTTGTCTTCATATCTACGCTTTTAATGCAAAGCAGGGCTTACCCACACAAGACGAGGAGGATAAATCGAAGCTTTTTCAGCTTTCATACAGCCTCATTCCTCTTTTCTGGTTGCTAAGCACATCAGGCTGATTCTTCCCACCACCGGGCGCCATGGTAACCTTATCCACGAGTTGTCTGAGCTACAGATAGAAACTGTCACTACTGGTTTTCATCTATCTCCCTGCCTCTTTCTCTCCGTTTCTCTTTTCTCTCGCTTGCTAAAACGGGAGCAGAGCAGTGATTCGGTATGGCCACGCTTTTAGCGCAGTTTGCCACCTTGGTATCACCGAGGCTGTGCTGGGATCTTTACAGCGAGCTAAAACGCCTCCACTTTCTCACTTTCTCACTTTTTGGACTTTATGAAGTTGTTACATTTGAGTTTGGGTGGAAAGTTAAGCTCGCTGGCTTTCTTTAGTTTAAGACAAAGTAAACCACCCACAGAGTACAGTTGCATCTTTAATTCCAACTGCAGCGAAGCCAATGTTGTGCAGTAGCAGCGTTCCTCTTCTTTTATCTGTCATCCTGCTGACTTCAGGCACTGCAGAGATGTCTCCTCGCTTTCTGTATTACTGTTAGACTGACGCCCTCTGCTGTTCCGAGAGAATAAGAATACAGTAATTGCTGCTTTGGTAGCTTGACATGGATCTCATTTTAATGCCATGCAGAAAGTCAAAGACATCCTTTCTACAGCAGCAGAAGTGCATCACGCGGTACCATTTTTCACATTTCCTCTAATTCTACTGGAAAGTCACCAGTGTGCACACATGACAGTTACACAAATATCTTGAACTGCATATGGTTTGAATCCAAAAGAAGGCTAAAGTTCTTCAGTGATCTGAAGCTTTTAGTACCTTTAATGGGTACTAGTTTTATAGTTTAATAGTTTTATAGTTTAATTAAAGCCCTAATTAAACTATAAAAGACAAAATCAGAAAGGAGAACCAGGGCTGAACTTGATGCTCCCTCTTACTCCACGGCTCTGTGGGGAATAGAATGCCCACTAGGGGGCGACATTACACAGTGTATCTCTACACAGCACTGATTCAGACTCAATTTAAAGTGTGTTTAGTTAAGTCAACAATAATGCTGCCCTCTTCATAAACAAGAACAGGCGGCCATCTTTGTCTGAATACTAAGCAATAAATTACAGAAGTGAATAATTCAGCAAGTTCACGACAAGAGCTTGTTTGTCTTGAGTTTTCTATTTCTTCTTATACACTCATGCTGAGGGAAGATTAAAGGATTCCTTGGGGTAATTGAGACTCTATCTCAGGGCATTACAAAGTGCTTTGTAATGACTCGATTTCAGCTGCCTGCACCTGAGGCACCATGCCACTGAGCTGTCCTTCAAGCCCGCTTCACCCGTTTCTTCGTCTTCTGTCCTCGAAGCAGACAGCTGCTGATCCCCGGGCCTGCCTTAGCATCCATCTGGCGGTCAGAGGAGGGCTTGATGTGGATCTTTTGCAGGGAGACTAAGTGAGGACTGGAGCTGGTTCCGTTCTGTTCTGGCTGCTTGAGCTCAGCGTCCTGCTGCCGCCATGGCTGCTGAAAGGAGTTGCCACAGGAGGAATGGCCATGTTAAACAGTTGTGCCTCATTATCACATGGTGCAGACCAATCAGCAAGCACACCACTGAATCCATGCATGAGAAGCGTGTATGTGTAAATGGTAGAAGTGCACACACCAGGTCCAGAAATTACATTTGAGTAATGGCTACATGAGTTTGATCTCCCATGACTAAGCAAAGTAAAGCTTATGTTATAAGCAGAAACCATATTTAAACCCTATCTTGTAGGTTTATTGTGAGTAATATTAAAAGGTTTACCATATCAGTACAAAGCCAGGTGGCTCAGTCAGTGGTCTTTAACGAACTGCGATATTAACAACCTCACTGTGGGAGTGGGGGCTGAGAACAGAGAAGCCTTTCCCAAATTTTCTAGTTTGTGACTAGAGCTAAAACAAACTGCGACTTCATTATTCTTTTGACATGAATTAATTTTTATAGTTGATTAATTGTTCCAGCCAGGCTAAACTTTATCTGTAGGTGTGAGGGTTTGCTGCGTTCCTCTTCTATGATTGTGGACTGAATTACCCCCAAATTATTTTGTACCAACAGAATAAGACTTTAATTAAAGGTAGGGTTTGTGAAAACCTATGTCTTCACTATTTTCTCTCACATTCTATAGATTGCGTAAAATAGCCATTAACTATTATTTAATAATTGGCCTGAACATAATCCACTTGTATTGCCCTATTAGCAAGCAAAGCAAAATTCAAGTAACACTAGAAATGCTTTGTAAGCAAAATGAGGTAAACCAGCAAACGCAAGTGCTGGAAACTATTACACAACCGGAAAAGTACTTGTAGGTTTTCTCCCTCACCCCCCAAGTATGATTGTTCAAGCTGTTGCAGGATAGATAGGTTTGCTGGGTCTACATAAGGTCAGCTGTTGGAGCTCACTGACAGTGTTTACATATATATCGGACAGCAACGAATAACAGCCAGTCGAGTTCAGAGCATCTGTGTGTTGAAGTGTAGTGCTTATGTCCGTGTGTTTACAGTCTCTGGAGGCCACATGGTTCACATGAGATGTGGAAAGTTTATCACCCATAGCTGTAACACCAGCATCAAAAAGAAACGCTGGCTTTGTGGCTTCTTGAGTGCGCTTGCATTAGCGAAGAGAGGGGAAGTTTGAGCATGTTTTATTTATTATCCTGTAGGGGTATTGCGATGAAGTCATGCATCTCTGGGGTTAAAGGAAATAAAGACAGTAATGTTCAGATGTGTCGCATCAGATTTTACTGCACTGAATTACTGTACAGCATATAATCCTGTCAGTTTTTAGTCCGATCTTTCTGCCGAACCAGCTATAAAGTTGAGCAAGTTTAAGCAGAAGTGGTTATGTCATCAAGTCTATCATGACAACAGCTGGGATGATTACACAACTATAGAATGCTTAAAATATAAAAAAACAAGCCCACTATTCAACTTAAAATCAAGCAAAGTGGAGTTAAAATGTGCACTCGCACGGTGTGACAGATTTTGCTTGAGTGCTTTTGAAATCTGGCATTGCTGTGCTAAACATCTGGCCGTCAGCCAGTGTAATAAGAGGTAAAAGAGATGTGAAGGCCAAGAATGAATAGTTTTGCACATCTGTGCAGTCACTCCTGTGTAAATGAACATTTTTGGAAACCACATTGATTATCTAAAGCTGCACTCAGTGTTTCTGTTAAACAACAGATCAACATATAAAGTATAAGGTAAGAGGAGCTGCACTGAGCCCGGTGTAAACGGACTGTAACAAAAAGATGGAAGTAGCTACCCAGACAAAACAAATTATCAAGTTATTGAATATTGGTTAACACCGGCAAGCATGGTTGTCAAGCTGCGAAACTGCACAAAATGTGTGGCTGCACATCGCGCTAATTAGATAGCTGCTAATTAGTGCTAACATATAAGTTAATACTTGAAATTTACCCACTGAAAATGGAGTGCAGTGTTTTCAGGCCGGCTGTTTGTACATTATTTGTCAAAAAAACAAAAAAACAAAATGAAATGCTGTCAGGAAGAGGAAATTAGCTGAGACCAAATTGTTTAACATGGCAGTCTCTGGGGATTGGAGTCAGGTCCAAGTGGCCATTAATGGAACTGCGGTTTTTTAGCACTTCCTGCATTGACTTCAGAAAGAGGGTGTAGCTTACAGAGTAGTAGGATTTCTCAAGCGTGATTATACCTTCTGCTTGGATCAGACAGAGTGATGGTCCGTGTGGACATCCATGTGTCTCCCCTTTTTTTTTTTTTTCTTTTTTTTTTTTGTGGCTCATCCATCTACTGCTAACTACACGTGCGCCTGAGGCAGTGGACTTCAAAGAAGTATGATTACTTGGCTGTTGGGTCTGCTTATTCATTTCCCAACACCATCCTGCATATAACGTTAGAAAACTATTCCCCAGGATCTTTTGTTGGTGGACTTGGTGGACATGGGCGCTCACACTAGAAGCAATTTGCCTATTGGCTGCTTTTTAGTTGACGGGTGATCACTGGTGGACATTCCAGGCTTTGGTTGCTTGTCCTTCATTCTTATTGGTAATCTCAAACCTCAAAGTTGAGAAAGGTTTAACTTGGCATCTACCTACTTTTTGCATTCACTAGCAGAAATTTTGCTCTCTGTCGCTTACAGTTACTGAATGTCACTTTTGGTGGTCTGTGGTTGCCATGTTGGTGCTAGTAACTTCCTGGGTGGACAGCCCTTTAAAGTACAGTGAATGGTTCCTTATGATGTTATATCATTTGAATGCAGAATGGGCCATCCCACCCATCATCTGCAATATCCAAGTATCTCTTGTCTCTAAATCAATTTATCTTATATCTTCCATGTTTTGCTTTGTTTTTCTCTCCCTTGCACAGAGGCGACAGAAACGATACCTAATGCCAAGTCACCTCCTAAAAAAGCCAACGCTGCACATACCATTCAGGAGGTGATGGATGTGGAGGGAGTACATCTAGAAGAAGGAACAGCGGAGACATCCCAGGGTGAGGACTCTGAGTTGAGTCTGAGTTTTCAGGGCTATGTCGCCGAGCTGCGACAGTGCCAGAGCAAAATGAGAAACGCCCAGATGCCCCAGAACGGCCGCAACCCACCGGAGGGCCAGGACTGCAACACAGATCTTTACAAGGCCACCATCGTCTAAAGGGACCCCCCCCTCCCCCCCATCCCCACTGCTGCACTTTTAAAGCCTGAGCGACTGTTGTTTGAGGAGATGTAGTCGAACAATGTGCTGCATGTACAAGTTGTCAGTTTTCTTTACTAAAGCATCAATATTATGGTGATGGATATTGTATATTTGTTTAAAAACAGTTCAGGCATCCTGTTGACTTCTAGTACCGGTTGTAATTTTGGGACAGTGATATGTTTTGTTATTGGTATGCTTTGATAATTAACTATTTTGAGCCATGTTAGGCTAAATAATAATACCACAGAAGAAGCCTGAAACTCACTTTGGGGTACCAGTTGATAATAATTGTACACAATTTAAAAAGTGGAAATGACTGAGAAACAGGACACTGCTTGATAAGAAGCTGCTTAACATCTTCTAAACAAAAAAACAATGTAATAACCGGCAGCCTTCTGGTGGTGGAAACCAAAAGGTTAAAGCTCAGGAAAACGCTTGTTCAGGTTCTTGATAACAATTTCGAAACCATCACCAAATGATTTAATAAGCTGTTAAGCTGTTTGGGTATATTGAGTTTTACATTAAAGTCCCAATTAACTGTCCACCCATTACCTTTTTCTGCTAGTCTTGCGCTGAGAAAAGTTGTGAGATGCAATTGAAATAGCAATGATAATTTAAAAATCTAGAAAGTAAAGCTTGACTTTTGTTTTACGTGTCCTGATTAGAAAGTAGGACCACATGCTAGGAGAGGACTCTTAGATATTTGACTATTTCTTGTTCATATTGTCTTCCTGTGTTGTACAGATGACACATAACAGTACCTCTATCGTCTGTACTTTCTGCTTCTGTGGTTGTGAGGTTGTCCTAATTGTTGAACAATTAAAAGGCTTCGATGGCTCTACTTTCAACCAACTGTGTGTCTTTGCTTTTGTGCTTTCATCGTGTAAACGAGGGAGGAATACTTCAAATGTTTCTTTGTTGTTGTATCTAATGCAAAGTCTTCATTTCATACTTGGTATATTTGACCAGCTCGATGTGTTTGCTAAGTTAGTTAGAGCTGTCAATAATTAACAACGTAGTCTTCAGGGCTGAACGATTTCCCATCTGGAAAGTCCACCTTCACTTGCTACTTATGTGCTATTTAGAGGCCCAGCCTCCTCTTTGTATTTTTAGCCCAACATCTGGAGGAAGATTATTACAGCTGGTGAAAATTAGAGGTTAGATTGCATGACTGGGGACTTTGACTTGATACAGCATGTCACTGCTGGAATGCTGACAAGATATGAAACTCTTACTTAGTTGACTTCCATGCTTTACCTGATTTCAGAGGTATTTTCTTTAAGGAGTTCTTCTTAGGAACAACAATTCCTTTGAGGTCCCAAATTATCTTCCCGATGAGACATTTCCTTATCTTGAGATGTTATTGAGCATAACACCTGTGAAAGACACTACTTTTCATAGTCACACACACTTATTTCACTTGTATTTTGCAACCTTCAACTCCAGATTTAGAAAACTCATTGTGTACATTTCAGGACAGAAACCTTCTAGATGACAGATTACCTGAAGAGAACTGCAAACTGAATGAAGGGAGTGCTGACAGGAACAATAATGCTTGAAAATGCACATTAAAGGTAAATGCGCCTTACTTCTTTGTCCTTGTATCCCCTTGTATCCCCAAGGCTTGCTGAAGTTTAATCTGAGTATCAGAATGAAGAAGAAAATTGATTTAAGGACTTTCATGGTTGTTGATGTCAGATGAGTGGAGCTGAGTATTTCAGAAACGGCCGATGTGTTCCTGCACTCGCTATGGTTCATAGAGAACGGTCTGAAAAGAGAAAATATTTGTAAGTGACGGGTCTCTGGGTGGAAATGTCTGGAGAATAGCCAGACTGGTCCAGGTGGATACTAACCACTCATTACAACCAAGGTATGCAGAAGAGCATCTTCAACAACACTTCCAGCCTTGAAGCAGATGGCCTATAGCAGCAGAAGACCGCACTGGATGCCACTCCTGTCAACTAAGGAACTGCCAACAGGAAAGTGATACTGCAAACAATATCTCACCACAACTATTGGGACAACAGAAGATTGGAAACATGTTGTCTCGTCTGATGAGTCTCCGTTTCTGCTGCGACATTCAGTTGGTAGGATCCGTATCTGGCGTAAACATGAAATCAATCCCGAATTGTATCAGCGGTACAGACTGCACCGCTTAGTGAGCACCATTGAGACACCACAGCCTACCTGAGTATTGTTGCTCTCTATGACCACAGTATGCCCATCTTCTATTGGCTGATAATGTGTCGTGTCACAAAGTTCAGATCATCTCAAACTGTTTTTTTAAACATGACGATGAGTTCACTAACTCAAATGGCCTCCACAGTCATCAGATCTCAATCCAATAGTGCATCTTTGTTCTCTATTGTGGTAGCACGGAAGATTGGCATCGCGGATGTGCAACCGAAAACCTGCAGGTACCGTGTGATGCTGTCATATCTCGCGTCGATATGAAGCAAAATCTCTGTTAAGTACAGAAACGACGCACACCTACACCACAGGTGAAAGAAAAGCTAAAATTGGGCGACTTTAGGAGAAAGCAGTGTTAAACCTAAAAGGGGTAAGGATTGAGCGGTATTACCTCTCTGCCTGCCTCTGCCTCAAGAAACTTCTTGTTTCTTTCGTGAGTCGATAAGTCGTAATGATAAACCGTGGGCGAGCGCAGAGGGGGAGCTGGGGGAACACCAGCCGGGATACAGGATGCCTCAGCGTCAGACAAGCCTAATGACGCAACGGGTTTACTCAATACAGCTTCAACTTGTGAGGGACAGGATAATACTTGCAGGATTTCCCACGTTTCCTATGACCAAAAACGGGCTGAGGACTCTGACACTGACAGATATTACGTGACAGGCACACGGGAAATAAGCTTCTCGGGACACCAGGGAAACATCAGATGCAAACTTTCGCGATGGCACACGCCGTGATGCTTTTTCTCTCGTGCGTTTTCGCAGGAGTGGTAAGTTTTAGCCACACTTCTCTACTCAAGTGAGTCTGTGCTTATTGTTATTGCGTGTTTTTGAGAGCGTGAAAGGAGTGAAATAATGTCTCTCCCTTGATTTCAGCACACATTAGCACCTACATATGAAGCAGAGGCGGTGAGGGAGAGCCATACAGGCGAGTTTCTTTTTGTTATTGTTTGTTTGTTTGTTTGTTTTTACTCTGGTCTTAAAATCATTTTTCCTATATTATTATTATTATTATTATTATTATTATTATTATTATTATTATTATTATTATTATTTTACTTAGTGAGTCAGCTCACTCAGGACTTAAGAGTGCAGCACGCACTCTTAAGTCCTGAGTGAGCTGATGTTTGCATAGGTGTTACCTGTAGGGGAGGGGGTGTAGCTTGCTTATGGATTTTTGTACATTCATTTGAAGTGAAAGGGGTCTTTGTGTGTGGAAACCAGCGGAAGAGTGGGTGGGTCGGGGTTTCCAAGACAGTTTCTGCTGCTAATGTTTTGTATTTTCCCCTTTACGTCCTCTGCAGTTGTTACCACCACGGGCAAAGAATGTAAATTCCCTTTTCGTCAGGGTGGAAGGATTCATCATCACTGCATCACTGTCCTCTCCTCAAGACCATGGTGAGTCCTTATTAGCCAGCCTGTCTGTCTGGATCTACTGTTTTGGTTGCACAAACAGTCTGTAATGTGTGTGTAGTCAAGTCAAAACACACTTCTGACAGAAGTGTCAGTCCTCTGACACACACTGACAGATCTCTCTCTTCTCTCTCTCTCTCTCTCTCTCTCTCTCGCTCTTACACACACACACACACACACACACACACACACACACACACACACACACACACACACACACACACACACACACACACACGTTGTTTGATACGCATGATTTGAAACTTTTATTCCACAAAATGTAAAAAAATCATCTTTGGATAATTTACAGATTATTTGATTGCATGGTTTGTATTGAACTTATTTTCTTAATACATCTTTTATTTTTTTGCTGTCTTGATGATGCGTGTTTATCATTGCCTTTGTCACTTCCCACTTAGTGTTGTCACTGTATATTTTATTCTACCACAGCGACTTGAAAGCAGCTCCCGCTGCTTTTAAATGTGCTAATTAAATAAAAGCAACTAGCCTTGACTTGACAATACCCTTAGCACGGTCAAGGCACATGTAGCAGAATAGCATCGTGACTGATGGAGCGGAGTCAGGCTGTGTGTTTTGATTGCTTGATAGTTAAGAAACAATGAGCCATAATCTTCCCTTTTCAATCTCAAACTTACTGTATACACACAGGTCAGACAGTTAGCTACACATTCATGATGCAAATCTCTGTGGTGCTTAAATGATGCTCATTTAGTACTAAAGGACCCAAAGAAAATATCCGGTCACAACATTACACCGCCACCACCATCAGCCTGAATCATGGACTCGAGGCACAGATTCATGCATTCATGTTTTCTACACCAAATTCTGAGCCTACTCATTAGACCAGACAGCATTTATCTTCTGTTGGCAGGCGTTTGTAAATTGTAGCCCAAGTTCCCTGTTTTTAGCTGACAGGATCATGTGTTTTTTTTCTCTTGTTGTTTTCCATCTGCTTCAAGGTTTGACGTGTTATGCGTTCAAAGCAGTCTGGCCATTCTCCTCTGATCTCTGTTATCAACAACACATTTTCACACAGAGAACTGCCACTCAGTGGATATTTTCTGTTTTTCAGGCCATTCTTTGTAATCCCCAGAGATTGTTGTGCTGGGATATTCCCAGTAGATCAGCAGTTTCTGAAATACTCGAGCCAGCTGGTCTGGCATCAATACCATGCCACATTCAAAGTCACTTAAATCACCTTCTCCCGATGCTCGGTTTGAACATGTTTAAATGCATTGAGCTGCTACCATGTGAGGTGGGGCAAAATATCGATATTTTCATATATCGTATACCGTTTTCTTGTAGTACATTTATTGATGTACTGGTTTCAGATATCAATATATGTATTCATTATAGCAGACACTACTTCAGTCTTTGTGGTGGCAGTTATCAACTGAAGAGCTTAAAATGAGCTTAATGAGCTGACACTGAAGAAGAACAAACTCTTTACTTCTTTAAGTATAGTTCTTCTTGTTAAGTCACACAGATACGGTGTCATAGATGACTGTCTTACAGTGGATTACAGTATCACTGGAATATATATATACAGAATATGTCTGTGTAAAAAATAAAAGGCAATATATTTATATCAGACTTTTGAATTTTATAACTTTAAAAGAAAGCACTGGAAACAGTCAACCTTTGTGGGGCTGGAAGATACAAAGTGCAGCTTTCTTCTCAAGGGAGAAATGTCGAGTTAGTGTTCTTATTTCTAATTGGTTGATAGTTCCTGGCTTTTTGCATGCCCTTAAAAGAACAAACACACTGGTGTTTTCCATCACTGCTGTAATAGCAATGATTTGTACACTGATGCAGTGTGTTTGGGGTGTGTAGTCACACCTAATTACAGCTCGCGGGGATGAGGGATTTATGCGACAGTGCCATCT